>NC_090651.1:111562952-111875368 GCF_040937935.1 Hyperolius riggenbachi
AGATATTAATTTTATTTCTCAGGGGGAAGTTAAACAAATAGTCATAAATTACAGCAGATGAATCAATAGTAAAGTGAGCAACAATTCAATTGTGTTGTTGACTCAGATAATTAATTTTATATTTCACTGGAAAATGAAGATTATATTCACAATATATATATACAGGATCTTCTCAGAAAATTAGCATATTGTGATAAAGTTCATTATTTTCTGTAATGTACTGATAAACATTAGACTTTCATACAGTGGTGTGAAAAACTATTTGCCCCCTTCCTGATTTCTTATTCTTTTGCATGTTTGTCACACTTAAATGTTTCTGCTCATCAAAAACCGTTAACCATTAGTTAAAGATAACATAATTGAACACAAAAATGCAGTTTTAAATGATGTTTTTTATTATTTAGTGAGAAAAAAAACTCAAAACCTACATGGCCCTGTGTGAAAAAGAAATTGCCCCCTGAACCTAATAACTGGTTGGGCCACCCTTAGCAGCAATAACTGCAATCAATCGTTTGCGATAACTTGCAACAAGTCTTTTACAGCGCTCTGGAGGAATTTTGCCCCACTCATCTTTGCAAAATTGTTGTAATTCAGCTTTATTTGAGGGTTTTCTAGCATGAACTGCCTTTTTAAGGTCATGCCACAACATCTCAATAGGATTCATGTCTGGACTTTGACTAGGCCACTCCAAAGTCTTCATTTTGTTTTTCTTCAGCCATTCAGAGGTGGATTTGCTGGTGGATTTTGGGTCATTGTCCTGCTGCACCACTCAAGATCGCTTCAGCTTGAGTTGACGAACAGATGGCCGGACATTCTCCTTCAGGATTTTTTGGTAGACAGTAGAATTCATGGTTCCATCTATCACAGCAAGCCTTCCAGGTCCTGAAGCAGCAAAAGAACCCCAGACCATCACACTACCACCACCATATTTTACTGTTGGCATGATGTTCTTTTGCTGAAATGCTGTGTTACTTTTACGACAGATTTAACAGGACACGCACCTTCCAAAAAGTTCAACTTTTGTCTCTGCGGTCCACAAGGTATTTTCCCACAAGTCTTGGCAATCATTGAGATGTTTTTTTAGCAAAATTGAGACGAGCCTTAATGTTCTTTTTGCTTAAAAGTGGTTTGCGCCTTGGATATCTGCCATGCACGCCGTTTTTGCCCAGTCTCTTTCTTATGGTGGAGTTGTGAACACTGACCTTAATTGAGGCAAGTGAGGCCTGCAGTTCTTTAGATGTTGTCCTGGGGTCTTTTGTGGCCTCTCGGATGAGTTTTCTCTGCGCTCTTGGGGTAATTTTGGTCGGCCAGCCACTCCTGGGAAGGTTCATCACTGTTCCATGTTTTTGCCATTTGTGGATAATGGCTCTCACTGTGGTTCGCTGGAGTCCCAAAGCTTTAGAAATGGCTTTATAACCTTTACCAGACTGATATATCTCAATTACAGTACTTTTGTTCTCATTTGTTCCTGAATTTCTTTGGATCTTGGCATGATGTCTAGCTTTTGAGGTGCTTTTGGTCTACTTCTCTGTGTCAGATAGCTCCTATTTAAGTGATTTCTTGATTGAAACAGGTGTGGCAGTAATCAGGCCTGGGGGTGACTACAGAAATTGAACTCAGGTGTGATAAACCACAGTTAAGTTATTTTTTAACAAGGGGGGCAATCACTTTTTCACACAGGGCCATGTAGGTTTTGAGTTTTTTTCCTCACTGAATAATAAAAACCATCATTTAAAACTGCATTTTGTGTTCAATTATGTTATCTTTGACTAATAGTTAACGTTTTTTGATGAGCAGAAACATTTAAGTGTGACAAACATGCAAAAGAATAAGAAATCAGGAAGGGGGCAAATAGTTTTTCACGCCACTGTATATTTTAGATTCATTATACTACAACTGAAGTAGTTCAAGCCTTTTATTGTTTTAATATTGATGATTTTGGCATACAGCTCATGAAAACTCAAAATTCCTATCTCAAAAAATTAGCATATTTCATCCGACCAATAAAACAAAAGTGTTTTTAGAACAAAAAAGTCAACCTTCAAATAATTATGTTCAGTTATGCACTCAATACTTGGTCGGGAATCCTTTTGCAGAAATGACTGCTTCAATGCGGCGTGGCATGGAGGCAATCAGCCTGTGGCACTGCTCAGGTGTTATGGAGGCCCAGGATGCTTCGATAGCAGCCTTAAGCTCATAAAGAGTGTTGGGTCTCGCGTCTCTCAACTTCCTCTGCACAATATCCCACAGATTCTCTATGGGGTTCAGGTTAGGAGAGTTGGCAGGCCAATTGAGCACAGTAATACCATGGTCAGTAAACCATTTACCAGTGGTTTTGGCACTGTGAGCAGGTGCCAGGTCGTGCTGAAAAATGAAATCTTCATCTCCATAAAGCTTTTCAGCAGATGGAAGCATGAAGTGCTCCGAAATCTCCTGATAGCTAGCTGCATTGACCCTGCCCTTGAGAAAACACAGTGGACCAACACCAGCAGCTGACATGGCACCCCAGACCACCACTGACTGTGGGTACTTGACACTGGACTTCAGGCATTTTGGCATTTCCCTCTCCCCAGTCTTCCTCCAGACTCTGGCACCTTGATTTCCGAATGGCATGTAAAAGTTGCTTTCATCCAAAAAAAGTACTTTGGACCACTGAGCAACAGTCCAGTGCTGCTTCTCTGTAGCCCAGGTCAGGCGCTTCTGCCGCTGTTTCTGGTTCAAAAGTGGGTTCATGCTTCCATCTGCTGAAAAGCTTTATGGAGATGAAGATTTCATTTTACAGCACGACCTGGCACCTGCTCACAGTGCCAAAACCACTGGTAAATGGTTTACTGACCATGGTATTACTGTGCTCAATTGGCCTGCCAACTCTCCTGACCTGAACCCCATAGAGGATCTGTGAGATATTGTGAAGAGAAAGTTGAAAGACGCAAGACCCAACACTCTGGATGAGCTTAAGGTCGCTATCGAAGCATTCTGGGCCTCCATAACACTTGAGCAGTGCCACAGGCTGATTGCCTCCATGCCACACCACATTGAAGCAGTAATTTCTGCAAAAGGATTCCCGACCAAGTATTGAGTGCATAACTGAACATAATTATTTGAAGGTTGACTTTTTTTTGTTCTAAAAACACTTTTCTTTTATTGGTCGGATGAAATATGCAAATTTTTTGAGATAGGAATTTTGAGTTTTCATGAGCTGTATGCCAAAATCATCAATATTAAAACAATAAAAGGCTTGAATTACTTCAGTTGTAGTGTAATGAATCTAAAATATATGAAAGTCTAATGTTTATCAGTACATTACAGAAAATAATGAACTTTATCACAATATGCTAATTTTTTGAGAAGATCCTGTATATACTGATTGCCTTCAGCCATTGTTATCCTGCTGAGCAGTTGTGCAGTTTTAATGCAGATCTGTTTTATGGGATTCAGGACAGAAGCACTGGTCTGAAGAGTAACTGGGCACAGTATTAACTTTGCAGCAATAAATTGCTACTTGGTTTATGCATTTTTATTCTGAAAACCACCCTTTTGGATGTACTTTGCTGGAAAGAGTCTGTGTTTGGCATTCCCTATATGTACACAAGAGTTTCTCCATCACGGCTTTCCCCACATGATACTGATTAAGGCCCGGTTCACATTAGCGGTTGTTTGCCAAACGGACCGGATGACCTGACCGGATCCGGACCGGATCCGGATCGGAACCGTACGGTTCTGATCCGGATCCGATCCGGATCCGGTCAGGTTGCATCAGGTGGTAATCAGGATGCGATCCGGATCCGTTTGGCAAAGTTAACGTAAAAAAAAAAAAAATGTTGGGGTCTGGGAGGTCAGCAGAAGGGGGACCTGTGGAATCAGGCCCTCTGCTGTTTAGCACTCACCTCCACCTCCGACATGCTGCCAACATCCTGCCAACACCTCCAGCTCGTGCTGCTCCACTCCAAAATGCTTGCCCATGTGTCCCCAGCCAATATCGCCGCAAAAATCCGCATAGGAAGTGGGGTAGAACATCCGGATTTCTCAGCCAGTGTGTTGTGCGGCCTCCGGTTCCCATTTGTTTGTATTGGCCGGATGGTGCAGTCCGGCTCCGCCCCGGATACGGCTGCCGGAGGGGCCGGATGAAAAAATAGCGCATGTTGGAACGGAGGCCGGAGTCCGGATCCGGCCCGGATCCGGTCCGGCTCCGGTTCTGCAGAACGGACCCATGTGAACGGACGCATAGGCTTTAATTGCTATGCCGTGCGTCCGTTCCGTCCGTTCTGCAGGCGGTGCGGCTCCGGCACGGCGATTCCGGAGGGCCACCGCAAGTGTGAACCGGGCCTAAGGCTACGTTCACAGTGGGCATTGCAATGTGTTCCCTGTTGCAGCAAGAATGCAACACAATGAATGCAGTCAATGAAAAGTATACTTCACTGTAATGTTATTGCATACATTTGCAGTTACCATGCCGCATTCCATTGTACCACAACCAGTGGAGTAGCTAAGGAGTTGTGGGCCCCAGTGTGAGTTTTCCATTGGGCCCCCAAGCACCCTACACATTACAATTGATACGGTGCACCAAAACCTGCCAAGGACAGCCACAGTATGAGAGGTGCAAGAAGGGGATGGGGAACAGTTTGTTAATGATAACCACTATTTAAACCATCTATAGAAGTAATCACCACCACCACAGGACTAAGATGGCTAATGCTGCCATTGAGGGTATACTGCCAAGAGCCCAGGTGCAGTCGCAATCTCTGCATCCCCTATTGCTATGCCACTGACCGCTTCCTCACAAGTTTGCCTCAGGTAGCAAAAAGTCTAGAACCGGCCCTGGAACCGGTCATAATGCAATGTTCATGAAAGCTAATGCAAAGAAAAGACTGGACTGTTCTTCAACTCCAACTACTCTCAGTGAAGAGGCAGGGGCGTAACTATAGACCCTGCAAGGGATGCAGCCGCAGAGGGGGCCCAGAACCAGCAGGGGGCCCTGTGTGGGGGGGGAGGCATTTATTTTTCATATCCTGAGAGACTGACAACTGAGAGGAAAAAAAATTCTGCTCTCTGCATAATTTTTTTAAATAACTGTGTCTGCTCAGCCACTGGTAAGTAATCATACAAAGTTTTGCAGAAAAAGATTTATAGACAGTCCCTATTCAGTGTGCAGCAGGGTCTAGTGTACAGTTCCCTGCCCCCAGCCTCTTCACTCCCTCCCCAAGTGCTGTGTAGTGTAATGATGCTGGAAAAGACTGCAGAGCCAGTTCTGCTTTCTGCGGTCTTCTTCTGTATGTGTGAAAACATGCTTTATTTTATTACAGAAGCTAATGTAATTGAGAGAGAAAATGCCCGCAGTGCTTCACTGCTGTCTGTTTATATCTGTATGTGGAAAACACATGCAAGTGTGCACTAGCCAATTGCCTAACATTGGTTCTCAGTTTACCTGTGCAGAATGCAAGGGCAGGGGAGGGGGCCCCTTCCAAAGTATCGCAGGGGGGGGGGCAGTGATTTCTAGTTACGCCCCTGTGAAGAGGAGGAAATTAGTAAGAGAAAAAAAAGATTAAATCCATGTAACTATCTATCTCATATGTGGAACTGATCTTACTCAACCCTTGAAAGCCGTTTCCATTAAGCTATAGCAGAAACTGAATCTGTCATCCACACCAAGAAAATGAAAAAAAAAAAACTTTTAAGTGAATTTTTGGAAGCTCTAGAATATTAAATGAAAGCTTGAAAGCTCTAAAGACAGAGCAGAGGAATCTGTTGAACCTGGTGATGTAGAAAAGGTGACATATTTCACAAGGGCTGCTCACAGAGTGAAAACTACATCGATCACAGCCACTGCTGGAATGTCTGCTATGACGGCCATCCTCCACTGTGCTGAGAAAGAACACAAACATGACCACCATATACTTATACGGTCTTATTCATACTTACTTGTCAAGAAGAGGAATTTGTTGAGTTTGATTTAAAAACAATGTTGGAATGTAAGAGTATGGGGCCTCTAATCTCCTTTCCCATAACGTGTTTTCCCCCCCACCTGTTAGTATTCGCTGCCATCAGTTTGGGGTCTCCTAAATATCTGGATAGATTTGGCAATCGTTTTTAAGCTCCTCCCACCACTACCACCCTTTTTATCCCGAGGTGGGTTTCTGCCATCAATATTAGGACACAGAGGCACATTCTGCATACAATGCCCAGCCTCTGTGTCCTTATAGTGTGCTGACAGGCAAACCCACCCGTGCTTTGCTGTCCCCCAACATTAAAAACCGCCGGGCTAGTGACATGCAGATTGTCGCTAGTCGGCTCTTTAACTTTAGGATGCCACTTACCTCTGCTCCCCCACCTCCTCTATAGCGTGGCTCCCTGCCGGCGTCCCCTCCTCCATAAGCCAATTGGAGGAAGCTTACGGAGGCGGGGATGGAAGGGACGTAAGCGGGGAGCCGCTCTATAGAGGAGGTGGGGGAGCAGAGGTAAGTGGCATCCTAAATGTAAACAGCCGACTAGCGACAATCTGCATGTCGCTAGCCCGGCAGTTTTTATATTGGGGGACAGCAGAGCACGGGAGGGGGAGAGGGGGTTTGCCTGGGGGCACACTATAAGGACACAGAGGCTGCCTCTGTGTTCTAATATTGATGGCAGAAATCCACCTCGGGTTCTCCTTAAGCATTCCTTATATCTTTTAACAAGGTTTTTAATTCCTTTGTTGTAGTGGCATCCCACGCCTATGGGTTTAGGTGCATAACTAGAAATCACTGGGCCCCCTGCGAAAATCTGGATGTCCCCCAAGGGGACTGCTCAGGGCGGTTTTGGGGGGCAGGAGGAATCGCAGCATGAGGGGAAAGCATTGGCCCCCACATCGGCGGGGAGGGGGCCCCTCCCTTATTCCTCACGTCGAGCTCTCCCCTCAGCGCGCTCCCTCCCTGGCTGATGCAGGGGCTGCAGCCCCTATTGTTACGCCACTGTATGGGTTGAAGGAGTTGGGGAGGGGCTTTATGTTAATGCTGCTAAACAAACAGTCACCAACATTCTGCAGTCATGTGACAAGCAGTGCAGGAAGAGAAGAGAGGGGGAGAGATAAAATTCCTTGTGCGGCAGATAAAAGCAAGCAGCTGTTACTTTCTGGGTAGGGGGAACTAAAGGGGGGGGGGGGTACCTTCATGTTAGTGCTGCTGAACAAACAGTTACCGGCATTCTGGTGTTCTGTGGTCATGTGGCAAGCGGTGCAGGAAGAGCAGAGGTTAACCTAACAGATGCAAGTTTAATTACACCGAAAGAATATCATGTGCGGCAGATAAAGAAAACAGCTGTTACTTTTTGTATGTATTATTTATTTATTTTTTTATTATTTATATAGTGCCATCTATTTACATAGTGCTGTTCGTGGTACAAAACAAATAACGGGGAGCATACATACATGGGTAGTTGACAATCTAGGTTTGGCCGGCACACCGTTGAAAGTGATGAAGGATTTTTTTATTCCATTACTGTATGCACAACATGACAATTGTTTCAGGGCCGTGGAGGGTCCCCTTCATCAGATACAGTGCAGACATACCAGGGTAATACGCCGGAGCTGGGGTACGCGCTGACGCTGTGGGAGGTACTGGCAAGCCGAGAGTGGACGTATTACCCTGAGTTCCGCGGCCAGGAGTAAAGTCTGTCTCGGTAATAAAGAAGCTTTTTCACCGCAAGCTGGAAGCCGACTGATGTGGTTTTAAAGAAATATATGATATGCTACTGACAAGTTGAACTTCGGTGAGTGCACTCATGAAGGGGGAAGTATTTGATCCCCAATAAGGAGGAAACATGTCCCTCAGGACTGCAGCATGGGGTGCTATTTGTATTTTTTAAAAGGCAATGCTAGGCAATATGTGCACATTTGTTTTATTGGGTGTCCTTATCTAGATGATATAAGGACTTTAAAGCGCAGCTACATTTGTGTTTTGGGTTTAAACCAGAAACAAGCAAGCAGCTAATCTTGTCAGAAATCTGACACAAATATCAGAAACACCTGGTCTGCTGCATGCTTGTTCAGGGTCTATGGCTAAAAGTATTAATGGTAGAGGATCAGCAAGGTAGCCAGGGAACTGGTATTGCTTAAAAGGAAAGAAATATGGGATCCTCCATATACTGTACTTTCGGACTATAAGACGCTCCTGACCATAAGACGCACCTAGGTTTAGAGGACAAAAACCAGGAGAAAAGAAAATATACTAAACCTGGTGCATCCATGGTCAAGGGGCATCTTGTGGATCTTCTCCCCTCCATCCCCCAGTTATTATGCCCACCCTGTGCCTTCTTTGTATTTGTCATGCTTTGTTCCTCCTGGGTCCTCCTTTGCTCCTTGTCCTACTACCGTATGTCACTGTGTCCTCTCTGTCCTTTGCCACTGTCTCCTTTTCTGTGTCTCTGGTGTCCTCCTGTGTCATCTGCCTCCCTGTGCCCTCCTGTGTCCCCTGTCTGGTGTCCTCAGTGTGCCATCTGCCACCCTGTGCCCTCCTGTCACCCCTCTGTGCCATCTGTCCTCCTGTGTGTGTCCCCTCTGTGCCATCAACCCTCTGTGCCCCCTCTGTCCGGTGTCCAATGTGCCATCTGCTCCCAATGGCTCCACCAGTGGGCCAATCACTGCACTCGCTGCTACTGAGCAAGTGCAATGATTGGCCCAATAATGGAGCCATTGTCCCGCCTCCGAAACCATCGGCTCCCCCGTGATTGGCTTGCAGCTCTTCCCCCTGATTGGCCACATAGCAGGGCAGTATCAGCTGGAGCCGCGGCGAGGGGGACTGGATAGCTGCACAGAGGTCCCGAAGACCTCGTTAAACGGCTTGCAGCGTTCCCTCGATTGGTCGCATGGTGGCAGAGATGGCAGGATCAGCTGGAGCTGCAGCGCGGGGGACTGGATGGCTGCATAAAGGTCCGGGAGACATCATTGATCGCACCGGTATAACATACCAGAAGGGGAGGGGATGTGAGGTGAGAAAAAGGAGACTAGATACACAGGAAGGCAGATGGCACACGGGACACCAAGGGTAGACTCGGTGACACACATTGCAAAGTAGGACAGAGGGGGCATTTATGGTATCTTCAGACTATAAGACACACTGACTTTTTCCCCCACTTTCAGGGAAGAAAAAGTGCGTCTTATAGTCCGAAAAATACGGTGCCTCTCAATACAGTTGTCCTTTAAAGGACAACTGTAGCAAGAAGAATATGGAAGCTGTCATATTTATTTCTTTTGAAACAATACAAGTTGCCTGGCTATCTTGCTATTCCTCTGCCTCTAATAATTCTAGCCATAGAGCAGGAACAAGCATGCAGCAGATCAGGTGTTTCTGACATTATTGTCAGATCTGACAAGATTAGCTGCATGCATGTTTCTGATGTAATTCATATGCTACTGCAGCCACATTGATCTGCAGGACAGGAAATAAATATGACAGGCTCCATATACCTCTCACTACAGTTCTCCTTTAAAAAAAGACTTTTGTTTTTGAATACAAGTATAATCCAGCCTGCTGTAGCTTGTATTTGTGAAGATTTTCAAACCACAAACACACAGTAGACTGCAAATAAATGAGCAGTAGCTAGCTAAGCTCTCTATACTCCTATAACATCCACGAAGGGCTGGTGCACACCAGAGCGGTTTGTGAGCATTTTTAAAAACGCTTGAAGATAGAAAACCGCTTGGCTCATGTATTTCAAAGGGCTGGTGCACACCAGAGCGGTTCGTTTTTTCCCCAAACTCGTAGGCTGCAGCATATTTTAGATTTCTGAAGCGTTTCTGCCTCAATGTTAAAGTATAGAAAAAGTGGAAAACCGATCTGAAAAACGATAGATCAGAGTGGTTTTCCAAGCATTATTGTTACAGAAAACCTCTCTAAACATGCCTAGAATCGCTCTGAAAATCTGCTTCAAAAATCTGTAGCGTTAGCAGACCTGCTAAAGGTTTTTGGTGTGCACTGGCCCTAACTCTTCCCAACAGAGGCTGGGGTGTCAGAGAGCTAGTCTTCTCAGGGGGCTGTCTGTTGTCTGATTGGTTGTAGTTATGTGGTTCCTGGGTCAATTCTGCTGCTAAGAATCATGGGTGGCCTAATATGGGGAGAGAAGACATTACTTCCTATCAATCTTCGAATTTTCATGCTAAGCACATGTCGAATATAGCAGTTATTTTCAAAATGTGCTATTTGGGCGAAAATATGACAGTTTTCCTTTAATTTCACTATTTGGGCGAAAACGTGAAAATGTAAGCTTATTTTCGCAAAAATTCGGCAAAAGCTAAAATGGTATTTTCGCTGCGAAAGTGACTTTTCCCCCCACTTTTGGGAGAGAAAAAGTGAGTCTTATAGTCCAAAAAATACAGTATATATTTTATATGGATATTTTAAAACCAATCTCAAATTAAACTTGTAAAATAAAAAAAGTGAAAAAACAATAGTACAAAACTTACATAAAATGATGTTGGAATAAAATAAATATGTTCAAGATATCCTTCCCCACTGCAAAGAAGTGGTGGGGTCTGTAATGACGCAGTATCTAGATAGAAATATTAATTTGAGAGATTTTTTTTTAACAGGAAAATAAGTCATCTTCCAGGACAAGGATTAGGGATGCCCATTTCTAACAGAACTAGTAGAGATGCATATGACCAGTTTTGTTTTTTTTAATCAAGCGAAAGTGCATGTCAGAATCACCAGAATTCCAGAGGTTCAGAGTTCTGAAATCTGGCAAAAATTAAGCTTAAAATATAGAGCTTTAGAGCTTCCCTTTTGACCAGAGAAGTCACTCATCACATTCAGAATTAAAAGGGAAGCTTGGAAAATCGATAACATGAGTCCACGATCAACTCATTGAAGTAAATGTGACATTTGAAGTTCAGTTTCCATCTCTGGAAGCAATGATCTAGTTTACACACTGAATGTTTACATCAGACTATATAGTGAGATTACTGTAGAAGCATAGGAAGAGAGGAATTCCTAGTAAAAATGAGTACTGGAGCACGGTCAATAGGGAGACTCCAAATGAACAATGCTTTTGGAACGGGTTTGACCCTTTCTCATGGGAAAACTTTGTGTAGGCTTGGAAGATCCTCTTCTTAAATTCGAAAGAATGTCACCGCTATTTTTGCATATCCCTTTACAGTGAAGCTATGTGTGTTCTTACAATAGCTGTCACCCAGAATAATTATTTGTGATGACGCAGACATTATTGTGGTTTTACTAGCAATATTCAGCTCAGCATATTATATGTTGCTATTTTCTGCACATTGTTCAGACTACACACTGACCAACTTCTGAGCTATTTCTGTATTGGTAGCTATGACAAAAGGAAACAGAGAAAAACGAACCTGGGTCAAGTGCAGGGTCAATGTGAAGGCAGTAGATTGTGTACACACTGGTCTGAAGTCAAATGAGTTTCAAATGGTAAGATATGTATTTTATAACCAGAAATAACTGAGTGACTCAGCAGTCTTAGCTTTATTTCCCCTTTTTTCTATCTGCAGAAGCGCAATCCAAAACAGCTTTTCACCAACTGTAGTGACATATAGTAGAATGCAGTCAATGATTCAGGATACCCACTTTCAGGGTTGCCAACCTAAGTTCTCATTTTTCACGGACAAAAGGACCAAAAAAGCAGGGGGGCCCGGTGGGTCCTAGTTATGCACCTGCTTGTGCCTCTAACTCCTTATCTCCTCCCTCCCTCCTGTGTCTACCCTTCTTCTTTATGCCCCCCTTTTCTTTTCCCTACATGTCTCTCCCTCTCTCTCCATTCTCATGCGTCTCTTCCTCTCTCTCTAACATAGTTCCTTTTATTTCCCATCTCCCAACCCACTAGCTCTTGCTATTCTGTGTTCTCTCACATCTCTTCCTCTCTCTCCCACTCTCCACATCCTATGCTGTGTTTCTCCCTCTGCCCCCCTAATGACTTTCCTGAGGCAATAAACAGGCCATAAGCTTTCCTTCTATAGATATTGGCACCTCAAAAGAAAGCTCCACGGACTTCTGACTAGCCCTGAACAGGTACATAGATAGCCCTTAATGTAAAGAATGCCATTTCTCATAAATGTCATGAGCAATAATACTGTTTAACTTTGACTCTAGCTTTGGGCCTTACATTAAATTGTCCAATAACATTGTTCAGCTTTAAATGGGCATTACCTGCATTATATTGCCTTATATTACTGGGATAAAACGGATCACAATCTCATGACCTCTGACATGCTAGAAAGCCCCCAGCATAATTCATATGGTGTCATACAGGTTCTCAAGCATGATACAACTCAGCCATTTCCTTCCAGTTTCATAGAGCAGCTAATCCACAGCAGGGAGGAAACCTCTACTTTCATTTTCAAGAGAAGATTAGAAACACATGTCTTCCCTGGATGTGAGGCTTTGCTCTGAAGGCACATTATGTTTCGGAGTTTTATTTTGACTCATGGAAGCAGACAGGCTCCGGGCTCAGCCAAAGTGCTGTCCAGTGACTCTGAATTACCACCCAGGCAAGTTTTGTTTCATTTAAGTGATTCATATTTCTTTAAGCATGAGAAAATACACATTATTTGGTGTTCTCTATGATTTTATTTCATGTGTTGGCTTCTAGCTGCCTTCATGGCCCTCCGCTGTTTCGATAAACACAAACTATTTGTCCTACCGCCTCCACACTGAGCTTCATTACATGCAATAAGCAAACACTAGCAGTTACTGGAATCTGTGGGAATCTGGCCGCCATCAACAGATTCATCACATTGATGTGAATTTCTTTGTAATTATTGCCCCATTTTATTCAGACAACTTCCTACCTGGATCAGCAGCAGTGCAAAGACACCCCATGGCTATAGGACAACTCAAACTCCAGGGAGTTTTGCTTTAAAGAGAACCTGTACTGAGTAAAAATATTTAAAATAAACACATGAGGTAACTTCAAATGAACATTACATAGTTACATTACCATCAGTTCCTCTCAGAAGCTCACCATTATCTTCTGACAATAATCCCTTACAGTTCTGACAATATTTTGTCAGATCTGAAATATATCAGTTGCTGTCAGTAAAATATCAGTTGCTGTCAGTTATAGCTGAGAGGAAAACTGATGTACCAGGTAATGTCCATGTTTCCCTATGGCTCAAGTGGGCGATGCTACAGTTTAACTGTGGGCTGACCAGAAAGCAGTTATGGGTAATGGCCATTTTCAAAATGGAGGACGGAAAATTCCCCTGATCACAGTGAACAAACAGGACGCGGGACAGGAGAAAGACACTGAGGAGTAGACTACATGGAAGGTAAGTGTGACTTGTGTATGCTTATTTTGACTTTTAATTTTCAGTTCAGGTTTTCTTTAAATAAAAACTTTGACTTCTAAAGCACACTGAATTACACAGAACAATTTTAAACAAACTTTATTTGTAACTCCAGCCACAACGCTTAATTTCGTTTTAGACAGGATGAGAAAAGTTTACTGCAGATGCCTGTTTCTTAGCCCTTCATTTGTTGGAGGAGATCTCTGCTCATTTCCTGTCAAGTCATTGGTAAAAGGAGATGTGGTCCTCACAACAGGGATATATATATTTAACCACTTTCGGACAAGCGGTCTCCGGGCACCTAAGGACCAGAGACCGCTGGTCCAATCCCGACTGATTCCCGACGAATCGCCGCACCTTAACGCCGCAACCGCCGTCATCGCCGCTAGCCGGGACCCCCAGGATACAGACTCTTCCGTCTCTATGACGGAAGAGTCATGTGAGCGGGTCAGGAGCCGCTGTTTTCCCATGTAAGCCAATGGGAGCTGCTTACATGAAAGACAGGGCCAGGAGCCAATGAAAACGGCTCCTGCCCAGCTCACAGTGCTCTGCCGTCATAGAGGCGGCAGAGCATGCGAATTTCGGCGGGTTGAACGCGACGGGAATGGCGGGGGCATGCGGTCAATGGGACGTAGAAGATACGTCCGGTCAGGACCGCAGCGCCCCCTGCCCGCCATAGATTTGTACTGCTTCGGTCCGGAATCGGTTAAAGGTGTGATGAACAGGCGCATAACAATAACCCCTGCAACCGCTTGCAGGGGGAGGGGGGGAGGGAGAGGGCTATGGGGACCCGATCTTCCTCCCTCCCTTCACCCCTGTAGAATGCAACAGAGCTGTGTAATATATTTATCTGCTCCCATCACTTTGGGTCTCATCTTCCTCGCAGCAGTCACTCCTCCCAGGATCATCCACCAGGCAACCAAGGCAGGTGCTTGGGGACTAGTGGGTGTCAAGGGGCCCACCTGCCACCTTCTTTGACCTCGCTTCACTTCAGCTTACCAAAAGGACCACAAGGGGGGCCCAAATCTACTCTCTACTACCTTGCTTAGGGCCCCATTACATCTTAATCCATCTCTGGCTCTATGCTACCCACCTTTGGCTCCCATTCCAATCACATGACATGCATCGGGGGCAAAGCAAGTGACTGCTAGGAGGAAGAGGAGACCGGACACTACAAGAGTGGGTAAATATATTTACACAGCTACACTGTGCTCTGCAAGGGTGAAGGGAAGAGAGATGACCCCAAAGCTTCCAGTCTCCCAAGGTGGGGGAAGCATTTTCCTGCAAGGGGCCCCATGATTGATGGGTTTGCCTGGGGGCACTGCAAGGTATAGTTAAGTCCATGATGATAAAGTATTTCTATGTTTTTCTGATTTTTTATAGCTTTTTTAGTCCAGTGTTTCTCAACATTTTATTGGTGTGTACCCCTTTTAAACCTTGTACTCACCAAGTACCCCCTAGCATAGTAAACATTATCACAAGTACCACTTGACAAATATATATTTAATCGTAGTACATTATAATTTGTTCTAAACAATTTCCAAGCATTTACCATTGCTTTTAGTTCGCTAAAACACTAATTTGGTGTTGTTTAAATAAGATTTATCATTTTCTTAACTCTAAATTTGTTATTCTTGGTTTAGTATTTTAAGCCCAAGTACCCCCTGGAACCAACAGAAGTACCGCCTGGGGTATGCATACCACACATTGAGAAACTAGGTTGTAGTCTATTTTAAGTGAAAAAATTTTGAAATTTTAAGCAGCAGACTTATTATTATTTTTATTATTTTGTATTTATATAGCGCCAACATATTCCGCAGCGCTTTACAAAGCACAATAAGACGACAAGGGGAACATAGATACAACTAACAAATGTACAGCAGAGTTCCAAGCAGCACAAATATTGTTACAAAACAGTAAACATTAGGAGGATGACCCTGCCCTTGCGAGCTTACACTCTAATGCAGTGGTCCTCAAACTAAGGCCCGCGGGCCGAATGCGGCCCCCTGAGGCTTTTTTACCACCTCCCCCCACACACAAAATGTATTACTTTAAGATGTGGTCAGCTAGACAGCTACATCTTTAAATATTGGTGGTCCACAAATAGAATAGCAGTACTGGCACCACCCATCCACATGGAAGCCAGAAAGCAGTAATTCGCTGGTTTCCAATCATATTCCACATCAGGTGACACTGCTGTCCAATTGGACTGCAGGTTGTCACCTGGGTATGCTTTACTGTCTGACCTGCAAAGAGATCATTTTATGTATAATCTGGCCCCCCAGCAGTCTGAAGTATGTTGACCCGGCCCTCGACCCAAAATGTTTTGGGACCCCTGCTCTAATGGGTAGTGGGGGACACACTAGGTAAGGGGGTGGAGGATGGATGAGGCAGTGACCCTTTGCCTCTGATTACAATGCGACAGATAAGTAAATAAGGGCTATAGAATGTTATAAGCTTGTCTGAAAAGGTGTGTTTTAAGAGTGCGTTTGAAGATGCCCAGGTTTGGAGAAATTTAGTTTTAATTTTCTAACGACCACTTGTGCAGCTGCCTATTGGATCTCTGAAAGATCCAGAGAGAGAGATCATCTCGGCCAAGTGCATTGTTTCCCACCTTACCCCGCCCTTCAGCAGCCACTTTCCTTGCACACTGCGCTGTTTAAAGGGGAACTCCACCATTTTTTTCCAGAACTAAGCAATCCTATTTTTTTCAGCTCACATTACTAGGGTTAATGCCAAACACTATTTCAAGGTGCTTCGTTTTTTTCTGTGCACAGGAAGACACCACCACTTTACAATGATTGGAGCCCTTATTAAAGGAACCTTTAAACCCAGCAGTAAGTAAGAAAATACTCCAAATAATGTTTATATTACTGTACCTATTTTTTGAAATTTTTCAATTGTTAGGTGTTGAAAATGTATTTTGTAGTTAATTTGAAAAAAATAGCTCCTGGGAGACAACTGAGGAGAAATAGTTTAATAAGGCCCAAATAGTGTAAAAGCTGCTGGTTGTCACTCGTTTAGTGCAGTTGTGAAAAATGAGTAACAGTGGCTCCAACACTGGGTAATAAATTACCCATGCAGGGAGAAGTAACTGGGAAATCTGTACAGTAAAAAGAGTACAAATTCTGTGCTTGGAAAGAAGTGCAATTAACGATAAAGTGCTGCGCAGGTGTAGTGCACTCCCGGTGGCGGAGTGTGTGCATGCGCACTACGCCCGACTGGTTCAAGTACCTGGACCCATAGCAGAAGATCCAGGTGGTGGAGGAGGACAGCGAGGGACTGATTAGTCTGAAGGGGGCTGGAGAAAGCCCCAAGTATGTATAAAACTTTAATTTAATCTGTCTCAGGTTTACTTTACTCTACATATGCACTCCCCACAGAGCTGCAGGAAATCGACTGAAAATGTTGTGTACATTGAACACAGAGGTGTTGTCTATCACCCATAAACCTGGTTCAGATTATACCTGAAGAATGTGTAATAGAGGAAGAATCTCCTCATTCCCCTGCAGAGTACCTGCACATCTCTCTTAAATGTACCCACAGTTACATTGCCTAGGGCCTGATAGATGTTCTTTGTTCCGGTCTGTACCGTCTACAAGTACTCTTACCAAGGACTAGTTTTAGTCTATGACTAATCCTAGGGATACACGGTACGTTTCTGTACCGTGTATCGACCAGCTGATCCGGCCAGCTGATAATATTCAGCTGGCCCGATCAAGCCGCTCGACCCGTGCCCGCTCGATTTCTGCCGGCGGACAATGGCAGGGAATCGAGCGGTGATAAGGAAGCGCCGGCGGGGTCGAGCGGCAATCGGTCCGCGCGCACGCGCGGACGAGCGGAGACGCGGCGGGGACACGGCTGGGGTCGATCTGGCGGCTAATCTGCCGCCGGATTGACCCGTGTATTCTCAGCATTAGAGTATTAGAGGCAGAAGATCCACCAGATAGCCAGGCAACTGGTATTGTTTAAAAGGAAATAAATATGGCATCCTCCATATCCCTCTCACTTCAGTTGTCTTTTAAAATCCTGAAGCGTTGGCAGTTAAGAGATGCACATTCAATCAACAAGATTGTAATATACAAATTCGAAGAGGCGGAGTTGGTGAAATCTTAACCTGAGTTGGAGTTGGTGGATTTTTGTACCGACTCTACAGCCCTGTCCACAGGTGGTTGTACACATAATATTAAAATACATGAAGTTGTGTGCAGCACTGTGTATGGGAATTTTTCAAGAAAATTGGAATTTTACATTAAGAACATTTCAGCAAAATTAAAAATGTACCCTAAGAAAATATAAAAAGTTTATTCAGTACATTACTTTAAGAATAGATCCAGCTATAGCTGCACTGTCTGTTGTGACTTTCTACATAAAGCTGTCTGCTGTTATTTTTCTGTAAAATTGAAAATATTGTTATATAGAACATTTCTGTGGCTTTGTTACCCATGTTTCTATGACACACAAATTTCAGATCTTCACATGGTGTCAGGAGAAAAGACTCTATCTTGGTTGTTGTTACTCTAGTTTGGATTGTCACTTCCTAGATGGAATTTAGTGCCCATTCAGGGGTGTGTTGCATTGGCCTCTTCTTACCTGTCAAATCTTGTTGCAGTGATTCTGCCTAATTGCCTTGTAACCACACACACATACAGGTCCTATTTTATTTTTTATTTTTTATTTTTTTTAAGTACCTTTATTGCGAAAAATGGTAAATTGTTAAATCAATGTAAACAAATACAAATAAGAAGTGTGTTTATTCCAGAGTAAAATGAGCTATAAATTACTTTTCTCCTATGTTACTGTCACTTATGATAAGTAGTAGAAATGTGATGGAACTGACAAGTTCTTGACAAGTCCATCTCTTTGTGGGGCGGTTCTCAGTATTTCTTTTACCGTATTTTTTGGACTATAAGACGCTCCTGACCATAAGATGCAGGTTTTGAGGACAAAAACCAGGAGAAAATAAATATACATTCTAAACCTGGTGCATCTATGGTGAAGGGGCATCTTGTGGATTATGCCTTTATACCTCATGTCTCCTTGTACCACTTGTGTCTCCCTGTGTCCTCCTCTGTTCCTCTTTGTGTCCCCATGCATCTGCCTCTGTCCTTCTTGTGTCCCCCACTATGCCCCTTTGTGTCCCCCTTGTGTCCTCCTCTATGCCCCTTTGTGTCCCCCTGTGTCCTCCGTTTGTCCCCCTGTCTTCTCATCTGCATGGGCACAGTATAGGGAGGCCCCAACATTGCAGCGGGTTGAAGGTTCTTATTGGCAGGTGTTCACAAGATAAGGAACTATCTGCATTTGGGCTATAAGACGCAATTACTTTTCCCCCCACTTTTGGGGGAGAAAAGGTGAGTCTTATAGTCCAAAAATACAGTAATCTTTAGAAAAGCTGGTCCCCCCCCACCCACACACACACACCAGTTTACACACTATCCTGGAAGTTGGACTGTGCTTTATAAGATATACAACACCCTAAGAATCCTCCATGAGGAGATGGGCTAGTCCAAAACCTGTCAGTTCTGATTTCTACTACCTACTGTAAGTGACAGCAACATAGGAGACAAGTAATTTGTAGCACATTTTAACTCTGGAAGAAAAATACTTTTTATTTATGTGCTTTTATGTATTTAACAATTTTTTGTGATAGTGGTCCTTTACATTTGTGACTGGATGGAAGCAAAAACTATCGTTCCCAGTGTCACTAATAATTAAACTAAAAATGGTTGCACCGCACTTATTAATGCAAAGTGTGCTCTGGGATATCAATATGCAATTTACCAACATGAAAAGGAACATTGTCCATAGAAACAGCACTACTCAATATCTCTAGAATAAAACATTTATTGGTATAAAAAAATAGCTTGACTTGAATGTAAACAAATAAAAAACAATATTATTTTTGTGTTTGTAGGCCTCAGCAGTGTTTTCAGACCACTACTGTCTGTGGACCCAGTATTCTAGTCACTCTCTGTTCTGGTGACATTAAGGCAGCCCCAAAGATCAGTGGCACGTGCCCCGGATGTATTCTGGGGTGCCCTGGGTTTGTCCCCCAGGCAGAGTAGAGGCACCCAGCATGGCACCACACAGTACCCAGCATGCCCCACAAAATCCCCGCAGCACCCAGCATGGCACTACACAGCACCTAATATGGCACCACAGCACCCAGCATGGCATTACAGCACCCAGCTTGCCCCATACAGGCACCATAACACCCAGCATGGCACCACAGCAAACAACAAGGGGGGTATACTGGGTGCTACGATGCCTCTATGAGGGCATATTAGGTACTGTGATGCCATGCTAGGTGCTGTGGTGCCTTTATGGGGGCATGCAGGGTTCTGAAGTTCTTCTATGGGGACATGCTGGGAGTTGTGGTGGGGTGGGAGGTTGGGAGGGGGTCCACTAGAAAGTCATGGAAAGCTATGGAAGGACTGCCAGACCACCTGTCAGCAGGCCAGCATGCCCAGTAGAAAGCCAGACCAGCCAGCACAGAAGTTAGGTAACTGCCAAGTTATGTGATATGCTGCTTTTTTTTATTATTAATGAAGAGGGGGCTTCAACATTTTGCTGGGCAGGCCTAATTAGACGGCCGTTAAATTCATGTAAATTTGCCTCCACCTATGACAACATCCATATTCCTGTTCATGGCCACACCCCTTTTTTTTGCCCAAAAGTGCCCCGGATCTCTTAGGGTCCTAACCACGCCCCTGCACTAAGGTGATAATGTCAGCTCAGAGTGGCACTGGGAAAGTAACGGATTAATATATTTGATGTACTAATAAAAAATAGCATTGCCCCCCCCCCCCCCCCCCCCCCAGCTGCTCCCCAGGGCCCCTGCAGGATGTGCAACTCAGTAGCTGCATAGTAATAACTCACCTGTTGTGGCAGCAGCTCTGTTGTCCATGCTGTATCATCATCCCCCCTTCCTGTCTCCTCCATGACCCGGTGCTGGTTATTTATGCATAAGTGTCCCTGCATCATCAACTGAATGGTTGTTTGTCCCTGGCTTTTTTTTGTACTGAGCATGTGCGCAGCCAGGGCAGTTAGGACACAGGGCCAGATCTGACAGTTTGCTGTGTGTGGTTCACAGAGGTTCTCATTGCATTGTGGGAAATAACAGCTTTTTCCAACTGCCAAGCAAGCAGCTCCCTGTGTGCATATACTTCAGACAGTAGTGGGGAATGAGCAAGCAGGACGCATATGTGTGCGCATTGCAGGGGGTAGCGGCTGTGACCTAGCGCCCGTTTAACGGGTGGGCCTTTTTACTAGTTTAACATAAACACATGATATACCTGGGGATGAATTTTAAAGTGTACCAGAGACAATCTACAATAAGTTTTTATACATACCTCTGCTGACCCTCTCTGTCAAGCTCTTCACCAGCTGCCAATTAACTAGAGGATCCAGTTCAAACTCCTAACCCTAATCTACAAAGCTCTCCACAATCTCTCTCCCCGGTACATATCCTCACTAATTTCCAGATACAAACCCCATCGCAGTCTCAGATCTGCACACAATCTTCTGTTGTCCTCCTCTAGAATCACCTCCTCACATTCACGCTTACAAGATTTTGCACGCTCTTCACCCCTTCTCTGGAATGCCCTCCCACAACACATCCGTCACTCACCAACCTTTGTTACTTTTAAACGCTCTCTAAAAACTAATTTGTTCCGACAAGCATATGCGCTACCTTAGGCCACTTCCCTTTGTCCTAAGACCAAATTGCACTCCTACTAGGTATCCTAAAACACACTGCCTTTATATATTTTATCGTATACTACCCCTCCTCTTGTTCCCCCCCCCCCCCCCATTCCCTTTAGATTGTAAGCTCGCAAGGGCAGGGCTCTCTCCCCCTTTTGTGTCTTGGAAATCATTATACATTTTATTCATCATGTTATTTTTATCACTGTCATTACCAATTCTGTATTTTGTATTCTGTATGTGGTATCGTTTTTGTATTTTGTCACTAATTATGTATCTTGTATATTAGTGTACACCATTGTCTG
The DNA here is from genome assembly GCF_040937935.1 of Hyperolius riggenbachi. Lineage (NCBI taxonomy): Eukaryota > Metazoa > Chordata > Amphibia > Anura > Hyperoliidae > Hyperolius > Hyperolius riggenbachi. Next base: position 111,584,241 of record NC_090651.1, read on the forward strand.
TATTATGTACCCCATGTTTGTTTCTTACTTTGTACAGCGCCACGGAATATGTTGGCGCTTTATAAATCAATAATAATAATAATAACATGCGCTGCATGGAGAAGATGCAGGCAGCAGGGCTAAAGACAGAGCACGGATGGAGCAGTTACCAGGACAAGTGAGTGAGTTATTACAATGCAGTGCAAGGCAGTCTTCAGCTTATTTTTTAAGCTTTGAAAAAATGATGTTGGTGACTGAGGCTACCGGGAAGCTCATTTTATAAAGTTATTATTGTAGGAATGTGTAAAAAGAGATCACTCATAGTTCCTCAGTGCGCTGTATGAAGTCATGTGTCATGACCCACCAACCAGTGTTCAGGAACACAGACAGGTTTCTGTTCTGTCAGAGACATGCTCCGCTGTCTGCTTCCTGGCGCTTGACTGGTGTCAAAGGAAATATCAGAGACGCTGAAAGAGTGTTACGAAGCAGGTGGCAATCCGAGGCTAGTGGAAAACATATGCTCTCCATTGCGGAGCTTTTTTTTCTTTTCCTTGTTTTCATATGATGACTGTATTCAGTTTCCCACAGAGTGGAAAGATGATGTACTGTGAGGTAACGTAGCTCATGGTCAGGGCCGGCGTAAGCCACATGGAGCTCCGGGGCAAAAGTAACTTGGGGGACTCCTACCCCCCTTCCCCCATCAGGCAAGCACAGTCAGCCCCCCCTGATTGTGTGGCCCACCTAGGTGAGAGCTAAGCCTGAGCTGCCTTGTAACAACTCACCAATCCTGGCAGCTGCTCCATCACGATCTCTGTCTTCAGCCACGCTGCCTGTGTCTTCTTCATACAGAGCATTTTATGTGTAAATAACATGCGCAGAGCATATAAAAGACGCAGACAGCGTAGCTGAAGACAGAGATCAGAATGGATCAGCTGCCGGGACAAGTGAGTTGTTACATGGCAACTCAGGCTCAGCTATGGGACAAGTGGAGCAGGGGGCCACATGAGCAGTTAGTGGAAGACCACCTGGGGGGTCCAACAGTACGGGAGCCCCTGGAGTGGTTGGGCCCTGAGGCAACTGCCCCCTTTGCCTCAATGGAAGCACCGGACCTGCTCATGGTTTGTATACTGGTACAGCAGCTTGGCACTTAGGTAGCTAGCAGCAGGGACTTCTGTACACTTGTGCTGTGCGCATCCACGTGCTATACACAAACACAATGTAAACACACACACTTCTTCACTAACTCATACAATGAACTGCATGGTGGCATAATGAATAGCACTCTTACCTTGCAGCGCTGGATCTCTGGTTCAAATTTGGACCGGGACACTATGTGCATGGTGTACTAGTGTCACCTGATGTTGGCATTGTTGAAACGATGAGCGGCTATTGGTTCACATAACAGCTATTACAGCTATGTATGTGGGCAGTAGAGCAGCAAAAGACCTATACAATTGTATGCACATTTATAACATACACTGCCTCCTCCTCAGCCCCTTTTAGGACAAACTGTCCTCCTCCCGTGCTGTGATTCTCTCAGATGATATATATATACTGTAAGTCTAATCTTCTTGCAAGTACTACACAAACAATGTCACTATTACTGCTAGTAATGGACAACCATCTAACACTAGGACAGACTGGCTGTCTGCTAAACGATGATTAAAGTGAACTCGAGGTGAGAGTGAGATGGAGGCTGCCATATTTGTTTCCTTTTAAAGGGAGTCTGAAGTGAAAATAAAAAAACACCTCAGGAGAGGGAAGGCTCTGGGTCCTACAGATCCCTCACGGTCCCTGTGTTCCCACGCAGGCTCCTCGTTAGCAGCGTTTGCCCGATCGGCCAGAGACTGCTCTTTTCCACTTCTGGTGGGCTTTGGGAGTCTTTGAAAGCACTCAGGCTTCCAAAAACAGGCAGCTCCATACTGCGCACGCACGCACACCCTCTCTCACACACTCGCGCATGCGCAGTACAGAGCTGCCAGTCTTTGGGAGCCTAAGTGCTTCCAAAGACTTCCAAAGTCTCCCGCAGGACCCAGGACTATAGGACCCAGAGCCTTCCGGCTCCTTAGGTGAGTATCTGTTTTTTATTATTATTTTAAACTTCAGACTTGCTTTAAACAATCCCAGTTGCCTGGCAGCCCTGCTAATCTATTTGGCTGAGTAGTGTCTGAAGTACACCAGAAAGAAGCATGCAGTAAATCTTGTCAGGTCTGACAATATTGTCAGAAATACCTGAATATGCAGAATATGCTTGTTCAGGGTCTATGGCTCAAAGTACCTTTATTATAGGCAGAGGATCAGCAGGACCGCCAGGCAACTGGTATTGTTTAGAATGAAATAAATATGGCAGCCTCCATATAACTCTCACCTCTAGTTCACTTTAAATGCGGTAGAGACAGCATTTGGTGGTGGGGCACTACTGTCCATGGTGTGCATTGTTTACTGATTCACATGATGCTGTACCACAATAAGATATAGCCTAACCCACAAATAATATAATTAGGAAGGCATATCCCCCACACAACCAAATTATTAATGTCTCTCAAATAACATAATTAGGCAGCATGTTCCCCAAATAACATAATTAGGCAGCATGTTTCCCAAATAACATAATTAGGCAGCATGTTCCCCAAATAACATAATTAGGCAGCATGTTCCCCAAATAACATAATTAGGCAGAAAGCATAATTAGCCAATTTGATAAGCCACTGTCAGAACAGGGTCTGCTAAGGTGGCCACACACCATACAATTAAAAGATCCAATTTTTCACCAATTCCATAATTACAATCGGTTGTCCTGAAAAATCGAGAGCTTTTCTTTGTTTTCAATTGATAGATCTGATCGCATTTCCCGTTTTTTTTTTCGATTTTTGGAGATTGGACATGTTGGAAATTTCAGACCAACTTTATCAAGAATTGTATGGTGTGTGATGGATTATCAATTACTTGATGTACAGTTCTAATCAATTTTCTTCTGAGCTTTCCATTATTTTATTCATGATTGGGGAAAAATTGAACAAAGGTGTGTGGTACATTGGTCATTTTTTGAATTGTTACAATCAGTCAGAAAAAATGATTGCTATCCTTGAATTGAACAGATATTTTTAAAAAAAATTGTATGGTGTGTGATCACCTTTAGCCTTCAGTTAAAGTAAAAAAAAAAAAAAGTTGGAATAAAGATAATACCATTTATTTACAATATTATGAGAAAATGTACCTTATTGATACTCCTACTAACATGCCATACCTACAGCACTATCTAGATGAAATCTACCAGCTTCCAGCATGAACAGATTCCTGGGGATACTGCTTACTCATCTGATCTATAAATAATATGCAAGCTTTCTGTGGTATTCTGACTGTTCCAGCCTTTTGGCTGCGAAGCCAGCATGTCCTCTGTCTGAACAGTGAGACAGATGTTTCTAGTACTCCAGGTCTCTAGGATACAGAGCATGTGAACGCACTGAGTGTCATAACCATTCTAAGTTCTGCTTTTCCCCCATATCAGTATTTCATGTCTCTGCTAATTATGTCTGTGTCTGTTGTTTCTTTTCCTGGTAGGTTTTCCTGTTATGGCAGAAAAAAAAGTATATAATGTATCTAGTGGTAATCAGCTGATATGTGTAACCATATAAAGCCAAAAGGAACTAAGCATCTTAAGCTAGATACACACATATCATGATTCTCAGCAGAGCCGGCCGACGGGGGGGAGGGGGTCACCTCGGCTGAGAATTCAGCGTGTTATAGCAGTCACCGACGGCATGGTATATAAACTCAGCCTATTACATTGTTCTATTCCTCTCCCCGCCAGCTCTGTCAGCCCTCCTTTCCCCTCCATAGCATCAAAATGTGTCACTAGCCAGTGGGCTAGCGACGGGTCTGTACAGAACTTGGTACAAACTGTTAACTGAGGGATCAGAGCCCGAAGCCTTTGAACCATGTACCATGTTTTGGTAATAAAAAAACAATTTTTTTGTCCTTTGAAAGGACCAGTTTATCAGTCTTTTTACCTGGCATCTTGGAATGCTGTTATAATGGTGAAGCTGTGCTACATGGCAGCAGCAGCCACATGGTACAGCTGTTTGGATTTTTGCCATTTTTAATCTTTATTAATAAATTAGGATTGCAGTCATAATCTTCTTTTTATGTTTAGACAGAGTGGAAAAAAGTTTGTACCTCTGCCAGTTATCAATTTCTGTCTAGTTCACACTAAGATGAATGCCCCTTTACTTACTGTATGGTGACATGACAGCTCACGTTAGGCTCAGTGTTTCTTATAGCAAACTTCTATAAATAATTATTTTAGGAACAGTTGGTGCCCTTTACCTGATTTCCTTATTACACAATCATAAAATAATCAACAATATCACCTTCGCCTATAGAAAAAAAAAACCCAGGTTCTGCATATGTCTTCCTGTGTCTTCCTGTGTTCTTTTAGTGTCAGTTTTCTGATAGCTATGACCTTCTTTTGCAGAGTTTTTTTTTAAAAGGAAGTTGCTATTTTTGCCTAGAAATGAATTCCTTTTTTATTCTTGAAATAATCTATGACATCAAAGTGACTAATAAACACCCATTAAAACAGCGTCAGGATGGTGTGGAGGAGTTTTTTTTTTGTTTTTTTGTTTTTTGTTTTTTTTTTTGCTTAATTCTAAACATTATATATTTATTTTCTGTTAAATGCCTCAAACACCATGAGTAACCAAGTCACTATCTTGATAACTTTATCATTAAACAAGACGTAAGGTACACATTAATCTATATCATGCTTCCGAAGTTCAAGCCAATGAAAGCAAAACCCAGATTTTGAACATGACAGCCTAATTGCAGAATACACATTGTATAGATGCATGCTAAGCTTATAAACCTTTACCTACCATTAAAAGTAAGTGCATAGCAGATGCTAAATGGCCATAAACAAATTAATTTAAAGAGAATCTGTATTGTCAAAATCGCACAAAAGTAAACATACCAGTGCGTTAGGGGACATCTCCTATTACCCTCTGTCACAATTTCGCCGCTCCCCGCCGCATTAAAAGTGGTTAAAAACAGTTTTAAAAAGTTTGTTTATAAACAAACAAAATGGCCACCAAAACAGGAAGTAGGTTGATGTACAGTATGTCCACACATAGAAAATACATCCATACACAAGCAGGCTGTATACACCCTTCCTTTTGTATCTCAAGAGATCATTTGTGTGTTTCTTTCCCCCTGCAGAATCTCATGCACTGAAGTTTCAGGCTGCTCTTTTCTTCTTGCAAACAGCTTTGCCCTTGTCTGTAATTCCTCAGTATGTGAAAGCCCAGCCAGCTCAAAGGACGATTTATCCAGCTTGTAAAAGATAAGAGAGAAGAGAGAATCTGCCATAATCTAAATAACACACAGGCAGTGTGCAGAGAGGGGCCTGGAGGGGGGAGATTCATCACAGAACCACAACACTGAAGAACTTGGCAGCCTTCCAGACACAGGCTGACAAGTCTGACAAGGGAAAGATACATTGATTTATTACAGAGACTGTTATAGTAGAGAGTGCTGCAGTAAGCCAGAACACATTAGAATAGCTTTTAGAACTTGTAGGATGATAAAAAACAGGATGCAATTTTTGTTACGGAGTCTCTTTAACACTGATGCCTAAGAACAAATTGAAATAGTCTAAATTCACAATAGACATATATGAACCAACAGAATTAGTGTGCCATATTAATTAGTGTGGCAAAAACAGAAGGGTGCAAAACTAAAACTAGACCACGGTATTGGATATACCTTAGAACACAGTGAAAAGAGTCATCAAAAAGTGGAGAAAATATGGAACATCAGAGATGTTGCCAGAAATCATGAACAGACAAGAAGAAAACCGGCCACATTTCATGGTTGTGATTTTATTGGTTGTATTTTTGTCTTCTCCTTGTTGACTAACTCTGTTTATATCATTGCATTTAATGTTGATGTTATGTCACCATGGTTACTATCTGTCTTGATTTCCCTTTTCTACTAATAAAATACCTTTGGAATCAAAAGAAAACTGGCCAGCGAGGCTGCTAAGAGACCTGCAGCAACACTGAAAGAGCTGCAGGAATTTCTTGCAAGTACTGGTTGTGCACTACATGTGTCAGGACTCTCCTGCATTCTACATATGTCTGAACTATGGGGTAGGGTTGCCAGACAGAATCATTTTCTTATAAAAACAAAAAAACAATCTAGGCATGGCAAAAATTTGTAAAATAAATAAAGTCTCCAGAAGCATGTGGGGAATATGTTTTAGTCTGATAAAAATGAGGTTAAAATTTTGGGCTATAATTCCAAGAGTACATTTAGCACAAAACCAAAGCTTCACATCTCCAAAAGAACACAAAAAAATCAACAGTGAAGCATGGTGGGGGCAGCATCATGCTTTGCGATTACTTTTCTACAGGTGGGACTGGGACGTTAATCAAGTTAGAGAAGATTGTGAAAAGGTCAAATACTGGTCACGTTTGGTCTAGCAGGTATCTGCTGGATAGCTGGAGATGAAGATAAATTTCCCCTTTAGAACAACAATGAGCCCAAGCATACATCCAATCCAAATCAACAACAGAATTACTTAACTAGAAAAAAAATTAAAGATACATATGTGGAGTGAACTGAAAAGGGCGGTGCACAAGAGATGTTATGTCCTCGTAACCATTCTCACCATTCTCACCACACATCTTCTGTTAGAGTACCATAGATCTTAGTTTCCTGGACCACTACTTTTCTCCATCCATGGTCTTAGCCAGCATATTACCTCTTCTGGCTTCCAGTATCACTTGTATTGGATGATACTAAAATCTTACTGCTTTAGTTTCTCATGTCCCTGACTGTCTAAACACCATCTGTTCTTTCATGTTTTCTCGCTTTACACAAGACAGAAACTGTAATGTTTCTCCTTTCTGATTGAGCTTACCTGCCTAACAAAGTGTAGCTATCCATGTAAAAATACCCTTTTTAGTGTAAAAATAAATGAAACCACAATAGAGGACTTTAAAACTTTTTCTATCTTTATGTAACCTTTAACCTATACAATTCAACTGAAAAAAACACATCTGTGGGGGTAAAAATACAAAAAGTGAAAATGTACAATAAGCTGGTGGCATAATTGTGCACAACCTACAGCAAAACCTGTAGTGAAAAAAGTGCCCCAAACAGATACTTACCTGGGTAGAGGGAAGCCATCCTCCTTCTATCTAGCCAGTCCAGCACTGAGACCCCTGTAATCTGAAGCTCAGCTGCACTGCTTGGGCCTGTGCACTAGCTCGAAGCCATGGAGCCATCCTGCACATTGCGGCGGGGATCATGCTCGTAGGGAAGCGAGGCAGACCTCTGGAGGATACATGGACTTCCCTCTACCAAGGTTAGTATCTGGTTTTCTTTTCACATTCTTTCTTTAAATCAATGGTTTGGTGAAGAACCTTTTGGTTTAATTACAGAATTCTGTCTTAATGGGTAAGAGTTCTATCTATTCTTAAAGGACAATTCCACAAAAATGTCTCTGACTTTTGCATAAAATAGAAGTATGATTCATCTAGATGATGTTTTTCTTTGTTCTTCAAACATTTTCAGGTACAAAACATTTGACTATTCATCCTCTACCTTTACTTAGACTTCTGATTAATCAAATGTCAACCAAGTGTCCATCAATCAATGCTAAATTATATTAGTTTTAAATCAGGATAGTACCAGGATGATACCATGTATTGGCTAACTTAGAGATAAATAAAAAGTAAGCAAAATTCAATTATAAAGGCACTCTACTGCATCATTACAATTTTAGGCAGTCCGGATAGTTTCCTTGGAAGGGTGATTAACTAATCCTCATTGATAGTATCTACCACCAGCATACACCCAAATACTGGTCTCCCACAGTCCTCCTAGCACTAGTGCCTCTGATTCTTACTTACTGGTGGGTATGCAGGATAAGGTCACAACCACGCAACCCAGGTTATGCGATAAAGGATTACTTCCCTTCCCATTACAACAAAATTCTGTGTAATGTGTGTCATTATTGCACGAGCCATTTTGAACATATTATTGTTCAGTCTTTAGGTGTGATAACAAACTAGGTAAACAGGGAAACAGTACAGTACACGAATGGCATAAAAGACATCTAGAATTCTCATCCCTCTCTTTTTCTCATCGGTTAAAAAAAAAAAAAAAAAATCTGCTGTTGAGCTTCTCTTCATATTTTGATTAATTTTGACATAGCTTAATTTTTTTTCCAAAGATAATTACCACATCACAAAACTACACAGGTAAGTTATTTGGCTACCCCCTAAAATTGGACGCAGACTACAATGGAGATATAACTATGGTAGGGATAAGATTGTGAGCCCCTCTGAGGTACAGTTAGTGACATGACTATGTACCCTGTAAAGTTTCGCAGAAAATGTCAGTGCTATATAAATAGATAATAATATGGTAGGACTATGACAATGGTAGGGATTGTGAGCTCATCTCGTTTGAGGGACAGTTGGTGACATGGCTATGTACTATGTAAAGCGCTATGGAAGATGTTAGCACTCTATGCTAAATAATGAAAATATTAGAATCACCTTAACCAATAAAATGGATTGGCTTTGACTGGGAGAACCTACATACTCTTTTTTACATGTAAGATGATTTAGGAAACATTTGGAAAGGGGGGGGGGGGGAGCCTTTAATAGCCATTGGACTTCTTTGAAAACACATTCCAGGGTTGCTGGAAATGTTAGTCCGTTAGCATTCCCCAGCCCAGGAGTACTTGAAGTGTTTAAGTGAAAACAAAATGAAGAGATAAACAATTGTATATATCCTCCTACTACTAAAAAATATTTTTAGATATCCCACAGTTTTGTTATGTTTAAAAACTTGAAAATCAGATGTACTGTTTTGTCTCAGCTACATTTAACAGTCTGTCTTTGTGTTTCAGAGTGCTCAAATATATCAACTATTAACCTTTTCTTACCTACCATCTCCTGGCAGAGAACTGGGCTTCCAAGAGCAAAGTAATTTATGGCAATAATGCCTTATCAGTTGTCTGACTGGGTCCCAACTAGAGAAACTGTCAGTTGCATAGCTGAATATTAACTCTTTCAGGAAGAAAAAGAAGAAAAGCAACTCAGTATACTTATTTGTGTGCCATGCACTGTACATATACATGTCTATCTCATCATGTCACATGTCACTTAAGATAGCATTCCCTTATGTAGGGCATAAACTGTACTGTACAATGTTTCTAATAGGTTAAGCATTAGATTCCCTATAAACATTGAATCTAATAAAAATCTATTAAAAACAAGAGCATTCCTAAATCATTTTAATCTAAATATCAATCAGGCATTAAAGGAAGATTGCTACTCTTAAAGAGACACTGAAGCGAAAAAAAAAATGATATAGTGAATTGGTTGTGTACTATGAATAATTACTAGAAGATTAGCAGCAAAGAAAATATTCTCATACTTTTATTTTCAGGTATATAATGTTTTTTCTAACATTGCATCATTCTATAATATGTGCAGATTACACAACACTCAGCATTCAAAATGAGTCTTTCAGAGCAGTCTGTGAAGTAATGACCTCTCCTCTAGCAGAGAAAAAGTAAACAGTTCACTTACAGTTCAGATAATAAAAGTCAGATAACAGCCCTCTCCACGACTAACTTAGTCGGAGAGCTTAATGGTTTGTTTGCATAGAGATAACAACTGGAGTTTCTCAACTCTTCCTGTACTGGAAACAATTAGACTGATGTATCTAATCTTAATGTTTATTTCTTAGCTGTACTACACATACAAATCATAATATCATCATTTTTTTTTCGCTTCAGTGTCTCTTTAAGGTGGCCACACACCATACAATTAAAAGATCCAATTTTGTACCAATTTGATAAATACGATCGGTTGTTCCAAAATCAAAGCTTTTTTTGTTTTCGACTGAGAAATCTGATCTAATTTACCATTTTTTAAATATCTTTTTGACATTGGACAAATTGGAAAATTCAGACCAATTTTATCAAGAATTGTATGGTGTGTGGATTGTGAAACTGTATTTAACCAGAAAACATTTTATATAAATATTCAGTACATTTTTCTCTCGATTTCTCTAACCAACCAATTTTTTCGGAGTTTAGGATCTTTTATCCCAAAATTACGTCAATCTTGAAAATACGTGTATGGTACCTTGAAGATTCTGATTGAAACTTCCAATCAATCCATAAATTGGATCATAATGCTCGAATCGAATCAAAATACAGATATTGAATGGTGTGTGGCCACCATAGGGTACATACACACATATGATTTGGTTATGCCAATTTTAACACTTTCATGTAGTATGAGGGTCAAAATATTTTGAATACTATAAACAGATTGTGTAGGTAAACTCTCCTACTCCACAGGGTTGGTAAAATTGGACAATCATTGGCCTATCAAAATTGAATGTGTGTACGCACTAGAACGGGTGATGCCGGTTGTGTGGTGACTGGTGAGGAGTGGCCTGAGGCACAGCGGTACACAAGCAACATCCTCTTACCTTTACATTGCATCAGACAATACAATGCTAGCAGCAGTTGTGGTGTGATAATGTTAGACAAGATTTCTGCTTGTCCAATATCTCAAGGTACTAGGTGATAAGCGATCAGTATTAAAGTGTACCAGAGCTGAATGAAAATGTAAAAAAAATATATAAATACCTGGGGCTTCCTCCAGCCTTCTTCAGGCTAACTGGTCCCTCGCCATCCTCCTCTGTCTCCTGGATCCTCTGTTAGAAGCCCCGGTAAGTCTGCCAGTCGGAGCCAGTCGGTGTAGGCGTAGTCCAGCCACTTGTGCTTCGCCATTGCACTCTCACAGCCGGGAGTGTTTTGCGCCTGTGCAGTAGTACTCCCGATGACGGGAGCGCACGCAGCTGGGCTGTTCACGCGCAGCCAGGTAAGGCATGTGCAGTACGCCCCAATTTGTGGACTTACAGGATCCAGGCAGCAAGGGACCGATTAGCCTGAAGGGGGTTGCGGGAAGCCCCAGGTATATATCATTTTAAAAAAACAAATTCATTAATCTCTGGTTTTCTTTAATAAGGTATTGAATATTTATCTGATCTACCACAAACGGAATAATGTACGGCCGGCTTTAGTCTCTGTGAAGTCCTGTTTGGAACACATTTGTCAAATTTTTTTAGGAAATGTGATTCATTTACCTGCTTTCATGCAGTCACACAGGACAACTTGTACAACATGAGAAGCAGTGATTCAGAGGCAATTCCACTCAGATTTATACTTACACTAATATTATTCAGTGTTGTACAGTTTGTCACATCCACAGTGAGAACCACAATGTGTAATCCTTATTGGTGAGACTGCTGCATGTGGTCTGCCGCAATTCAGCTTTCATCCTGGTAATGAGAAACAGGCTGGTAGAATTCTGCAGAGCATATGCACCAGTGTGTGGTGAAGTCACTTCATAAACCTGCTTGGGCTTGTAAATGGCTAAAACACGTGGGTAACGATGAAGTCACTTTATATTATGAACAGAAACTGCGCCAGCCAATTTTTTGCAGAAATGTCTAAATGAGTATTCGCTACCACAAGTCCTATATCAAAAGTCCAACGTTGTTGTGACAGCGCTCCTCTGGCAACCTAAACAAATGAACACAATCGCATATAGTGCATTATTATAATACAGATCAGTGATACAACACTACACTTCACCCAACACGTGCACAGGTGACAACAGTGTGTTCCACTCTTAGTGAAATATAGCCCCTTTGGTATAGCAGCTCACCAGATGGACACCACCTCAGATTCCAGGTGGGTCTAATGCGTGGCCTTCAAGCGGCTAACTATAAATCACAGCCTCCACACTTCAGTAAAAACAGCCTCCACACTTTGTTTGGTAGTAGAAAAAGGGCTCCAGGTTTAATTGCACATATCCACATGTAAAACAGTATAAAATACACATAGCGTAATCCAATTTTTTAAAAACAAAAATGGCCTGCGCAATGCAGCGCACTCACTCAGATAGATGAATCATAGGCATCTCGGGCATCACAGCCCACCAATAGCGCTCTCCTTGTTTACAGCGGCACCGGCGTCCTGACTCTCCGCTGTCCTTCAAAGTAACATCCGAATTCCCCGCTACCCTCGTGACGTCAGCGCTCCTGGGTCCGCCCTACGCGTTTCGTCCAATGGACTCATCAGGGGCTGACGTCACCAGGGCGCCGACGTCTTTTAAAACACGAGCTCCTCCCCTCCAGTCACGGGGGTACCCCTGTGACTGGAGGGGAGGAGCTCGTGCTTTAAAAGACGTCGGCGCCCTGGTGACGTCAGCCCCTGATGAGTCCATTGGACGAAACGCGTAGGGCGGACCCAGGAGCGCTGACGTCACGAGGGTAGCGGGGAATTCGGATGTTACTTTGAAGGACAGCGGAGAGTCAGGACGCCGGTGCCGCTGTAAACAAGGAGAGCGCTATTGGTGGGCTGTGATGCCCGAGATGCCTATGATTCATCTATCTGAGTGAGTGCGCTGCATTGCGCAGGCCATTTTTGTTTTTAAAAAATTGGATTACGCTATGTGTATTTTATACTGTTTTACATGTGGATATGTGCAATTAAACCTGGAGCCCTTTTTCTACTACCAAACAAAGTGTGGAGGCTGTTTTTACTGAAGTGTGGAGGCTGTGATTTATAGTTAGCCGCTTGAAGGCCACGCATTAGACCCACCTGGAATCTGAGGTGGTGTCCATCTGGTGAGCTGCTATACCAAAGGGGCTATATTTCACTAAGAGTGGAACACACTGTTGTCACCTGTGCACGTGTTGGGTGAAGTGTAGTGTTGTATCACTGATCTGTATTATAATAATGCACTATATGCGATTGTGTTCATTTGTTTAGGATGAAGTCACTTTGCAAATTTCCTCCACTTTCAGATTTCATGAAGACTCAGACACAGCTGTATTCTCCTGGAGACTGGCGCTGAGCCCTGCTGAATGGTGAGAGGTGTTCTTTGGCATAAGGCTTGGGAACTGCTGCATGGCTCAGCATAAAAGTGTAAATTGCTGTGACTCACATCTTACTGTACAAGTAGCCCAATATGGCTTGATTATTAAGAGAACTCCCCCCCCCTTCCCCCAAAAATGGAAACCATATCTGTCCTAAATGGCCAGCTGTAGAGTGGCCAAACCTCTATTATAGAGTTCTAAGATTTTCACTTCATTACAGGAATCATCAGCCAAAATTTTAAAGATTAGGTTTACTCACCTGGGGCTTTCTCCAGCCCCTTGCAGCCGACTGTCCCACGCCGACCACTCCGCTGCCATCCTGGGCTCCCCATATGGTGCAGAGGCCGACCGCGGGGTCGCTGTCAATCAAGCCCACGTGGTCCGCGGCGCACTGCGTCCCCCCCCCCCCCCCCCCCCGTAGCACTTTAGGTCCCTCTGCATCCTCTGAGTCTGGCGTCATCGGTAGTGCGCAACTTAGCCAGGAGTCATGCGCAACTGCCCATGCTGAATCCGTGCGCACCCGGCAAAGTCGCACACTCCCAGAGCCACCAGCAGGAGAAGGGAGGGGATCCAGAGAAAGCCGAGGAAACTAAAGGGCTACGGGGGTATTGAAGGAAGCCCCAGGTATGTTCAAATTCCAGTTCTATCCGCTGTTCAGGGTCCCTTTAAAGAGGAAATTTAAACCCGAATTGTGGCTACAGGCAGGAGATAGAAAAGGGATATGGGGACACCGGGAGCCCAATCTGGTATATTATCATTGGTTTATCAGCAGTGGTATAAAAGGAAGAAGAAGAAAAATAAGAGACAATTATACTCACAAGGCTGGGTTGCATACAAGACAACCACTCCAATCAGCACGTGGGGAAGCAGCATCCCCACTCGGCATTGCGTTCTGTAACCCAGAATTGAACTTCATTCCAATCAGTAGCCCTTTCCCACAAGAAAACTTTACCTTTTCTCAAATAGATCATCAGGGGGTCTGTATGGCTGATATTGCAGTAAAACCCCTCCCACAGTGTGATGTCACAACCATGGTCCTGACAATTTTCTGTCTGTGAACTTCATTGCATTGTGGGAAATAACAGCTTTTGCCAACTGCCAAGCTAGCAATACCTCCCTCTGTGCATAGAACTCTCAGGAACAAACATTCCGTACAGATCTCCTGACAGAGCGAAAGATGCCACCACCAGAGATCAATTTCAGTATGTTTTTCAGGGAGAGGAAAGATTTTACAATGGGCAAAAACTGACCACATAATCTATGAATGAATTTTGTAAAAAAAATAAAAAATGTATTCATTCTGTTATTTCCACTACGTATCAGATAAACGGATCAGATACATTTGCATGTGTGTATTCAAATTCAAGTATCAATAAGTTTTAAAGAGGCAGAACTTCAGGGGAATGAATCTTCTATGAACAGGTTCTGGTGCATCTCTTTGTTTAACTTTGTTTAAACTTTCATTTCAATCAAATGGACAAATTTCAAGATATTTGTTGATAGAAATCCAGACGATATTTACTGTATTTTATGTGTTTTAAGTATCACCAGCAGTGACTTAAAGAAAACCTGAACTGAACATTAAATGTCAAAATAAACATACACAAGTCATACTTACCTCCTGTGTAGTCTACTCCTCAATCTATTTTTCTTCTCCTGCATCCTGTTTGGCCACTGTGATCAATGGAATTCTCCGTCCTCCATTTTGAAAATGGCTATTACCCCATAACAGCTTCCTGGTCAGCACACTGTTAAACTGTAACATCGCCCACTTGAGCCATAGGGAAACATGGACACATCAGTTCTCCTCTCAGCTGTAACTGACAGCAACTGATATATAACTGACAGCAACTGATATATTTCAATTCTGACAAAATGTTGTCAGAACTGGAAGGGATCACTGTAAGAAGAAAATGGTGAGCTTCTGAGAGGAACTGATGGCAAGGTAACTATGTAATGTTCATTTGAAGTTACCTCATGTGATTATTTTAAATAATTTTACTCAGTACAGGTTCTCTTTAACCATTACAGCCCGCGGGGATTTTTCACCTTATGCATCAGAGCAATTTTCACCTCCCATTAATTTGCGAATAACTTTATCACTACTTATCACAATTTATTGATCTATATCTTGTTTTTTCCGCCACTAATTAGGCTTTCTTTGGGTGGTACATTTTGTTAAGAATTATTTTTTTATAAATGCATTTTAACAGGATTAATAAGAAAAAAATTGAAAAAATTCATTATTTCTCAGTTTTCGGCCATTATAGCTTTATAACAATCCAGGCTACCATAATTAAAACCTATGTATTTTATTTGCTCGTTTGTCTCAGTTATGACACCATTTACATTTGTCCCTATAACAATGTATGACGCCAATATTTTATTTGGAAATAAAGGTGCATTTTTTCCGTTTTGCGTCCATCACTATTAACAATTTATAATTTAAAAAATGTTCGTAGTATACCCCCTTTTCAAATGCATATTTAAAAAATTCAGACCCTTAGGTAAAAATTTATGTCTTTTTTTTTTTTTTAATAGTAATTTTTTTCCATTAAAAATTTTATTTGGGTAATATTTTGGTGTGGGAAATAAACAGTTAATTTTTAATGTTATTATATGTGTAAATTGTAATGTAAAAAATATGTAGATGTAGTTTTACTATTTGGCCACAAGATGGCCACCTTGAGGTTTTTTTCTCCTTGTGCTTCTCGCTAACTGGAAGCATAAGGATGACGCGGAAAATTTTACGTGCAGAAAGACTGAAGCCTCTTGTAAGAGCGCTTCGGTTTTTCTGCTGGGGACACAGAACGGTGATCAGGAACCATGTTCCTGTTCACTGATCCCAGGACTACCGGGGGACAGCACGGGGGCGCGCCTGCGATCGCGCACAGGAGTGCGCTGAAGTGCAGCACCGCAGCAGAACAGCCGCCTGGACGTGAGCTTCACGTCCGGGCGGCAGAAGGACCACTATTGCGAAAAAATTGTACTGTAAGGCCTGACAGGTTATGTCCCCAATCAGTCTCTATGCCCCAATCTATTGCCACGGCTCTGAGCCTGGCCCGTGGTCTTCACCTATAGACAAGCCCCCGCGTGAACAGGATACGTTGTTTGTCTCCTGACTACGGTTACCCCCAGGTCTTAACGTGCAAGGCATACAGACTGGAGTACAGAGGACAATAACCCACCAGAACCCCACTGAGACAAGTATAACACAGTTCAATAGTTCATAAGTATCACACAGGACTAGTACTTTGATTCAGGAGGATGAGGCCCTCAGCGTTGATTGCCAGTAGTGACAGATGATTCTGGAACAGGCAGTGAATGATCCAGGCAGTACGTGAGAGAGTTCATGCAAGGTCCACATGCAAGGTTATTCAAGCAACAAGCAAGGGCCAGTTCAGGTATAACTAGAGTTTCCAGTAAACAAGCAGTGGTCAGTCCAGGTAGCATGCAAGAGTATACAGTTAACAGGCAGAGGTCGGTCCAGGCAGCAGGCAATGGGTGTCCAGTTAACAAGCAGAGGTCAGACCAGGCAGCAGGCAATGGGTGTCCAGTTAACAAGCAGAGATCGGACCAGGCAGCAGGCAAGAGTATTCTGGATACAAACTATAAGAACCCTCACCCCTGAGGGTCTGAATGAAGTTCTGGAAAAAATTTACCAAAATACCTCCTATACCGTTTTTCTTTTATCTCGGCCGCTCTCTTTTACCCTTCTTTTGTCTTTTTCATGACTTTTTTATTTTATTTTATTTGTCCCAATAAGTTTTAGTGTAACATTATCCATTTTTACAACTACACCTCTGGCTTGATCATTATATTACATATTTTTATGTCAAAAAGTGTAATTTGGTTTGATTGGTATGTGCTTTTTACCCGTTGCTACAATTGTCTAGGACTATTAAGTTGATCCATATTTGTGTATTATTGGTATGACCTTTTTATATTTTTTTTATTATTTTTAATTATTTTTATATATGTCTCTATTAATTTTTAGGTTGCTCTTACATGTCTATTTAGGCTTGTGTCTTAGGACCGGGTCATAACTTTTTGGTCCACTAGTAGGCAGCTAAATACTTTTACACATCAATCCCTCTGTCAAATTATATTTATCATTATATCATCATTATATTTATTTAAATATTGAAAAAGACCTTTGCATATTCTTTTTTTACTTAATTTATTCTTTTGCCCATTTACAGCATCCAAACACCACTAAGTGAGTACTGGCCCTGGCTGGGATTTGAACCCTGGTCTCCCATGTCAAAAGCGGTGCCCTTAACCAGTACTCTATTCAGCCAGTATGCTATCCAGCTGCACATTTGGTCACCATGATACCTGTATCCGCCCCCCAACTACCCAATACACTGAACACAGGTGGCGAGAGCCCATTGGCTACTCACAAGCCCGCCCTAATCCCGCCCTAACCCCGCCCACCCTTCCTAAAAACCCAACTCACTGAACACAGGTGGCGAGAGCCCATTGGCTGCTCGCACACTCGCCCTACCCCCGCCCACCTAACACCTCCCACACATCTAATTAGCCCTTTTAGCAAGAACCTGTATATATAAGGAGTTGAGTGGCCTCACCACTTCACTGAGGTGCTACACCTGCTATTGCCGAAATTCTGGTGAGTTCTTTATGTTATTTTATTTGCACACTTTACCCTGTATTTCTGGCTCCCTGTTCTCTTCTCAATGCTCTATTACCCATTACTCTTGCTGACATATACCCTTTTCCATTACTAATACCACTCATTGCAAATCTGTGTAAAAAACACCCCATAGCCCATTACTATCACGAGCACCATAGCCTCTACCCCTATTGTTTACTTGTACACCCAACTCTTTTATGCCATCTCCACGAAGCAATTTTTCTTATGGTATGCTTTATGATATGCAATATATTGATATGCAAATTTGTAACTGCAGAATTTACTATAGCATAATGTACTGTCTCTTGTCTACAGTTTTGTCCCCATGTTTATTGCCTGATGAAGCGGGCTGGGCCTGCGAAACGCGTTGCACTTTTTTTGGGGTACTATTTAATAAATGTGATTGCTGCTATTCAGACAGTCCTTCGTGTCTGCTTTATGGAGGTAAGTCCACCACTTCCTCCCAGCAAATTTTAAAGTTTTTATCCGCTTTTATCCTGCTGGCGCCTCTGTTCTCCTACTGCTAGAATCAAAGCAAGGGTTAGTAACAGCAGACAAGAATGGTCAAATACAAGCCAAGGTCGAGATCTAGTAATTCAAACAACGTGAGTGTGCATCCAGCAACTAGCCACAGCTATACTTATCATGGGCGATGACTGGGAGCACTCTGCAGGCTTAAATACAACTTTCATCCAATCAGTGGTCGGCCACAATCTGCACATCCAATCACACAGCGGTACTAGATGTCAAGTGTAGCGTCAGTTGACACCTCGTTGTCAGCTGACCGTAGTCAGCTGACTATTGTTTATATCTGTGGAGGGCGTACTGGGAATGCGCGGTCCACCTATCATGATGTGCGGCCTGGGTCCCAGCAGCAGCGTCATCAGCGGAAAAGAAGCGACGAGACCCGGAAGCGTCGCATTCCGCCTGAGTCTCGGCGGAAACATTATCAACCACAGGCAAGTTCCTTAAGTTATATGTACAGTGTAAAATCGTAAATATAAAATGTACGTCTGTTCCAAAGTAAAATGTTGTATAGATCATTTTTTATTTTACCTTTTCAATTTTTTGTAATGTAGTAATATAATGCATAATATGATTTATAAAGTCCTTCAAATGCTGGAACTTTGCAGAAGATGCTGGTATTACATGTAGACATCAGGAAACCATAACGTGATTGCATTAGATTATGCATGTTCAGCATGCCTATAATCTAATGAAATAGCAAGCTTCTGCACACTACAAGGAATTAAACAATTACATGTCCTTGTTACACAAATTGTGAGTGTGTTGACTTTTATTTATCCACAGACACTATCTTACCTGATAAAATACAAGTGTCCCTGCTTCCCATGTCCCTGTGTCAGTGCTTTTGCACTACTGCATGTGTTCTGCACTGACACAGCCGTTGGGATAGGGGTACATATTATAAACGCCCCCCTGAATAAGCTGGAAGCTGGCGAAACTGTCAGGAACGGCGCGCTCCTCGCTGCATGGGATGCCACGCCACCCCGCAGCATCCGCGGACACCTTAGGCAAAGACCATCTGCCTGGCATGACCGCCCTTTGTACACCGGACCGTCAAGGATGATCCCGTGGACGCTACACTGCCCACACGCCGCCACCACTATACTACTGTGACCAGAGGCTGGTCCACAAAGAACTGCATGCCACCCACTGTGGAGCCCGTCAGTGTTCAGCAGCAACACTCAGGATCCCGCATCCATGAATTGGTGAGATCCATCCTATATGTCAATGCTGCTTTTGGGCTTAGGCTGCTTTGCTTGACTGTCGCTGTGATGCTGCTTATGCTGCTATTAGTGTTGTGAGTCCGGAAGGATTTGTGGGGTTTCCCCTATAATGTGGGAGTGAACCTGCTTTCCAGCTTTCATCATCTGGCAATCTTATCAAGCTTGCACATATCCCCCCAAAAAAACTGATATTTCTGTCCATCCATGAGACTTCAATCAGTGGCCTGTATGAGTGGTGCACCTAGTGTGTGTGGATTTAGGTGTTTGCATGGTGGGGTGGCCATCCCATGTGTTTTTAATAATTTTCTAGTGGATCTTTGTATCAATAAAAGCTTCTCTATTTTTGAAATTATTAGCGGATATATTGTGTTTGTATCGCATTAGTCAGTATTCACATTCCACTGCCTACTATTTTAGGTATACATATTATAAAGGCGCCACTCAGTTCGGTGTGGGGAGAGCCGAATGACGGCTTTCCCCACTGCCGCTAAACTCAGAGGCGGCGTTAAATACTATTCCCCCTCCGAGTTGTCGCAACTTGGAGGGAGATGTAATTCGGGGTCTGGTAGCCGCCAGAGATCCGAATTATCGCTACGCGGGGCGCGCATCATAGCATTGCTGCTATGATGGCGCCGAAATGACCTGATCCTGTTAGGATAGGACGGGCAAGGAGGCAGGCTGGACAGCCGAGCGGGCGGGTGTGTGCACGGGTGCGCGGCAGGCGTGTGTGCGAGTGCACCCTGTGGCGGCGGTGAAAGACCTAGAGCCCGTTTTCAAATGGGCTTAGGTCACTAGTTGTTTATAATCTTCTGCTTTAAAATCTGGTGTTTGTGTTTGTCTGGCTGGTGTCCTTATTGCTGATGCTGACCAATCAAATCAATGTCTTTGTTTGGTCACAGACAAGGGTGGTCAGTTTGAAGACATTAAACAGTCAAGAGGTCGGGACATTAACTTGGCTCATGCAACCACTTCCTTTCTCTTATAAAACATTTTGAACATTATCATTCAGTATAAGCACATAAACATTCCATGTCTGAGCCAATCTGTGATACCGTATATGCCAAGTATTTCAAATAATGTGTACTGCTGTTTTTCAAGACTAAGTCCACATTTCCTGTTTTTCTCAGCTCTAGTGTGATTCCAAAGTATAATTCACTGGTCAACATTAGCTGATACTGACAATTGTTTTTATTCCAACATGTTATCTTCTGTCCGTTCTACATAAGGGTATGTCTTCTCTCCAGAAAGTCCTATTATGGAGTAATGGCGTGAGCATTAAGAGCTGAAGAAAATATTAAGGGGATGCTTATTGTAGCTGGGGAATATGAAAAACGTTGATAGCTAATACAAAAAGTGATCATTTTATCTAGCAAATATCTTCAGCTATGAAGTAAACCAGGATACAACAAAGTCCTTGCAAGGATCATTTGGAAAGTGTTTTAGATCCCCACTAAAGCAGCGTAGGAATTGACCAAGTGAATGTATAATTATGGGTCAACCTAGAATGGAAGAAAAAGAAAGCATTGGATTTTTTCTTTATTAATATAATTAAAATAATTACTTTTAACCTCAATATACTTAAATGTTTGGTGATCAAACATCTTTATTCTTTTCATATTCTTCCTGTTTATATACACATCACAGCATCATTGTATTCAACCTTTTTCCTTAAAGGTGGGCTTTCAAACTGGCGAAAAGGTAAAAACCACTTGGTGCTTGGTCAAGTAAATAAAGTGAGTAGTACAGCTAAGCCTGCATCATTTACCACTGCCATTTCAACCCCTCCTCACCTGTGGCTTAAATACTGTCCACAGTAGTACGTTGTGTGTGAATTTGCTTTGCCTGTTATTGATAACTTTATCTAAGTTGGCGTATTAATCACTCATGATAGTTCTCATGACAAGTACTCAGGCTTGATATTTTTTTCAGCATCTCAGAAGAACATCATGTTCTTCCCTAAGCGAGAAAGAGTGTGGAATTGGGAGGGGGAAATGTTATTCATATTTCTTGGATTGATTTTTTGTCTCAGAGAGATGGATCAGAGTCTCAGCTATTGTCAAAAACAGCATGTAGAAGTCATCCATGTTAGGCAAAATCTTGGTAAAAACATTTGAAAAATGACCATCCTTTGTTGCTTCTGATCAGATGCCTCTGAGCATAGCACTAGTCATGCCAACATTTTCTCAAGTTGAAAACATCAACTTATTTAAAAAAATCAGCCAGCATGCCACACTGTGGCTGTGGTTCCTGCCCAACCCTCCTCATTCTGCCTACCACATCTTGCCTCCACTCCACACGACAATCTATGACCCTCACATGGACACTACTCAGCTGGTCAACTATGGGTGCACCAGGTGCATGTGTGGATGTGATAGATGTGGACAGGTGGGGAGAACAGCGGAAACCAGCATTGGCATCGTCTGCACTGGACAAAACATTTTTAAATATCCCACCAAGGCTCCCCAATGGTCTATTAACATCCCTGCTAGACAGGAAGTACATCAACGGTCTTTCCATCTGTCCACACATTCACAACTCTGCCTTCTCTGTCGTACACACTTACTTGACTTTTATTATCCCAAGCACCATGCATTAAGCGTGGTGCTCGTGCTGCAGGCTGTGTGTCGGGATTGCGGCAGGAAAACCTCCAGCGTGATGCAGTAAGTGTAAAAGGCCCCACTGACTAGCATTGCCATTGCTTTACCCTGCAGTAATACAGAGTAACACAATGCACACCTGCAATGCAATTGTAAAAGGGTCCTTCAGTATGTTGCAACTAAAATGGTTCCAAAACATAGGTTAGAAAGTACTGTTAAGCTTTCCTCATGCCCTCCCGTATTTCTCCCTCTAGGTCTCCCTTTGAGACCTGTGTTGGATTGGATGCCTGGTGGGCATCGGGGATCGTAATTTTTGTCCAGCTAATTGAGGATCATAAGATACTGTCATGGGGTAAACTTAAATCCAACTTTAATCTCCCTAGTAACTCCTTCTTTTGCTATCTACAAGTGCGGAGCTCTGGTAGCTCGATTCTCAGAGACGTCCCTAATTGGGAATTTTCTCCTGTTGAGTATGATTTCGAGCTTGGCTCTGATAGGCCAAACTTGATCTCTAGGCTTTACGAGATCTTATGGTACGATTTGTTAACACCTGTTACTCCACCAATGGAAAAATGGGAATCCTTTCTTCCTACTGATCCCGATAGAGAGATTGATTGGGATGAGGTTTTTACCAAAATGGCCAAGGCCTCATCAAACATTATTATCAAGGAGAAAGCTTATAAAATCTTATATAGCTGGTGCCTTACCCCCAAGAAGCCGGCCAAGTTTAAGGCTATTTCCTCTCCAATCTGTTTTCATTGTGCGTTTCCCAATGCTGATATATTCCATTGTTGGTGGCATTGTCCCTCCATTCAGAAGTCGCGGGATGAGTGTTTTAAACAAGCTTCTTTTACATTGGAAGTCAATATTCCCAAAGACATGTTTGTGGCCTTGTTTTGCACAAACCTTCCTGGCTTTTCTAAATTCAAAAACAAGATGCTAGCTCTATTCTGTGCTGCCAATCTGTGTCTTAAAGCAAGGTTTTGGAAAGGTCCCTTGTCATCTACCTTTTGGTTGCTGCAGAGGATGTGGTGGGAATATCACATGGAACAAATTTACCACATCTTAAAAGAAACCGTGCACATTTTCAATTAGGTCTGGACTCTCTGGATTGCTAGGTACCCTCTGGGCCAACCCTCTAGTTCTGCTAATTCAGTTCCTAACCCTTCATGAATGTATACAAACTCCAGCCTGGACGTATGCGTTGGGCTACTACTCTACCGTCTATCTTTACAGTTTGTGTTTGTTAAACTTGACCATGGAATCCATTGCCAACAGTTAATTAAGAATATACAGAGTGTACTTGTATTTTTCGTGTTCTTGTATTTGTGTTAAGGTGATTTAATTGTTGTATATTCTGTATACTGCTGTGTGCTGTTCTAGAAATGTGTTAATTAAAAATTATAGTAAAAAGAAAGTACTGTCAAAATTATTCTGAGCATTTTCTTGCTTGCTGGTATCTTAAAAGGCATTTTAATGATAAGGTGTGAAAATATCACCTATGGGGAAATTTAGAAGAAAGAGTGAATTGCAAAAGGGCCCTAATCATTAGCACCTTATTGCTTGTTAAGTGCTTGGGAAGGGTCCACACTTGTTTTTTGCTAAAAGCGCAAAAAATTTTTGCATTCAAATTTCCTGACACTACACATATTCATGTGCATTACAACATGCGTATTTTGCCACAGTAGCTAATTCTTGCCAATGAGAAAACGCACGCAATGTGCAAAATTATGGTGCACTGCTGTGAGCTTTTTCTTTTTACAAAATTTGCACTTAAGTGTTAACGATCCCATTGACTTAGATTAGTTTTAAATTCAAATGCAAATTCGCATGCAAAAAAAGACATGTGACAATTGTGAAACCTGCCTGAAAGGTTTTATATCAGTCAGGTGAAAAACAGATAAAGCAAGTTAATTCATGAGAAAAGTTTTGTGAATCAATTTTTAAGTGTGAAAGAGACTGGCTTGTGTTCTATTTTGAAATTCATTGACTGATGTCAATGCTTTTCTGAGCGCAGTCTTTTAAGCAGCACAATTGTCAAAAAGCTTTTGTTGTGAAACAAGTTGAAACAACTGAAAAAAAGTCTTTTGCTATTGTTCAAAAAGTTGATAAGACTGATGAGAAGTCAATCCAACAGTTGGATTGACTTATTATCAGTCTTCTCAGCTGTTTGAACAATAGCAAAATACTTCATTTAGTTCTTTTAACTTGTTTCACAACAAAAGTTGTATGAGGCTTATGCATGTACGTCTGGAAGCCATAGGCAGGATGCATTCCCTCCAATGACTATGCTAGACGTAGAGGAATAGGGCGGGAAGACTCGCGACTTGCCTATTGGCTTGAGTAGTCCTGACATCAGCTATTGGAGGAAGGACGGCTCGTGTAGTACACCGAGGCGAGAGGGCAGCTGTCGGCTCCGTATCGAGTTCCGGTAAGTGTGAAAGGCCTATTTACTGCAGTTTGCCGCCATACTTGTTGTTAATGCCTCAGATGATGCATAAGTATGCGAAACGGCTGTAACCTAACCCCCACTGTACCCACTGTATGTGACGACCGTCTGGATTGAAATAAAGGTGTGCAAGGGCACAGTGCCTCTTTTTCCTTCTCATCTCCTATGTATACTGAAGGAGTTGCTGGGTGCCTGGGACAGGAAGTGGTCAGGAGAGCACTTGCGGGTTATAGCAATCATCAGAATTACTAATGCTCACTTATCTCTTCCCATTCTGGTCTTCCCGATTATCGTTTCAGGCAGTAGCAATTGTAGGCATGTTTGTGTGTGTGTGGGGGGGAGGGGGGTATGCAGCAGTTCATAGGCATTATCAGGCCATTTCAGAACTGCCTAGGTCACTCCTAAACCATAGGTAGAGGCACTATGTTATATGCTGAAATGTTCAAATGGGCTTGTTTAACCATTCCGAAGCTATATTGAGATATATATCAGCAACAGCTGTCAGTGACTACTACATGTTAACAGGTACCACCATGTCAGTGGTAATCAAAGGCTAAATCACAACAATAAACACATCTTTGGAAGCATTCACAAGTGAAAACAAGGAAATACCAAGTATATATGATGTAGTACCTGTATACATAGTTTTGTCATGTCTGGATTGTATCTATAAACAACTATTTGGAAGAGCTGTTATAGAGGTTGATGGTCCATGTAACCCTGGGGGACTTTTGTTGGGATTGAGGTACTTTGTCAATTCATTCACTTGTTTCCAGTGATAAATCATATATAAACAAATCTGAATGAGTATTTTAGATTACGTAATAGGCTGCAGATGCTGGATATTATAATCTATGTCCTGTTATCTCTGCCAAATTTCAAAAGACTGGCACCACGCTCCAGCCATGACCACGCTTCCATCACCGCTAAAATTCATCTGTCCAGCGACAACTTAGTTCTGTGTGCTGGTATAGAACCAATTTTATTGGCTCCTGCCCTCTGTGATCACTGTAAACCAATCACAATGCGATGGTCGGAAATGTCGATTCTGCAGAAATTCCGATTTCCGCCAATGCCAATTACCGATTTCATAGATTTCCGAGTTCAGATTTCCGAGTAGTGTTTTTTTTTTGGTAATTTTTTGCATTCTCTGATTTGCCAAATACTTCTGAGTTGACTCTGCATTCTCTGATTGGTCCAATGTTTCCGAGTTCTGTGATTGGGCTAAAATTACCGAGTTGTGGTAATGCAGTATTTCTATAGAAATCCAATTTCCGATCGGTTTCCCATTTCTGAGTAGTGCTTTTTTTTTGTTTGTTTTTTTGGTCTTTTTTTTTTTGCATTCTCTGATTGGCCAAATACTTCTGAGCTGTTTCTGCATTCTCTGATTGGTCCGTTGATTTCGAGTTCTGTGATTGGGCTAAAATTACCAAATTGCAGTAATGCAGTATTTCTGCAGAAATCCGATTTCCAAGTTCCGATTTCTGATTTCCGAGTTCTGATCGGAAATTCAGATTTCCAATCGGAAATTCAGAAATTTTAATTCTGTGAAATCTGAATGAGCATTGAGGGGCCAGTGACTGCCTGTCTGGAAGAGGTTAAAAGTAAAAGGTTATGTTTGGAAAGCCTCAGGCCTCTTTTACACTGTGGCGTTGCATGGGCCTGTCTTTACCGCAGGCCAATGCTAAGCCAATGAAAGTCTATGGGGCCTTTCATACCCATTCAAAGTGACAAAAGTGACGTTTTCGTCACATACCTGACGCGAGCGCATATCTACGTTACCGGTCAACTTGCAGGGCGATTTGTGGCAGACAGGAAGTCGTGTAAGTTTATGGCAACATGTATATTTTTAAAAATATGTGCAATAGCGTTGTGACGCGCAAGTGTATCTTTTTTCAATACACTTTCACACAGTTCGTCTTTTTTGGCCACAGGAACTGAGCGCTAGAGAGCCTCACAGAATGGGATTACCGCGTATTAATGTGGAAATCCCCGAAGGCTGTTTTTGGCATTGCGATGCGAATCTCGCAATTGTACCGCAATGCTAATCCTGGTTAGTGTGAAAGCAGCCTTAATCCACAATTGAGGGTATACATAATAAATCCATACAAGTAAACTTGAAATCTGCAATCTGGGGGTATCTGCAAAACAACAGCTTTTCATACAGCGTTATATGCCACTATAACGCTGAGAACCAGTAGTGATCTACAATTTTATTGGATCTTTTATGACTTATTTATTGACGTTGAGTAGGAAGATAATTATTTGCCATGAACATGTATTCCTAACTGGAATCATTTAATAGGGGCATGTAAAACCACACCAAGATTTATAATAGTGACCTTCTTGTAACACAAGTTCACGCATGTCAGAAACAAGGTACACCCACGTACGTACACTCTTTTATTTTCTAATTGCCTAAACTTTGTCAGCAAAATTCCTTTGCATACACCAATGTGCAGAAGTAGCAAAGTACCAGTAATTCTTGATAAGAAATGGGTAAGGACTCAACTTGCCTTCAGCAAATATCAGGACACCACAGTATCAGGACAACCTTTTAAGTGTCCCAACTTGTTTCCTTTTTACTGCCAAGAACAGTAAAGCAGCACACAGTTACGTAAGAATGTAAATCACCAGCCCGCCCGAGAAAACAAACCTTTTTGATTATTATGAACAGAAGTCAGAGACATTCCTCAATATGACGTTTTTAGAGTTCTGCAGTGATATTGAGTAACTTATCATTTGGATCAATGGTAGAGACTTGAAAAGCTGTGTTAAGGCTTGTACACGTGTACAACTTTTCCGCCGAACTATCGTCCGAACTTTACTCTTGGACGATAGGTTGGGTGCGTGTACGCATTGCAATTGACAAGACGAGCAACTGATAAAAGTTGGTTTATCCGATCCAAACGGCGGATCAACTGACCAAGTATTGTGCAGGTTGGCCGTGTGTATACGAGTTGTTTGAATGACTTATTGTTTTTTGAATGCGGATATGGTGTGTGTGCACAGAATTTATATGAGTTGGTTGTTTAGTTGGTCAGCGTGTGTGTACGTAATGGTCGTGCAGACAGCAAGTTGTTCGGTTTGTCATGTTGTGCGGTTGGTCTTGCATTAAGTTGCATGTGCATACGTACCGTATTTTCCGGCGTATAAGATGACTGGGCATATAAGACGATCCCCCCAACTTTTCCTGTTAAAATATAGAGTTTGGGATATACTCGCCATATAAGACTACCCCTCTTTCAACGCACACCAAATAAAACATAAAAAAACATTATTATACCGGTGCTATGGTGCTATGTATGAACAGATACTGGTGCTATACTGTATGTGGTACCCGGTATATAACAGTAATACATACCAAACACATATAAGCCACATCATGGTTCTAAATTTGAAATAAAAAATTATGCCCATCAGTCTTCAAACAAAAAACTATATACACCAAGAAAAAGAGTGTCTATTTGGGCCATGCATTAAATTAATCTCAACAACAATCAGATCTCTGGTGAAAATTGTTTTAATTGTTTTTATGAACTGCTTGCTATAATAAAAGATACTTTTTTCACCAGAGATCTGATTGTTGTTGAGATTAATTTAATTCATGGCCCAAAAAGACTTCTCTTTTTCTTGGTATATATGTTACGGCCAGAACCCGAAGTTTGGCCACTTCTAGTTCTGGCCGGCCACTTCGGGTTCTGGCCGGCCAATGCGCGAAGTGGCCGCTGCGCTGCGGCCAATGTTAGAAATGGAATGATTCCTCTGACATTAATGTATCTTCTGGCCGCAGCGCAGTGGCCAAACGTATAACAACTTAGTTCATTTAATGCAATTCAGCCGGCGGCAATGTAACAATTCAAGCCGCCGGCTTTTTCTCTGCGCCTCTCTCTCCTCCTCTGCCTCTCTCTCTCCTTCTCCTCGAGTGTCCCCCCCCCCCCGGAGTAGTTCGTCGCGGCAGGGGAATCCTGCCGTTCTTGCAGAGCGGGTGCTGGCAGAAGCGATGTCTGCAGCCTCCCCGCTCTGCTTTCCTGGTGCGACGAACGACTCCCGGGGAGACGCGTGTCCCCGCCTGCTGCCCATAAGAGGAGGAGAGAGAGGCGCAGAGAAAAAGCCGGCGGCTTGAATTGTTACATTGCCGCCGGCTGAATTGCATTAAATGAACTAAGTTGTTATACGTTTGGCCGCTGCGCTGCGGCCAGAAGATACATTAATGTCAGAGGAATCATTCCATTTCTAACATTGGTCGCAGCGCAGCGGCCACGTCGCGCATTGGCCGGCCAGAACCCGAAGTGGCCGGCCAGAACTAGAAGTGGCCAAACTTCGGGTTCTGGCCGTAACATATACAGTATATAACAGTATAGAGGGGATTGACTGCTTGGATTGGTCAACTCTCCCTGTTTTTCAGAGCGGTATGGAAGAATAGATTGCGCTGTGCTCCTTAAAACACACCTCTTTCACCTGTCTGGCCCATCCTTGAATCCTATTTACCTCCTTCTCTGCCTCTCAGATCTTGCACATGCGTGCCTGCACCACTTCACTACAGTCCTCAACAGCGAGATCTGAGACGCGGTAACAGGATAGGGTGGGCCAGACAGGTGTAAAAGGCTTGTTTTATGGGCACAGCGCAAACTCTTTCTTCCATACCCTGGGCATCCCAGACCTTGCAGCTGGAGCGGTGAGCTCCCCCCCTTCCCCCAGCATGTGTGAATCTCCATGACCCAGCAATTAAACATCAGCATGTTGTGTATGCGCATGACGTATCAGCATCGCGTAAACATCAGCGTGTCGCATACGTGCATCATGTATCAGCATTACTTCCACAGTCTTGATTGTACACTCTTACCACTTCTACTTATAATGAGGGTCTACCTAAAGTATCCATTCAAAGTATATTCATTTAGTTTACCCTTCTGCTACATAGATCTGGTACGCTTGCATAACCAAAATTGTATGATTGATGGGCACATTTAGGGCTTGGCTGTAGGGATTGGTATCTGGTTAGCTTCTATGACTCAGCTTAGCTTTCACTCCTCCACTTATCCACATGGTCCTCCTTGCTCTTGGCTGCAGTGTGTTTATCTTAGAACCTGTGGGTGTGGATTTGGGGAAAGCATAGAGCTGACCATTTCTTTCAGAACACATGGCTTTTCTTAGACTTCATTGTGCATAATGCCTTTATAGTGTATTTGTCTGGGGGGGAGTGTGGAGGAAGTTGGCCATGTGGGGGAGGGGGGTCTGGCCCTGCTGCCCCTCCTTCTTGCGCTGCTTCCCCTCCTGCTCATGGCCTCTGTGGGAGGCCTTGGCGACCCTCTGCTCCCAGTCAGTCACCCAGTGCGCCACACCCCATTGAGCCCAATGGAAGGAACGCCCCTGTATATCACCAAATAACCTCTGACCCTGTTTAGATGTTTTGTTTCAATGAAGGCATCATAATGACGTGTATTTATGTTTCCTAAGAAATTCATGTATCCCCTTTGATGTTGCATGTATATAGCTGTCGCGTAAGCATAGAGGATTCAGTCTGACGAAGACTCAAAAGCCGAAGGCCTACTCTTATATACCTTTATTTATTTGCCAGTAAACGGTATCATCCTGATTCAAAACTTCTTGCTTTTACTAAAGACTAACATGGTACAATATTCTACAACTTTATAGTGGAGTGAATCGGGGCTGCAGTTCTGTAGGTGGGCCTAGTAGGACAGCACTCACTTCTATAGCTCAAGCAGTAGTGAAAATTTACCTAGCTCAGCTTGGCAAGCAATGTTTGAGACACTCAGATGGAACTGGAGGGGGTGTTTGCAAAATTCCATGTGGAATATTTCTGCTGGGCTAGATTCCAATTTCGAGTAATCTTGATGGTGGGATTCCATACTTCTCTTGCATAGAGTAGGATTGAGGTGATGGCAATCTATCAAAAACTTTCAGGCATACCTTACCGGTGGTTTGGGGTGCTACATTTCTTTCCTGATGGCATAGAACATTTGCCATGCTTTGGCGTTTAGGGTCTCAATGGCTGGCTTAAGGCTCCCAAGCCAAAGTTTATTTCCAGACCAAGCTAGGTATACTGTATACTACAGTCGTTTGAGTTGAAAGGATGGTATCTCTCTCTCTCTCTCTCTCTCTCTCTCTCTCTCTCTCTCTTTTGCTCTCTCCCTTTTAACACAGTAAATCTTTCTTTTAATTGCTGGGAATGTCAATGTTCTTATGGGAATGATATCTCAAACATACATTACTGATATATCTGTGTTGCTCTCTGGATCTGCTTCTGCTTTAATAAGTAATGGTGTTATTAGCTGTTTTCTAGAACAAATGCATGGGAAAGTATTTTATAATACATATGGTACTATATAAATAGCTACATTATGTGCCTCATGTCCCTTCTATTTTACTATGGAAACTGGTACTTCGTAAAAATTCTAGACATAAAGCAAACTCAAAAGAATGTAATAGATTTATGCTTTACATGAAAACATGAAACACCAGTGTAAATATCAGTAAATGACCATAAGATTAATGTGGGATTATAGTGTAAAAAATTAGAAACTCTAAAGGCCTGTTATTTTGCTACCACAAGGATGTATGAGACCGCACACTAGCGATGTCGGGGAATGGGCGTGCAGCGGATACACCCCTGTACCCACAGGGTATAGCGTACAATTTCTCCAAGATGATCCGGCACAGCTCTTTTAATCAGAAGATTATTTTATTGGATCATAAAAATACAGACATTAAAGCTGCATAGTGGCTACGGTCCACCGTTTCACTGGCTGTGTGGCTGTGTGGCGTGAACAAGGACTGTGATGGTCCGAAACGGTGGACCGTAGCCACTATGCAGCTTTAATGTCTGTATTTTTATGATCCAATAAAATAATCTTCTGATTAAAAGAGCTGTGCCGGATCATCTTGGAGAAATTGTTATTTTGCTACTGCTATTTTCAGGTTACACCATCATCCTGTTTATTTATTAACTTATTTATTTTGTATTTACATATATGTGAAAGTTACTATAAACAAGCAATTTTATGTAAGCAATCTGGAGCGGCGGCGAGGGCACCTCCTGCCTGCCACGGGCTGGAGGAAGCCCCAGGTAAGTGGATATCGATTTTTATTTTTTGCAAGGTGTCCCTGAACCTTCCCTTTAAAGCAGAATGAAACTCAGCATTTCTTCTTTGCTCTAATCAGAATCAGAATCAGAATCAGTTTTATTTCGCCAAGTACAGCAAGAGCCATAATCGGAATTATTTGTGGTACACATGGCATAGACAGATACAACAGCACATACAATTTGAAATGCAGTAATCAGATATACAGAGGAGGCAGCGACGGGGACCAGCTGTCGGCCCGGCAATTATGAGTGCAGGCCGGACTGGGGAAAGTCAGAGTTCAGTGACCGAACGGCCTGGGGAAAGAAGGTGTTCTTCCGCCTGGTGGTTTTGGATGGTATAGTCCTGAAGCGGCGTCCCAACGGGAGGAGCCTGAAGTAGTGGCTGCCAGGGTGAGAGGGGTCACGGGAGATCATGGTGGCCCTCTTACTCAATCTAGCGGAGTGGAGGAGATCAAGAGGTGGAAGAGGAGACCCGATGATTCTCTCTGCATCAGCTATGACCCTCTGCAGTTTATGTTTATCACTGGCCGATGCACCCGCGTACCAAACAATGACTGAGGAGCAGAGGATGGATTCTATGGTGGCGGTATAGAAGCTGGCCAGCAGCTCCCGTGGCATGCCAAATCTCTTCAGTTGGCGCAGGAAGAACAGCCTCTGTTGGGATTTCTTTTGAATTTTAGTGGTGTTCTGCCCCCATTTCAGATTATTGGTGAGAGTCGTGCCAAGGAACCGAACCGATGACACTATAGAAACTTCTGTTCCTCCAATGAGGACAGGCGAGGGGGGGGGGAGGGTTCCTCCTGAAGTCTACAACTAGTTCAACAGTCTTTGCAGTGTTGAGAACTAGGTTGTTCTCCCTGCACCAATTGCATATTCTCTCGACCTCGCTCCGGTATTCATGCTCTCCGTTGCTTCCAATTAGGCCAATAATGGTGGTGTCATCCGCAAATTTGATGACCTTCACAGAGTCAGCGGATGAGATACAGTCGTTGGTATAAAGGGAGAACAGTAGAGGTGACAGAACACAGCCTTGTGGAGCCCCAGTATTGGTGGTTCGAATGCTGGAGTAATAGTTGCCGAGCTTCACCTGTTGTGTTCTATTTGTCAGGAAGTCCTTGATCCATGCTCGGAGAGTGGGATCAACTCCGAGCTGTGTCAGATTGGTGATCAGGATGTCAGGGCAGATCGTGTTGAACGCTGAGCTAAAGTCTAGGAACAGGATCCTGGCATAGGAGGCCGGCCTGTCTAAGTGCTCAGTGATGTGTGCCACGCTGACATTGATGGCATCCTCCACGGATCTGTTTGCCCTATATGCAAATTGGAGCGGGTCTAAAAGGGCGTCTGTGGACCTCTTCAGGTGGGCAAGGACCAGCCGCTCGAGGAGCTTCATGATGTTAGAGGTTAGGGCCACTGGGCGGAAGTTATTGTGCTCGGAACTGCCTGTTTTTTTTGGGACTGGTACAATTATGGACCTCTTGAAACAGGAGGGGACTGTACCATCAGATAATGACTGCTTAAACAAGGAGGTGAGCACAGGGGCTAGCTGATCGGCGCAGGTTCGCAGGCAGACAGACGACACTCCGTCCGGGCCGGAAGATTTCCTGGGATTCAGCTTCCGGAGGTGCCGGAGTACCTCGGATTCCCGAACAGCGCTAGGAGCCAGGGCGCCTGATTATTTACAGCATATTATATACAACCAGAATTTTTTTTACTAGAGCAGCATACAAAGGGTTACACACAGGACTTAGAAGCTTCCATGCCAGCAAAGCTGGACGGCATCCGAAGTGTAGATAATATTATCTTGTGTTTAATTGTATCAAGTGAGGAATGTAAATAAACACTTCTCTGACACTGCAGGTCTCCTGAACAACAAAATAATCATTACTATTTCTTTATCGGAAAAAAAGGATTATTATCAACTTTCATTCAGTTCGATCATTTTGGTCGAATAAACTGCAAAATCTAATGATTTTATTGTACCTTGTATGGGCACCATAAGAGGAGGCAGGGGCGTTGCTAGGATCCTAAGAGATCCGGGAACTTTTGGGCACTCCAGCAATGGGTATGGCTACACACCAGAATGTGGGTGTGGTCATGGGTGGAGCCAAAATTACATGAACTTATCAGCGGTCTATGTAGGCCAGCTCAGCAAAATGTTGGCTGAAACCCCCATCTTTTAATGAAAATAAAAAATGCAACATATCACATAAATAGGCTGTGTCACTTAAACATAACTCGGCAGTTACCTGGCTTCTGTGCTAGCTGGTCTGGCTTTCATTCCCTGACCTTCTAGTGGACCCCCTCCCATGCTCCAACGAACCTCCCATTGAGGCACCACAACTCCCAGCATGCCCCATAGAACAGCCACAGCTCCCTGCATGCCCCTATAAAGGCATCACAGCACCCATAATGGCTTCACAGCACCCATTATGCCCACATAGAGGCACCATAGCACCCAGCATTGCTGTGTGCAGTGGTGCCATGCTGGGTGATATGGTGCCTCTATGGGGCACGCTGGGTGCTGTAATGCCATGCTGGGTGCTGTTGTGCCATGCTGGGCGCTGTGTGGTGCCATGTGCTGTGGTGCCTCTACTCTGCCTGGGGGACATCAGGGGCACCCCAAAATAGATAAGGGGCACGTGCCACTGATCTTTGGGGCTAGCAACACCCCTCTGAGGAGGGAAGTCTCTGGATCCCTTGGACGCTTCCAGTTCCTCTCTGCGTCCCCTCATTTTACCTCTGGGCCCCCATTCCAACCTCCCACCGGCTGCGTCATCTGGACTCCTTGGAAGTACTCCGTTCTCTGAGTATTCCCGAAGACAAGCGGCTCTGTACTGCGCACACTTGTTTTCAGAAGTATTCAGAGACCAGAGTACTTCCGTTGCTTTCCGAGGAGAACCAAAGCTCTTCAACATTAAAGTCAAAGGCTGGAATGGGGGACCTGACGGTGGAATGAGGGGTTGCAGAGAGAAAAAAAAAGGCTCTAAGCGATCCAGAGCCTTCTTTCCACTTGTGGAATCACACAGAGGTTTATTTAACTTTTTTTTTAGGACATTATAGTTGTTCTTTAGCAACTAGTTTGAAGGTTAGTCTACGCTTGAACCTAAACCTACAAAAAGCCAACTCTGTACTGAAACATTAAACAGTAAGGGCCCATTTCCACTAGGGTGGTTTCGTCGGCGATTCTGCAGAGTTTCCCCGCACATGATTCGCACGGGGAAACTCTGCCATAGGGGATGACGGGGCCGCGGTGAAATCGCTTGCGGGAGCAATTCGCCCGGAACCCCCCGCAGAATTTGCGGTGGAGGCTGCGAATCCCATAGCCGTGCATGGCACGGCTCATGGGATTCGCCTGCGATCCCGCCCACCCACTCAGTGCCGGCGTGTGTCTGCGAGACGCACGCCGCACTAGTGGAAACGAGCCCTAGGCTATGTATATTACATGCTTACCGCTCATTTATACTGGGGGCGATTCCCAGTAAGTGAATTCAGACAGGGAATTGCAGCCCATTGAAATCAATAGGCTGCCTGTAATGATCCGCTCAGCTGCCTGCGCAGGCAGGCAGCTTTTTGACCACTGTTCAGGTCTGCATTCTGCAGGTCTCTGGAAGAGAGACCTTTCGTCAGTTTTGCAGCTTGCTGCTGCTGCTGCTGGGGAATTTGCCTACGTTGGTCATGCAAATTTCCTAGCCACATCCTCTGGAGGTTTGTACTATAAATACCATGTGATATCACAGACCTTGGCTGGTCATAAGGGTTTGTCCTGTGAAACACTCCTGGAGTGTCAGCCTTGCTTATTGTTTGAAGATTAGCTTAGAGTAATTCCTGGGACTGCACTAGGCATCCTTGCTAGAGGGGTCCGAATTGTATTATTTGTATTGCCTGTTCTGTCTGTCTGTCGTGCTTGGATCACACTAGTCTCTAGCAGTAGCGGCTGTGGATCCTTCTGGTCTGCAACTCTCTTGCTATACTTGGATCGCACTTGCTCTGACGGTAAGAGCAGTGGATCCTGCTAGCGCTGTTGCCTTACTTGGGTCGCACTCGCTCTGGCGGAAAGAGCAGTGGATTGTATCTCACACTTATCCCTGTTTTTGTGTACCTGTCTTGTCTGCTACGAACGCTTGCTGGAGGCTCGGTGAGGTAACCGTTAAGCAAGCGCTCACGTCCTCTGTTTCATGTTTGTCTGTCGGTGGTTAGTTAGGCGTGCTTGTCTCTGTTGTGCTTAACACACGGAGACTGCGCAGAAAACACGTTCGCTGTTGCGAATGAGTGCGGTGTTCGCGTTTAGTTAGCGTTTATTATTTTCCTTATCTTCTCATTGTATGATTTGCTGTGCCTTTGCTACTCTCGTGCTCTGCCTTGCTGTAGCCTTGTGTCACCTCTGGCAATCGCCTCTCTCGCGATTGCGTTCCTACTTCATATCTGCTGTTGTGTGTGCACCGTCGCGGGTTGGCGACTAGATTGGGGCACATACATACATTCTATCCCTGTGCTCATTCTCTTTCGCAATCGCTTCTCTTGCGATTGCGTTCTCACTTGGTTTCCTCTATTGTGTGTCCGCCGTCGCAGGTTCCTTATCTGTGCTCATTCGGTCTTGTGTCGCTGTTAGCAACCGCCATCTCTGGCGATTGCCTTCTCACTTTATCTTCCTGGTTGTGTGTTCATTGTCGCAGGGTGGCGACTAGATTGGTGGACACACATACCCTCTGTCGCTTTGATCTCTCTCTTTCAGGGCTATCTTGCCCTGTGTTTCTTCCCTTCGTGCAATTCCTTTCTGGCGTCTGTGGCAGGGCAGAGGAGCTGTTCCTCTGCACTCCACAGCTCCACCTGCCGACAGGAATTTCCCTCTACAGGTGCGTTGCACCTTTTGCTGGGTTCCCTCAAATTATACGCTTGTGGAGGATTTCCGCAGTGTCAGCGCACGTCCTGTGCGCTGATCACGGTGAGAATTCCACAATCGTTACAGTATGACCAGCCCAACCGAAATTCCCAGTGTAGAGGGAATTTCCGATTTGTACGATTTGGTCGAATATGGGTCCTATATCTTTAAGAGGTTTAAGATACTGGACTCTGACACCAGAGAGGAGTTCATATCAGAATGTTCCAGATTCTTGGCAAATCCTGAATTTCAGGCCACCAATATTTCCACTTGGAGTGGTCAGATTGCTTACAATCTTTTCCAAGGGGATCTGTTTGTGTGGGCTGATGAGTTTGCCAGACACAAGAATCTGAGACATAACCCTCGCAGGTTTCTAGCTCATGTGTATTCTCGTAAGCTTAGAATTCCCCTGCCAGGCTGTTTCTATGAGTTTTTTCCTGCTGTGCAAAATGCTGATCAGATTAGGTTCTGCAACATTTCTCTGTCATTACCATATGTTAATGAGTTGGTGCTTGCAGGCCAATCTGCTGATCCGGCTTGTCAGCCAAAAGATTCGTTGCCCATAGCAACCACAAATAAAGAGGTTATTTCTGTCAAGTCTGAAATGTGCAAAACCATTCAGTATGATAATCAGTTCAATGTTTCTCTTGCCACTTCAGCTTCCAAGCAGGTGCAAGAGAACTGCCTGGATGCGTTTCTTGCATTTAAACAGCAGACATGCAAAGTGGCTAAAAAGGGAAAAATTAAAAATCACAAGCATCTGAATAAAACACTCCCTAATGATGTTTACAATGATGTTGCTCAGTCTCCGGGTTTTTTTGCCCCAATCGAAAGCTTATGTGGATCCTATTATAGGTAGGATTGCACATTATATTAAAGCAGTTAAAAAATCTGTTCTTGTTCCTGATCTCCACCCATATGGAGATTATCTTGATACTGGCTTGTTTGAACCTCCATTTGCCTCATGGGACATTGGGGCCTTGATGGAGGAATTTGATTTTGATTGGAAAGCCTCTTGCGATTTTTACATCGCAAAAAGCGAAGATGTCTTGAATGATTGTCTCGATTCTATGTACCTTTTGATTGATTCCGATGAATGTGACGAGGGTGATGTGGATCTGGTGATTTATGTATGGCAGACGATTTTGGATGAGTTGCACACACACCAATCAATTGATTCCAATAAAGAAACACCGTTGTCGGATGATTGTTCCTGCCTTTCTGGGGTAAAGCATGTGAGTCTTGACATTGTGCGATCTGAAATGAATGGGTGTACCACTGTGGTTGATTCCTGTGCGAATCCTGAAAGATTTTCTCCTGACTGTGTGCAGTTTGAATCTATGCAATCCAATGCCTGTTTCTCAGATGTTCCTGCAGATTGTGATCAGCATGAATGTGCCAGTTTTCTCAAGGATGTGTGGGACCCCTTGTCATTTAGAGACAGATCTTTAAGATCTTCCATCTGTGATCCTGCTATGGGGAAAATTCCTAAATTATGCAGCATCAAAAGTAAAATTAATATGTCTAATAAAGTTTTTCCTGATGTTGTCGCTATTTCTACTGCAAATGCGTCTTTGTCTCACCCTGTTCACACCTGTAAGGGCCCGTTGCCTGGTGACAGTTGCTCCAGTGTTTCTGTCCTGAACGCCTTACAGTCTGCCCCGCAGATCGCGGAGGTTTGCGCTATGGAAGCGTCAGTTTCACAACCTAAGGCCCGGTTCACATTAGCGTTCGCTATCCGGATTTTCCGGATCTGATCCGGACCGCATACTGTACAAACGGAACGTACGTTCCGCATAGCAATGTAAAGTCTATGCGGACGTTCACATGCGTCCGTTCCGTACAGTACGGAGCCGGATCGGATCCGGACTCCGGACTCTTTTCCAACATGCGCTATTTTTTGGGACCGGATCTCCGGCCCACGCACCCGGACCGGAGCCGGACCTGAGCCTGACAGCACCATCAGGAACACAGAAAACAATGGGGAACGGAAGGCACAGAACACACTGCCTACAAAAACCTGACATTCTACCCCACTTCCTATGCGTATGCAAGCGGCCATTTCGGATGGGGACACATGGGCCAAGCATGTCTGGAGTGGAGCAGCAGTGACAGACGTGCTGGAGCTGTTTGGCAGAATGTCGGAGGTGGAGGTGAGGCCTACAGCGGAGGAACATGATTCTACACGTGCACCAGGTGCACCTTCTGCTGACCCCAACATTTTTTTTTTCAAATTTCGCTATTTTTTGCCCACGGATCCGGATGGCAGCCTGATGCATGCCTGATACAAACGGACCAGATCCGGATCGGAACCGTACGGTTCTGATCAGGATCAGGTCAGGATCCGATCAGGATCCGGTCCGTTTATTTGCCAAAACGCAAGTGTGAACGGGGCAGCGATTTTTGATTCGCAAGTTTTGCGTCCTGACTCCTCGGATTTGACATTGTTAGCCGAATCTAAGAGTGAGACAGCGCTTCGGTTTTGCGAATCTGATGCTGAAGCTTCTTTGCTTTGCCCAGAGAAGCTTTCTCTGAATCTGCCCTGTACCATGAATGAAAACATGATCTCCACTCGCACTGACATTTGTGAGTCCCTTTCTTGTTCTGAGGACAATACTGATTCTGCACCCTGTACTCTGGATGAGTTAATATGGCCTTGTTTAGAGTCTTCTGCAGTGTCCCTAGAGGCTCGTCTAGGTATTGCTACTATACTCACCTGTTTTTCTGCAGTTTTGGAGTTGCAAGCTAGTTTGACTGCTACGCAGAATTCTGGGTGCAGTGAGATTAAAGTTAGGGAGTCAGTGTGTGTTCCCGTAAATATTCCTGTACATTCCGCTCATGATGATGAAATTCAGTCTCAGTTTATGGTGGAACCTTCCCTGGGACATCTGCCCTGTCCACAAAATAAAGTTCCAGTTTTGCCCTGTAACATGGATAGTTTAGAATCCTTCTTAGAACACTTGGAAAATGATGTTCCTGAGGTCTTGTTTGATGTCCTGGAGACCTCC
Organism: Hyperolius riggenbachi; assembly: GCF_040937935.1. Taxonomy (NCBI): domain Eukaryota; kingdom Metazoa; phylum Chordata; class Amphibia; order Anura; family Hyperoliidae; genus Hyperolius; species Hyperolius riggenbachi. The sequence goes on from NC_090651.1 coordinate 111,623,644, forward strand.
GAGTTCCTCCCAAAGGGTGCAGAACTTGTAGGAGATGTCTCCTGCCCCCCAAGTCCTTCTGAGGTGTTGCCCACTTCAGTAGGCATTGCTGTTGTGCTGACTACTTTTGCAGCTCTGGTGGAGCTTCACTCATATGTAGTCAATGATGATATTATTGTCACAGAGATTTCTGGGTTTGAGTCCAAGCCTTCTTTTGAAAGTCCAGTGCTTGAGACCACTGCTCGTGATGATTCTCTGCATGGTTCTGGTCTTGTCGTAACGGACTCTGAGGTTGGCAGTTCCTCGACGTGTCCTGAGGTTCCCCTTGGGCTAGTGTACCCCGATGTGTTCTGTGACCCAGAAAGCCCAAGTGTGTCTCGGTTGCAAGCCTGCTCAGATGCTTCCTCGGTGGAAACCTGTTCTGATGTTGCCTGCCTGCATGCCCAGAGGTGGTCCCTGAAGGCCCTGGTCTTGATGCTTGTCCTGGTAATTGTGAATCCGGAATTGTCACTGGTTCCATAGGGGTTCTTGATAGTTCTCCGTGTGAGCCTGGTGATCGTTCTGCCTTCCTGGGATCTCTGTGGAGCTTCAAAGTGTTCTGGGAGATCCTGGGAGAAATATTCCCTGGTACCTTGGATGAGATCAGCAGTGGGTGCTTTGTGGAAAGGGACACTTCAAAAGGATATTGTGGCAGGTTTGGTATTTTTGGACGGTCCCTGGAAGGTGGTGGGCATGGCTCGGTGGGTGTCGATAGCTTCTTCTTTGGCATTTACAGTCCTGATGGGTGTTACACTGAGACTTGTGGTACTGATGGGCATGTTTCGGTGGCTTCTCCTTCCGACGAGGTCGGTTTTCGGGTGGGCTGACTTTTGCAAATATCAGTTTAGAGGCTCGTCTGGAATCCGACCCTAGAGGGGGGGAGGGGTACTGTAATGATCCGCTCAGCTGCCTGCGCAGGCAGGCAGCTTTTTGACCACTGTTCAGGTCTGCATTCTGCAGGTCTCTGGAAGAGAGACCTTTCGTCAGTTTTGCAGCTTGCTGCTGCTGCTGCTGGGGAATTTGCCTACGTTGGTCATGCAAATTTCCTAGCCACATCCTCTGGAGGTTTGTACTATAAATACCATGTGATATCACAGACCTTGGCTGGTCATAAGGGTTTGTCCTGTGAAACACTCCTGGAGTGTCAGCCTTGCTTATTGTTTGAAGATTAGCTTAGAGTAATTCCTGGGACTGCACTAGGCATCCTTGCTAGAGGGGTCCGAATTGTATTATTTGTATTGCCTGTTCTGTCTGTCTGTCGTGCTTGGATCACACTAGTCTCTAGCAGTAGCGGCTGTGGATCCTTCTGGTCTGCAACTCTCTTGCTATACTTGGATCGCACTTGCTCTGACGGTAAGAGCAGTGGATCCTGCTAGCGCTGTTGCCTTACTTGGGTCGCACTCGCTCTGGCGGAAAGAGCAGTGGATTGTTTCTCGCACTTATCCCTGTTTTTGTGTACCTGTCTTGTCTGCTATGAACGCTTGCTGGAGGCTCGGTGAGGTAACCGTTAAGCAAGCGCTCGCGTCCTCTGTTTCATGTTTGTCTGTCGGTGGTTAGTTAGGCGTGCTTGTCTCTGTTGTGCTTAACACGCGGAGACCGCGCAGAAAACGCGTTCGCTGTTGCGAATGAGTGCGGTGTTCGCGTTTAGTTAGCGTTTATTATTTTTCTTATCTTCTCATTGTATGATTTGCTGTGCCTTTGCTACTCTCGTGCTCTGCCTTGCTGTAGCCTTGTGTCACCTCTGGCACTCGCCTCTCTCGCGATTGCGTTCCTACTTCATATCTGCTGTTGTGTGTGCACCGTCGCGGGTTGGCGACTAGATTGGGGCACATACATACATTCTATCCCTGTGCTCATTCTCTTTCGCAATCGCTTCTCTTGGTGATTGGTGGACATACATACATTCCTCATCTTTGCTCATTCGGTCTTGTGTCGCTGTTAGCAACCACCATCTCTGGCTATTGTCTTCTCACTTTATCTTCCTGGTTGTGTGTTCATCGTCGCAGGGTGGCGACTAGATTGGTGGACACACATACCCTCTGTCGCTTTGATCTCTCTCCTTCAGGGCTATCTTGCCCTGTGTTTCTTCCCTTCGTGCAATTCCTTTCTGGCGTCTGTGGCAGGGCAGAGGAGCTGTTCCTCTGCACTCCACAGCTCCACCTGCCGACAGGAATTTCCCTCTACAGGTGCGTTGCACCTTTTGCTGGGTTCCCTCAAATTATACGCTTGTGGAGGATTTCTGCAGTGTCAGCGCACGTCCTGTGCGCTGATCACGGAGAGAATTCCACAATCGTTACACTGCCTCTGAATTTGTGTGTGTGGGAAAAAAAACAGATGATTGGCAGCATATTTTCTAGTCACAAATGCTAATCCCCATTGCATGGCTAGAGGGATTCAGATGTGTACTCACATCTTGGAGACGCATGCCGGCTCAAATGGAAACGGCTGTAACTTATCATTTCCTGGTTTCTCTGTAATAACCTCTTTCCCCTTATCTCTATGAATATATAGTTGCTCTATAAATCTGTTATAATAGTAATAAAATGTAAAGCAGGTCATTTCGGGACCTGGCGCTCAACGCCAAGGGCCAAAGCTGGGCGCCGTCATAGCACTAGTGCTATCCTGTGCACCCCGCGCAACAGTAATTTAGGGGTCGACAATCACGAGACCCCAAATAGTATTAAGCACCACCAGGGATTTCAGCGGCAGCAGAGTGAGCCATCATTCGTCTATCTCTGCTCCTAGCTCACCGGCAGTGGAATCATACTTATGCATAAAAAGTACCCCTGATCACCACTACTACACAGACACCAAAGAACAAATTAATTTCAGTTTAACCACATCTTATTTAAAATGATGTCTCCTATGACCCTGCAATTATATTGCAGATATGGAAAGCCCCTGGTTGCTGGGGAACGAATGTTGTCATACAAAAAGATTTTTCCTCTACCTGGGACTTGTGGCTTCAGATATGGTGAGACTCCCCAGGGTTACATAGTTACATAGTTACATAGTTACATAGTTATTTTGGTTGAAAAAAGACATACGTCCATCGAGTTCAACCAGTATAAAGTACAACACCAGCCTGCTCCCTCACATATCCCTGTTGATCCAGAGGAAGGCGAAAAAACCCTTACAAGGCATGGTCCAATTAGCCCCTAAAGGGAAAAATTCCTTCCCGACTCCAGATGGCAATCAGATAAAATCCCTGGATCAACATCATTAGGCATTACCTAGTAATTGTAGCCATGGATGTCTTTTAACGCAAGGAAAGCATCTAAGCCCCCTTTAAATGCAGGTATAGAGTTTGCCATAACGACTTCCTGTGGCAATGCATTCCACATCTTAATCACTCTTACTGTAAAGAACCCTTTCCTAAATAAATGGCTAAAACATTTTTCCTCCATGCGCAGATCATGTCCTCTAGTCCTTTGAGAAGGCCTAGGGACAAAAAGCTCATCCGCCAAGGTATTATATTGCCCTCTGATGTATTTATACATGTTAATTAGATCCCCTCTAAGGCGTCTTTTCTCTAGACTAAATAAACCCAGTTTATCTAACCTTTCTCGATAAGTGAGACCTTCCATCCCACGCATCAATTTTGTTGCTCGTCTCTGCACCTGCTCTAAAACTGCAATATCTTTTTTGTAATGTGGTGCCCAGAACTGAATTCCATATTCCAGATGTGGCCTTACTAGAGAGTTAAACAGGGGCAATATTATGCTAGCATCTCGAGTTTTTATTTCCCTTTTAATGCATCCCAAAATTTTGTTAGCTTTAGCTGCAGCTGCTTGGCATTGAGTACGATTATTTAACTTGTTGTCAATGAGTACTCCTAAGTCCTTCTCCAAGTTTGATGTCCCCAACTGTATCCCATTTATTTTGTATGGTGCTAGACCATTAGTACGTCCAAAATGCATGACCTTACATTTGTCAACATTGAATTTCATCTGCCATGTATGTGCCCATATAGCCATCCTATCCAGATCCTGTTGCAATATGACACTATCTTCCTGAGAGTTAATGATTCTGCACAATTTTGTATCATCTGCAAAAATAGCAACATTGCTCACTACTGCATCTACTAGGTCATTAATAAATAAATTGAAGAGCACTGGACCCAGAACAGACCCCTGTGGGACCCCACTGCTAACAGTCTCCCATTTTGAGTATGATCCATTGACCACAACTCGTTGTTTTCTGTCCATTAGCCAGTTCCCTATCCATGAACACAGACTCTTCCCCAGTCCTTGCATCCTCAACTTTTGCACCAGACTTTTGTGGGGAACAGTGTCGAAGGCCTTTGCAAAGTCCAAGTATATCACATCTACAGCATTCCTAATATCCATATTAGCATTCACTACCTCATAAAAGCTGAGCATGTTAGTCAAACAGGACCTGTCTTTAGTAAACCCATGTTGATGCTGAGAAATAAGATTATTTTCTACTATGAAGTCATGTATAGTATCTCTTAGTAACCCCTCAAATAGTTTGCATACAACTGATGTTAAACTTACAGGTCTATAATTTCCTGGATCAGATTTTTTGCCCTTCTTAAATAATGGGAAAACGTGGGCTGTACGCCAATCCACTGGGACTCTGCCAGTTGCAAGAGAGTCACAAAAGATAAGATAAAGGGGTTTATCTATAACTGAACTTAATTTCCTTAGGACCCGAGGATGCATGCCATCCGGGCCAGGTGCCTTGTCTATTTTTAATTTATTTAGTCTTGCCTTCACTTCTTCCTGCGTTAAGTATTTAATATTACAGTTAGAAGATTGAGACTCTTCCGCCTCTGTAGTTTGCAACAGTGCTGTTTCTTTTGTGAAGACAGAAGCAAAGAAAGCATTTAATAACTCTGCCTTACCTTGGTCATCCACCATTGAGTTCCCATCCTCATCCTTTAGGAGTCCTATACAGTCAACCTTTCTTTTTTTAGAGTTAATGTACTTGTAAAACTTTTTTGGGTTAGATTTGATATCCTTAGCGATTTGTTTTTCAGCTTCAATCTTTGCCTGCCTAATTTCTTTTTTACAATTTTTATTGCACTCCTTATAATTGCTTAGTGCAGCCTCGGTCCCCTCCTGTTTTAAGACCTTATAGGCATTCTTTTTCCTCTTCATTTTATCTTTAACCTTTCTATTCATCCATAGAGGCCTTTTTTTATTCCTAGACATTTTGTTTCCATATGGGATATACATACTACAGTATTGATTGAGTATAAGTTTAAAAGCTTGCCATTTCCCTTCAGTGTCTTCCCCTTGTAGTACATTATCCCAGTTCACCAAACTTAGTGCCTGCCTAATTTGAGTGAACTTTGCTTTTCTAAAGTTCATAGTTTTAGTGGTCCCGCTGCCCCGTGGCCTATCAGTCACCAGCTCAAACGTTATCATGTTGTGATCACTATTTCCCAAATGTTCTTGAACCTGCACATTTGATACATTATCTGGTCTATTAGAAATTATCAGATCCAGTAACGCATTCCCCCTAGTTGGTTCAGTTACCATTTGAGTCAAGTAATTGTCCTGTAGTGCTGCCAGAAATCTGCTGCTTTTACCAGAATGGGTAGCCTCAATACTCCAGTCAATGTCTGGAAAGTTGAAGTCGCCCATAATTATGACCTCATTTTTACCTGCAGCTTTTTCAATCTGCTGTAGTAATCGCAGTTCTGCAGCTTCATTAATAAGAGGTGGCCTGTAGCATACCCCAATAAGCAATTGGCAACTTTTATTTCCACCATGAATATTTACCCAAACGGACTCCACATCTTCGCAATCTTCCTCCATCTCATCGTTGAGGACAGCTGTAAGAGAATTCTTAACAAAGAGACAAACCCCTCCACCTTTTTTCCCTGTTCTATCCCTCCTAAACACATTGTATCCTTTTAAATTAGCTATCCAGTCATGGCTTTCATCCATCCATGTCTCGGTTATTCCCACAATGTCATAGCCTTTGTCATTCAGAATGAACTCTAGTTCGTCTATTTTATTTGCAAGGCTCCGAGCATTGGTTACCATGCACTTTATATTTTTACCACCACATTTACCAATTTTGTTTACATGAAATTGGCTACTTGAATTTTTACCAACCTCCTTAATCTTTACACTGTCCCCACCCCCCTCTCCACCCTCCATAATGATAGGTTCCCACTGTCTTTTTACCTCATCTTGTCTATGTATTGAGACTTTATCCTCCCGCCTCCCCCCAGATCCTAGTTTAAAATCTCCTCCAACCGTTTAGCCATCTTCTCCCCCAATGCAGCTGCACCCTCCCCATTAAGGTGCAGCCCATCCCTGCTGTAGAACCTGTAGCCGACTGCAAAGTCTGCCCAGTTCTCCAGGAACCCAAACCCTTCCTTCCTACACCAATTTCTCAGCCACTTATTTAACTCCCTAAGCTCCCTCTGTCTCTCAGATGTAGCACGTGGCACTGGCAGTATTTCAGAAAACACCACCTTGGAGGTCCTTGCTTTAAGTTTATCTCCAAGTACCTGAAAATCATTTTTGAGGACCTTCCATCTCCCACTAACTTTGTCATTGGTGCCAATGTGTACCATGACAGCCGGGTCTTCCCCAGCCCCACCCAGTAATCTGTCAATTCTTTCCGCTACATGCCGAACCCGAGCACCCGGGAGGCAACAGACTGTATGGCATTCGCGGTTTCTTCGACAGATTACCCTATCTGTGCGCCTAATAATTGAATCCCCTACCACCAGTACCTGTCTAGCCTTAGCTGCACTCCTATTCCCTTTCTCGTTACAGCAGTCTGCCCCTTGGTTGCTAAGGAGCACATCCTGCTGCAGCATTGCTACTCCTGAATCATCCTCCCCAATATTACGCAAACAAGCATACTTATTAGTGAGGGACAACTCGGGACTAGCCTCCCTGCCACTTTTTCCCCTACCCCTTCTAACTGTGACCCAACTAGCGGCTGCCTCTGCTTCTTGGTCCGGCTGTACTCCACCCTCCTCATCTTCAACGGTTCCATCCAGTGTCTGGATCGTGAGATCCAAGCTCTTCTCCATGTTGTGTATGCTTCTCAGTGTTGCGAGATGCTTATTTAGCTCTGCGACTTCCGCCTCTAACTGAGCAACACGCACACACCCAGGGCAACAGTAAACACCCTCAACCCGCTGATCAAGGCATGCATACATGTTGCAGGATGTACACTGTACAGCATAGTCCAACATGATGACTTTTGTGTGGGGAAAAATTATTTAAAGTAAACTGTGGTGGTAAAAGATGAAATGGGAGAGTGAGTGTAGCTGGGGAGGAGGAAAGGGAGAGTAAGTGAAGTTGGGGAGTGAGTGAAGAGGGGGGGGGGGAGGGGGGGAGGAGGGGGAGGAGGAGGGGCGGGAGGGGTGGAGGAGTGGAGGTGGAGTGAGTGAAGTTGGGGTGGAGTCCTCAAAATTTAAAGACTACACCACAACGTGCCTAGCACATTCTAACCAATGCAAAAAACCACAATATTGATTGAAGTTTTTTTTTTTTTTTTTTTGTCCTTACCTACTTCCTCTCACCACTCTCTTTGTGCCTGTGTTGTAACATTGTTTATACAGTATCACATTGTGTCACATTGTTTATACAGTATATTAAAATTGTATTATTATTAATATTATTTTCACAGGATCTTGCTGAATGCCAACCATCCGCCCTTATGTTGCAGGTGTGTGGTTGTGCATGTGTGTGTGTGTGTGTGTTTGTGTGCCATCAAGGGGGGGGGGGGGGTTGTGCCCTTATGCAGTCCCATGTGATCCTATACTGGCCTCTGCACTGTTGCAGAGGCCTGTGTGTGATGCTGTCGGTGAACATTCCTGCAGTTTCATTATATGACCATGCAGGAAGAGAGGACATCCACCGAGGCTGAAGGAGACCTCAACCTACATAATTAGCATTGAAGTTTGTTAAGTAAAACTGCTGGTACCATTACTTTTCTTTTCTATAAATTTGTATCGAAAAGGTTTTTGGTTTTCATAGCACAGTTTACAAAAGATGCAGTGTACAATCCAGGATATTTTAGTCAAAACAACAACAGAAAAAAATTAATAGTATATTTTTTTTCGGTGTTGTTATCATTTCTGAAACATAATGTTGAGTCACTTTAAAATTACAGAGGACCTACAATAAAGTGGAATAAAGACTCTGTAAGTGGAAAGCTGGATGAAGATGTTTTTTACCTTTGCTCCAGTATACCTGGTAGTTTGCTAAAAATGAAATAACATTTCAATATGCCTACACTTCCTGTGTTTTGCAATAACAATAAGAGGAAGCCACTGTTGCTGCCCCATGGATACATACAGAATGGACAGCAGAATTACAAACTGACATGAGCCATTGAGATTTTGTGTTGTCAACGGGATATCAACAAGTAATCGCTGCAAGGGATTATGGGAATGGTCCGACTCCTACCACTTTTCCCTATCAAACCAATCATGGTATGTACGACACTTATAGTCCAGGGGTTAACTTGCAGTCAGCCACTTATCCACGATCAGCACATTATAGACTATTACATGGGGATGATAATAATCTCTTTCTTCATTCTCAATGATCCTGTTCAGCTTTGTTTTTGCTACAGAAACCCCTTATCGCATCGGAATGTTTTTCCATGCAGGCTGTGATTATTTCTATGTTGACAGCAGAATTCAATACCAGCACAGTGTACCAAATAGATTCACATGGCTGCAATTCTAACCTGGCATGCATCATTTAAAAACAATGCCAGTTTTGTAATGTAAGATGAAGATTAGACTTTTGAAAGAATGGTTTTCATGGGAATATTTTACAGGTACGAACTGTTTGTGTCTGACTGTGACAATCCAATACCTACAAGGAAGTGTAACAAAGTGAGAACCTTTCCAATATAAAGAGAGACAGTCACATGACAGACGCCACAGGACGTAATGCCAACTAGAATGATTAGGAAAGTAACCAAATAATTAAAATTAAAAACTTTACTTATACTGTACTGACTGCTACTATTACATTTAAAGAAGAACTGCACACTGCAGTGAAAATAACGTATTGAAAAAAAATGCTTAATTTTTACAATAATTATGTATAAATGATTTAGTCAGTGTTTGCCCATTGTAAAATCTTTCCTCTCCCTGATTTACATTCTGAAATGTATCACACGGCGACATCTTTACTGCTGGCAGGTGATGTCTTTGGAAGGAGATGCTGCTTGTTTGGCAGTTGAAAACAGCTGCTATTTCCCACAGTGCAACAAGACTCCCACAGTGTGATGTCAGTACCTAGATACTGACATCACATTGTGGGAGGGGTTTCACCACAATATCAGCTACACAGAGCCCCCTGATGATCCATTTAAGAAACGGTAAAGATTTCTTGTGGGACAGACGATATCGGCTACTGATTGGGATTAAGTTCAATTCTTGGTTACAGTTCCTCTTTAAAGGTGGCCTTACACTGATTGATTTTTGGTGTTAGACCAACCAATAGATTTGATTATTTTATTGAATTGATTATAAATTAATTCACAATTTCCAGGTTCGATCAATGCAAACCAATCAATATCTGACAAATAATGAAAATATGCTTGAATGGAAAGGATGAAAAATTTCTATTGATTGTACAATAATTTGACGCATTTTTTAGCTACTGTATATTTTGACTGATTCAGTGTTTCTGAACATGCGCATTATCAGCTTGGTGGAAGGAAGAAGAGGAATAGCATGATGTCTCTCTTCCTGAACAGTTTGGTTGACTTTGAGCAACTTTAATGTAATATGTTTCTTCTCTAGATGTTTGGTTGATTTTCTATCTCCATTAAAATGAAACTACCATATAAATTAGCATCGAGTCCAATAATCACATCCCGACTTCACCTAAAACCCAACTACTGTCGCGAGACTTGCCTGACTTGACTGTGGGCATTTAGTAACCCTGCAGTAAACACAAGTCTCCAGGTCCAAATAAACTTTGCTGATCCTGATAACTTCAACGTTCCAGCAGGCACTTTGTTTTTTGGGTTGTTTTTTTTTAAATAAAGATACCTAAAAGGTTCTGCTCTAACAAGTGGAGTTACATGCTAAACACCAGCTTATAACATCTTTATACCCTTTCCAATTCTGTATAGTTACAGCTTGCCTCTATAAATGGATACCATTTGCTGAAGACACCACCATCATCAGCCTGGTTACCAATAACGATGAGCAGGCCTACCATCAACAAGTGGACAGGTTATGCCACTGATGCAGAGAAAACAGGTTGGCCCTCAACACAGCCAAAACTGTAGGAGTATCCTGCATCCATCTCCTGGGCACACCATCTAGAATGATGTAAGTTGAGCCAACACCACCTCTACCCAGAGGAAAGCCCAACAGAACCTAGTCTTCCTTTGACAACTGAAGACGTTCGGTATGGCCCAGGAGCTTCTGACAAGGTTCTACTCTGCCATCATTATATCTGTCCTCTGTTTTTCCATCCTGGTCTGGTACGCTGGCTCCTCTGCTAGAAACTGATACAAACTTCAGAGGGTCATCAGATCAACACAGAGGATCATAGGGAAACCCGTCTCCCCTTAACCTCCTCCACAACTCCAGACTACAATCAGAGCACTGAGGATCTCCAACGATCCCTCACATCCGACCACCACTTCTTCAGGCGGCTCCCATCTGGCCATAGGTTTCAGGCAATCTCAACCAGGACCTCAAGGCATACAACTATATTTTTTCGGCAAGGCTTGGTGTACAGAGGCGCCAGAGTAGAATAAAAATGTTTAAAAACCATCTAAAAGAGGGGGATGTTCAGGTGGACTTACCTTTCTCAAAAATATAAAACTCAATTGAGTCACAATATATCAATACAAATTTTTTTTGTCACAAAGGCGCTCACTTCTGCATTTAGACCCATTGAGTTATATTCCTGTTTGCCTGATGAAGCAGTACCACACCTGCGAAACGCGTTGCACTAAGTGGAGTTAAATAAAAAAAAAATTGTATTGATATATTGTGACTCAATTGAGTTTTATATTTTTGAGGGAGGTAAGTCCACCTGAACATCCCCCTCTTTTAGACAGTTTTAATTCTACTCTGGCGCCTCTGTACACCAAGCCTTGCTGAAATCTTGATTCCACCTTCGGTGGAGGGGTGCTATCCCGTTTCCTATCTACAGAGAGCGACATCTTAAAAACCTGAGTGGGGTCAGGTTCTAATACTCCCCACCTGCACTTGAAGTGGTTGCCTATGGGTAACCCATGTTTGTGAGTATATCTAAGATTTTTTGCTTTAACCCACAACCAACTTAACAATACTACACCATATTGGGCTCTCGATTTCTCTTTGATCTTCCAAGCAAATATTTTTTTTCGCCTCAGTCACCACCTTTTGAACTCTCTTCACGCCCTCTTCCCTTCGAGTTTTTGGACGCAGGTCACTGCTCTTGACATTTGTGTACTGAGTCACTGTCCCCACAATGCATCTGCTCACACCGCTGTATATTGTGTTACTCTGCTGTATATTGTGTGTCATCTCCTATGTCTTACTTTTTTTTAAGCTGTGTATGTGCCAGCCCTAAACCCAGTCGTGCTTGGCGAATAAAGAAGATTTTGATTCTGATTATGTAATTTACATTTCTCTTAAATTACCAGAAACTATTTTTGTTGCAGAATCCATCTACATTTCATCCCATTCCCTATCCATTTCCCAAAGAGGATGACGCTATGAGTTATTTACGATAACAGAGAGCTATAGCAGAAACAAGGGCTGGCTTATTTCACATATCTGTCGGCACAACCAGTGTTTAATCCCTGATTCACTGCCAGACAAAGCACTCAGCGGTGCATTGTGATTCTGTACCGGTCATACAGACAGCAGACCATGCGGTGACAGGGAACTCCCTCAACAGACTACAAGGTCAGCACCCTTCTGGAGAAAAAGGCTGAATAATTTACCGAAATCGGACATCCGAGCATATCAGTCACGGGCAAAGTTTAGATTTCTTTGATCTGTGGATAAACTATTGAATGGATTGTGTATTTTTGGACAGATTGTTATCCAAGTCCAGGAAAAAAATCATTTATTATTTCAAGAAATTAAAAATACCAATGTTGACCAATAAATTGTGAAAAGACCTGGTGTAAGTGTTAAAACACAAATCACAACAGAGACAAATTGCAAACCAAACAAAACTAAATCCAAACAAAATAGAAAACATAGCAAAGTAATAGTGGTAGATAATAGCCGTAGAAGGATTTATAGATGTTGCCCACAGCAGTTTCTTAACATTTTTGGCCCTTGTAGCAGTGAAGGGAGAGGAGTACCATTTGTGTGTGTGGCATGCTGTTCTCTGCTGCCCCCCCCAACAATCTTGAGCCAGCTTATGCCCCAACACATCCTTCTCCTACCATGGATGTGCTCACAGGTATAATAACATTTGCTCACATTGAAGTGAGGGATCACTGTAATTACCAGACTGAATGGGAAGTTTCCACCTTGCTTTCTTCTGCAATGCAGACAATATCAAGGCCAGATTTATACATTTTTGCCCTTAAAGAGACTCAGAAATGAGCCAACATAAAGATTTTTTACTTACCAGGGGCTTTCTACAGCCCCATAAGCACGGATGCGTCCCTCGCCATCATCCTGAAGTCGTCTGTTCAGCAGCAATCATCCTCGGTAACTGTCTTAGTCACGTCAGTCAGTCCTGGTCTACTGCGCATGCGCGAGAGTTCCGCACATGCGCAGAAGACCCAGACTTGACCTGACTGAGCCAGTTGCTGGGGAAGATTGCTGCTGAATGGAGGACTTCATGGAGGATGGCGAGGGACGCATCCGTGCTTATGGGGGTGGAGGAAGCCCCGGGTAAGTAAAAAAAATCTTTATTATGGCTCATCTCTGAGTCTCTTTAAGCCAACTTTCTTGTTGCCCCCTAACCAAGTGCCCCTCCCATCCATATGCAGCCCCCTCTTCTGTGTGTAACATCCATGTACATCAATCCTACTCTTTCATGCACATCTCTATTGAACAGCATATGTCTTCTTTTATATGTTGCTCCCCATTTGCAGACCCTCTTTGAACAGTGGTATCATTAACAAATGATTTTTCTTCCTCTGATTGCACCTCTAAGGCCCGGTTCACATTAGCGTTTTTCTGCGGAGCCAGCCGTAAGGATCTGGCCATCAGGATCAGGAAAAACTGTCAGTTTTTACAGCCAGTGTGCTGTAAACTGTAAGTTTTCTATTTGTTACTATGTAGCTGCAAAATCCATGTACGTTCCGCTGAGCAAAACAGTACGGATAATTGGGCCCTGCTGTATTTTTTCGTCCGCTCAGCAGAACGGACCACGGAACCGTATGTCCGGTTCAGTTGGCAAACGCTAATGTGAACCGGGCCTTACACTGAAGATGTCCTTTGAAGGTTTTGAGGCTTCACATCAATAAAGTGCTTGGGGACCCCATCTTAAACTCGCACTGAGGCCCCTGGCTCCTTAGCTATGCCGTTACCTAAAAGTATTAGAGACACAGGATCAGCAGGACAGCCATTGCATTGTTTAAAAGGAAATAAATATGACAGCCTCCATATCCCTCTCACTTCAAGTGTCCTTTACATGGCCGTAATGAAAGCCAATGTGCTATCTTCCAGTGCTTCGTCTAGCAATAGTTGCAACTAGTGTCAATCATCAATTAAAGTAATAATGATGTGTTGGTCAAAGCTGTAATCTTAATCTATCTAAATACACACAGGAAGCACAGGAAGTAAATAGTGTGTCTCTCTACCCCTTTTACAAATAGGTAGCTTAAGAGCTAAAGAAAATTAGAATATGTAGAAAGCAGATTATGGGCTTGATTCACTAAACCGTGATAACCCATATCACGGCCGCGCTAGCATTTTTTGCACGCAATCACAAATTTTCACGCACAATCGCGACTTTTTACATCAAACCGTTAGCACGGCCATGATATGAGTTATCACGGTTTAGTGAATCAAGCCCGATGTGCGGTACTCTCCTTAATCATATATTGTATAGTGGGAAAGTATTAAAAACAACAGCAATCTCACCACAGCTGCTGGCGTCCTGTAGTACTGTGCCTGGATGTGTGCTCCATCAATGATGGGGAAGAAAGGTGTATGGCAACTACTCCATATGGAAAGAAAAAGCATGTGCACAATCTGTCCAAAATCAGTGTAGGTTTATTGGAAATACAGTATTGGGACATCCAGGAAACTTAACCCTTAACCCCTAATCCCTTAACTTTCAGCCAAGTGTGTCGGCAAATGTGGCCTCTGTAGGAGTGGCGGCCGGTGGAGGACACAAACGGGGGACAAGCAATGGCTTTCTGGTCTAATGACTGCTTGGTCATGCTGTGTTTGACCTGAACGGTGGAACACAGCCTGACCAAGCGTCAGTAAATGCGAAATGTCCCTTGTTTGTGCTGCCAAACGCCACATCCCTCTCACTTCAGTTGTCCTTTAACCCAATAGATGCTTCAAACCAAATGCTTCATTTGAAGCTGCTTGTGCAGTGACAGCCTTTGTCGGCATAGTTCTATGCACTAGGCAGCCAAACGAGTGTGTAGTACGAAGAAGCTATATTTACCTGTTCCGGGTTGGCTTCTTCTCTTCCACTGGCAGCTCTGAATATTTGGCAGGTCTTCTGGGTCCCTATCACATCTGATCACATGATATGACATGTGATCAGAATCCAGGAGACCGTGTTAGAGTTACAGTGCTACCCAGTCATGCTGCGTTTGACCTGAACGGTGGAACGCAGCCTGACCAAGCGTCAGTAAATGCGAAATGTCCCCTGTTTGTGCTGCCAAATGCCAGAAAATAAATATGGCAGCCTCCACATCCCTCTCACTTCAGGTGTCCTTTACATGGATGTAATGAAAGCCAATGTACCGTCTTCTACTGCACTGATTTTGGACAAATGGTGCACGTGCGTTTTCTTTCCATATGGAACTAAAGAAAATTAGTTGCCAGTGAAAATATTAGACAGCGTTCTGATTATTCACCGTACTCTGAGGATGGATACTAGAAACCAACACTACAAATGCTGGCGCTGTCTGAGCACATGGAAAAGACTCAGTGCAGAGTCAGCTAAAGCATGAATCATCCAGCGCTTCGGCCACCTTTGTGACTCAGCCCGCTTCTTTTGTGCAGACTCTGTTATGTGTCAGTGCTCTGTACATTTCACTGAGTGAGCTTCTGTCATATCTGCAATGTTATCTCAGTCACATTCTCTACAGAGTTCCTTGACTGTTAATAATGAAGCCTTACTAAAGAGCAGAAAGAATTTTAATGAGCTTCGATCCTCCTTTGAAAATCTGACATTGGTGAGATAGTATGGCTGATACATGACATCAATGGTAATCTCTCCTTTACCCTGTCTGCAGTAATGATTGACTCAAGTGGTTTAGCCAGTTTCTCATCCTTCACATTCATCATTTATATTTTATAAAGATTTGTTTTCTCCTTTTTTTTTCTTCCCCTTTTAGCTTTTGCACGCAGGCGACTGATTTGCATTCCTAGAGATGTAGAGAGTCCTAAATAATTCCACTGTAACTGAGCTACACCTGATTTCCTGATGATAAGTGCACTGATTGGTCATCATGGGGGCAATCTGCAATAATAAAAAGAAAGGGGACATCCGGTTGGTCCTGATAGGCTGTAATTGGCTCACAGTGATCATAGGGTCAGGTCAGGAACAAATGAGATCAGTTCCTGACCAGCGTACGGAGCTCTGTTGTCACTAGAACAGATGAGCGAGTGAGAGAGTGGCAAGCATGATGGGACTGCAGTTAGACTAACTAGGCCTCTTTTCCACAGATGGCTGAACTGCTCGACTAATAAGCAGCTTATGTGGCCAGTCCACCTGCTGGCCACATTAGCCATTCCAATTACATGCAGCTGAATGGCAGCGTTCGGGAATACTGCCGAATGAATTACACGTTTAACATGCGGTAGTGTTAACCGATGGCAATAAAATGTGTCACGTCACATCATAACATGCCAACCGCCATGCCCAGATGCAACTACATGGGGGGGGCACCGTTCCACCACCTGTGCTGAGCACTAGCAAGCGTCCGGCCAGTGGCGTGTGTGTTGTCCATTCCTTTCCTCATAACCACTTTTTCACACGGGAAAAGGCAGGTTTGTTGTTTTCTCCTATCATCCTCCCCGCCTATTCTTGTCTGAAAATATGACTTAAGATGCCCACAGGTGGTTCAATCTTTCATTTTTTTTCGATTAGATAATTTAGTTTGATTATTACGTTAGATCAAATAGTCGTATTTTCAAGGGGTAATTACGGGTCCAAGAGGATTGAGGACAGGAGCACACAACACAAAGAGGTATGTGGATCCAGGTATGTGAATACCTCTGTACTGCTTACTTTAGGTAGCTTTGCCTTGGGTCAGGCATCCTTTAATACGTACAAGAAAATTAAGCACACATATTAAGCTCATATATTTTTAATTTCTTTACTACAAAAATGAAAAAAAAATGTATATTTTGTGATACATAGTCTGTCCAGCTCATGTACCTGCACTGTACACTAGCCTTCCATTTATTTTAGAAAATAAAATGATTATTAACCTCTTCCTGCACATGAATGTTCACCTAACATGCCCCCCCCCCCCCTCCCCAAGGCACCCACAGGTGAACTCTGATCCTCTTCCCTGCAAAACAGATTGGTTTAAAATGTCCATTTAGCAGGAAGTGGTTAACTGGTGGCTGTGGTCAAAACAGAAAAAAATGGTAATGCAGGTGCATTGGAAAAAGGGCTCCCATTAGAAAAGTTGAAATTTGCAGCAATGGGAGGAAAGGTGGCCGCAGGGAGGCGCTTCGTTAAAATAGCTGGCGTCAAGTCTTCCTGCTATTCAAAGCGACAATTTGCATAGTGGGAAGGCTCGGTGCCCGCTATTTTATCGTATGACTCCCTGTTCTCAATTTTACTCTCATTGCTGGAAGGTTAAGGTTTAGATTACACCGGGGGAGGGAGGTTAAGGTGTAGGCACCACCACCGCTATTTTATTGGACGCCTCCCTATGCCCAACTTTACTGTCATTGCTGCAAATCACAGGACTGCAGTGGAGGGGTTAATGTTTAAAGTGGATCCGAGGTGAACTTTTACTCATTGCATAATTGTGTTCCTTTCCTATTGTTTATAGGGCATTCCTCAAGCCAAATACTTTTTTGGTTTTTTTTTAATACTCTAATTCCCTATAAACTAAAAAAGCCACGCCCACAGGTCTTCAGAGAGCCAAGGCAGTAGCAAGGGTTCATGGGAGCTCAGTCTGGGCAAGAGGAGAGGGAGGTGTTACTAGCCATTGATTTCAGAGTCAGAGGGGAGGAGGGAGGAGGAGAGGGAATTAGGCTGATGGCTAAAGATGCAGATAAGCCTGCCTCTGTGTAATGTTTACAAACAACATGGCCGCTGTCATTGTATCACAGGAATAAATAATCATAGTCTATTAAAACTGTTTGCAGCTAGATTTGCTGTATAAACTATCTAAACTTTAGGTAACATATATAGACAAGTTATTTGTTATAGTTAGTTTTTCATCTCGGATCCGCTTTAAGCAGCACCAAGGGAGATGATTAGGTGACTCCGGTGGGTGTGGGGGGGGGAGGGTTTAAGGGTTAGGCATAGGTAGAGGAACAGTTCAGTGTTAGGCATCGGTAGGTTTAGTCATAGTACAATATAGGTACATTATTAACTCAGAGTTAAATGTTCCAGACAGTATTACTTATTAAATTTCTTTTTAGTCATAACTGATTCAGTGTAACTAAATTGTTCCTTTAAACAGTTGACTTTACAAAACTAAAGAAACGTGACCCCCCCCCCCCTCCTTCCACATACCCACCATCATCCACCACCACTTCACCACCTCATCAGATTAACACAATGAGCTGTAACCTCTGATGTACCGCAATGCATGAAGGGTACATCAGTGAAAGTGATTTACAATGATTTTCCCTGAACCCCTGGAAACATCTGTCAGATGAATAACAATAGACCCCGCGACCATAATGACCTTGTTATAACTCACAATATGCATTCTTGTCTGCGTCGCATCCAGCTGAGGTCATTTCAGCAGAATTTTGGGAGCTAGTCTCCTGGCCTCAGTCAAACTTGATAGTATTTACAGAATAGTGCTCTGCAGAATGTGTAAAGCCGCTGCATGAGGTCATGTACAGTAGTAAGCTTAATATAGCCACGATGTCATCCCCTAATTGCTGTCATATTTGAGCAGTGTTTCCGGTTAACATGAATGCACTGCTCTGCCAGATAAAAAATCCTGCTTATAAACTTTAATTTGAAACTTCCATTTGGCAAAGAAAATAGCGATCCTCTCATATTTAATGATTTAAAGGACAAGCAATTAAATCTATCTTTACTTATCTGGGGCTTCTTCCAGCCCCCAAAAGTCACCTGTGTCCCTCCCTGCAGCTCTGGTCTTTTACAGGGTCCCGCTGGCAGCCTCTGCAGTATCGCCAACCCCCGATGGGTTGGCAGTACAGCTGTTCAGAGCTGCGGTGAGGCATCCAAGTGACTTCTAGTGGCTGGAAGAAGCCCCAGATAGGTTAAGATATGTAGATTTAATTTGTCACCTCGCCTGTCCTTTAACATGCATTTTTTATTTTTGTTCCTTATATTGTTCTCATAAGAGTTTTCGATCAGAAACTACTGAAGCACTATTCACAAAGGAAATATTATATATATATTGTGTCAGTCTGCCATAATGATGTGAGCAGTCTTAAAGGACAACCGAAGTGACATGTGACATGATGAGATAGACATGTATATGTACAGTGCCAAGCACACAAATAACTAGGCTGTGTTCCTTTTTTTCTTTCTTTGCCTGAAAAAGTTAAAAATCAGGTATGCAAGTGACAGTTTCTGTCCAGGTCGGGACTGGGTCAGACTATAGCATAACTGTCACTGATAAATAATTACAGCCATAAAACACTTTCCTGTCAGTAAACGGCTTCTGAGAGCAGAAAAAAGATAAAAAGGGTCAATAATTCATAGATTTGAGCTCTGGCATACTTCAATGAAGGTGTCATTTAGCACAGAAAATGAAACAGTAAAAACCTAAAAACTAGATCTAAATATAAAATAACACTGTCAGATATCTTAAAAAAAGGTCATTTTTAGGAGAAGGGGGATAGATACAATTGTTTTTCTCATCAGTTTATTTTCACCTCGGATGTCCTTTAACCCTTAGACTGCCATGGACGTCTACTGTGTTTCTGCAACCCTATGCTACGGACCTCTAAAGGCGTTTTAGTTCAAAACTACGATATGCAAATGTTACTGCTAATCTATGCAGTTCAGATACAGACAAATCAGATGCTTACACCACAAGATTTGATTAGTCTATTTTACAATAGATTTTAATAATAATCAGCATAATTCTGTATCATAATAATTACCATAAGTCTGAGTCATCTCAAACGTATTTGTATCTCAATCCCTACTGATTAATGTGTACATATAGATTTGGGCAGGACATTTAATAAATACAATTTAAATATAGCTGGTACTGGCATGTAAGTCTTAAAAAAAACACCAAACGTTTGAGGATCCTTTCACACTAGAGCGTTTCAATTGCATTGAGTTACTTTTTTTTTACCGCAGGGTAATGCTAAAGCAATGAAAGTCTATGGGACATTTCATAGCTGATGCAGTGGGATGTGAGGGAAGTATTGCATCTGATGCAAAACCATCAGTGCGATATAAGTCAACATCCGCGGTGGCGTGCGTTGACCGGAAGTAATGTAAGCCAATGGCACCGCAGATATTTTAAACTTGTGGTACGCATGCACGGAAGCAAGTTTTTCAATACACTTGCTTGCAATTTGTATTTCCGTCTCAGAAAGTGAGCGCTAGAGAGCCAAGCTTATGATTTTAATTGCTGCCAAGAATGACATGAAGACTCATTACCGCTCATTACCACAGGTATCTATAAAGCCTGTTTTTAGCATTGCAGTGCAATGCGATTGTCCAATTACACTGCAATCAAAACGCTGATTGCTGGTGTGAAACTGCCCTAAAGGTTAAAGAGGAACCTTACAGAATATAATGTAATGAATAAGGTTGCTTATTTTTTTTTAAATATTACTTTATAAATTATTTAGTCAGTGTTTTCTTATTATAAAATCTTTCCTTACCCTTTCTTCACCCTGATTTCTGTTCTGAAATTTATCACAGGTGGTGACACCATAGAGTATTCTCAATAGCGCTTTTGCTTTCTAGGATAGGATACAGGAGTAATCCCACAGCAGTCGCTGCCTGCAGCATCTTTGCGATTTTTCCAGAGTGATTGCATTTGTGCCAATTAGGACAAAATCGCAATCGCTCTGGAATTGCGGGAAATTTATTTTCCTGATGATTCCTTAAAGCGGAATATAACCCTGCATTTCAACTTTGCTCTAAAACATTATTTACAGTATATTATATGCAACCAGCATTTTTTTTTTACTAGACCAGCATTGGAAGGGTTACACAGGGCTTTAAAGTTCCTGGAGAAATATTCAGCCGCATCCGAAGCTTACATAGATACATTTTGTTTACATAAATGTATCTAAGTGTTGAATGTGACTCACTCTCTCTGACTGAGAAGGAGCTGGAGGACAGCCAAAGAGTGTGTAACATTTATCACTTGTTACATTCTATTTAGTTAAATGTATCTATCTGAACTTCTGCATATCTCTCCATGGAACTTTAAACCTCTGTGTTTAACCCTTCCAATGCTGGTCTAGTAAAAAAAAAATGCTGGTTGCATATAATATGCTGTAAATAATGTTTAGAGCAAAGTTGAAATGCAGGGTTATATTCCGTTTTAATCACTGGAGATTTCCGAATCACCGGGAATCAGCGAACACTGCCGCAAATGGGTGTCCAGCCTAAGCAGCCCCCACTCTCCATCTGCTGGAGACAGCTGTCTGTTTTGCACTGGGGTCAGTAGTGGGGAAAAATGCAGAACAGTCAGTGATTTGTTCAGACAACAAATTGCTGATTGGCCTGCATGTTTTCTTCACCACTGAACCCCATGCATTTTATTTCCTTTAAATGGGGGGTGTGGGGTTAACTTAGTCTGAAGTCCCCCGCCACACACACTGCTCATCATCATGCCGGCTGGCGTAAGAGTCCTGCAAATGCAGGGTTTAGTCTTAGAGAACCGCGCATGCGCAGGACTCTTACGCCAGCTGGTGAGAAGATGTGCAGCTTGAGTGACAGTGGTGTGCACGGGTGACTTCAGCCGAAGTCGTTGGATTACCGGAGCCAGAACCACGGAAGGGTCCAGGAGGATGCCAGGGGTCCTCGCAGGCTAGGGAGGGGGAGGGGCTGGAGGAAGCCCCAGGTAAGTCCAACTTTCATTTTTAATCAGAGTTTAGGGCCCCTTTAATGCTGCTGCTGTAACCCGATTAAATATTAGCACCAGGCCCCGGCTGACGGGAATTCATCAGACACTGACTCAGATGAAATTATCAAAGATTTATTTGTGACCTAACGGTGGTCACTGTCAGCTTCGATCCACCTGTAACACTTCAACAACACAACACACCTCCCTTGCACATCACAGGTCAAAATACACAATCCCCAAGTCTTCACAGCCGGTGCACTGGTAAAAAGGTTAAGTTACATACAAATTATATAAGAAATTTGAGCTACAAAGGTCTTCTTCTACAATAATAAATCACTTTACAGCATGTTTACATCACAGTACCACTGTTGGGGCATGGGCTGGGAAAGGGGATGGTCTACTGAGCAATTTCAGTTCCTAAACAGTTCTCAGTCCCTTGCAACCAAGTCCAAGCTATATTGCTTAGCAAAACCTTGGGGGAACACGGGACAGTTCTTAAGATGGTACTTTATAGTTGCACAGTTCGTTGGTTGATCCCAAAAGTATGTTCACCTTGCTTACAGATATCTTAGACTCTTTACCCTTGATAATCTACCACAAACCCACTTTACACGTAACACACCTGCCTGGATAGGGCCTCCCAAAAAAATAAACAAAATCAAATAGAAATCAAATAAACAAAAAGGTTAGGAAAATAAAAGTAAACAAAATGAAAGATAAAGTGACCAATGCACCCAGCTATGCCACCCAAATCACGCTCCCACAATATAACTCTCTTTTAGTGCACTTTGACTTTTAGGCAGAATAAGCTCTAATTTAGAGTTGATGCAAAACTTGCACTCCAAGTAAGTTAACTCTGTATCTTGGTCAGATGACAGTTCACTTCTTACTGTAGCACACTTTAGGATCACAGGATGTAATGCAACTCCTCCTTTTTCCTTATCTTCTTTTAATACTGAAAGGTTCTCTTTTACTCTCACGGCCTTGGTAATTTCCAGTTTCTTTAGGACTGTGTACTTAAGTAATATGCATAAATCACACTTTGGTTCACTTCTTGTATCAAACTCTCAGTAACATTTCAGATCATAGCACAGAAGAATACTTGAACTTTAACTCTTGACTTAAAACGGACTTGACAGGAACAATGTCTCTATAACAGGACTTAAAGGGACACTGTAGGGGGTCGGGGGAAAATGAGTTGAACTTACCCGAGGCTTCTAAAAGTCCCCCACAGACATCCTGTGCCCGCGCAGCCACTCACTGATGCTCTGGCCCCGCCTCCGGTTCACTTCTGGAATTTCAGACTTTTAAGTCTGAAAACCACTGCGCCTGCATTGCCATGTCCTCAATCCCGCTGATGTCACCAGGAGCGTACTGCGCAGACACAGACCATACTGTGCCTGCACAGTATGCTCCTGGTGACATCAGGCGCAGTGGTTTTCAGACTTTAAAGTCTGAAATTCCAGAAATGAACCGGAGGCGGGGCCGGAACATCGGTGAGTGGCTGCGCGGGCACAGGATGTCTGCGGGGGACCATTAGAAGCCCCGGGTAAGTTCAACTCATTTTTCCCCGACCCCCCTACAGTGTCCCTTTAATGCAAGCGGGGGGCTGTATAAGCTTTGTGGGGTACTTATGGAGGCTGTTAATGTCTCTTAGTGACAGCAAGGCCTTTACTCTCAATACACTTTACATAAGCAGCAGAAGATTTCTTCACTTTAGCTGGTCATCTCTATCTTGCATCAACAACTGTATCATCAACACAAGGTTTCTGTATCTTTAAAGCTTTTGCACACAAACAATCTCTAATAACAGCACTTTGAACAGAACTGGCCTCTCCAGGTTCTGGGTTGCTATATTTCTATCTCAGCAAGCTTCCGCCGGACACTGGCTACTAAATGAACACACACTGTAACTTTCTGACCGGACTAGCTCAGATGGACTCTGTGCAAGCTGCTTTTGGTCTCCGGTCACTGTCTGGCCGGGTTGTTTCTGCCTTACTTGCTCCACTGTAGTCGTTGCGTAGCTGCCGGGTCCCCTCTTAGTCTCTGGGGTGACTGCTGCGGCCTTCTCTCTGTCGCTCCTGTCTCTTAAGTTCCGCTCTGCTCTCCTCGCTCTCTGGCGCGCTCTGGCTAGTTTCAGCCAGTTCCCTCCGGCTACACCCTTCTAGCTCTGCCCCTCCGCGCCTGCGCTATAGCTTCCGACAGGCCGCACAGGGTTTCTGGAAAGTTCCACTGCTCTGTGTACTATGGTCACTTAGCAACAGTCTGTGCGACCATGACAGCACCTCCTCTCCTCTCCCATGCGCTGTTTTGGTTCCACAGACAAGCATCTAAGGCGAAACTTAGTCACCTCACTCATAGAAATACATTAGCAAAACTTTTGGGACCCTCTTTTAGAGGGTTACACTGCTTCAAATCAAACTTTGTAAAGAGATCCTCACATCAGGGCACAGATCAACTTTAAAAATGTTTGCGTTGCTATTGACTTCCATTGCGTCACGTACCGTGCTGCCGACTCTGCATTGGCCGGACCACTTCCGCCGCATGGACCACTTCCGTCGGCCAGACCACTACTGTGGCATGTCTCATAGACATTAGTGGCCACTGCGATGAGCTGCGGTGGGGGGGGAGAGCACCGTGACACAACACAGTAAATATGAAAGACGCAAGACAGTGGTGTAGTGGCACTCATGCCTTGCAGCGCTGGATCCCCAGTTCGGAACCCAGCTAGGGCACTATCTACACGGTGTTTGTATGCCCCCCTGTCTTTGTGTGGGTTTCCTCTGAACACCCCGGTTTCCTCCCACAACTCAAAAACATAAAGATAAGTTAATTGACTTTCCACTTAATTGGCCATAGGCTATGATACATACATAAAATTGGCCCTATACTACGATACATACATACATACATACATACATACATACATACATACATACATACATACATACTTATATGACTATGGTAAGGATTAGCTTGTGAGCCCCTCTGAGGGACAGCTGAGTGATAAGACAGTATACTCTGTACAGTGCTGTTGAAGATTTTGGCATGATATAAATACTAAATAATAATACCTGTAATAATGAGGCCTTAGGCATGTAATGAAAGACTTTTATTTCTGTCTCTACATGTCGCAGCAGCTTCTAGCATGTGCAGCTGGCTCATCTGCAAACATGACGCCAGATTATTTTTGTGCCATGAAAAATTATAATTCAGCTTGCAGCAAGTTTCTTTGCCGCAGGACATTTGTTATGGGAACGTGCGGTCTGCAAACATTTTGTTTGTGGTGAATGGTTGTGGTCTGTGAATGACATGCATAGATCGCAGCTTACAGCATAAAGCCTCAGTGTGTCTTCCGCTATGATTTCATGTAATATGGAATTTCATTCAAACCCATGAGACACTACTGTTGTCATAATTATAGTCACTCATCATCTCTCCTTAAAAGGGAAACTAAAACAATACCAGGTGCCCGGCAGTCCTGTGTATCTTTCTGGTCTTAGTGTTTGAATCACACACCTGAAACAAGCATGTGGAAAATACAGTCAGACTTGAGTCAGAGACATTGATCTGTATGCTTGTTCACTGTCTATGACTAAAAGTATCAGAGGAAGAGGATCAACAGGACAGCTAGGCAACTGGTATTGTTTAAAAAGAAAATAAAATGTCAGCATCCATGTCTCTCACCTTTAAATCCCTAATTCAGCCTCCCATTTTGCTCAAAGGACATCCGAGGTGAAAATAGACTGATAAGAAAAACAATTTTATCTATCTTCCTTCTCCTAAAAATGACTTTTTTTTAGATATCCCGCAGTTTTACTTTATATTTAAATCTAGTTTTTAAGTTTTTATGTTTTCATTGTCTCTGCTCAATGACACCTTCATCGAAGTATGCCAGAGCTCAAATCTATGAATTATTGACCATTTTTATCTCTTTCCTGCTCTCAGAAGCCATTTACTAAAAGGAAAGTGTTATTTGGCTGTAATTACTTATCAGTGACAGTTATGCTGTAGTCTGACCTGGTCCCGACCCGGACAGAAATTGTCACTTGAATACCTGATGTTTAACTCTTTCAGGAAGAGAAATAAAAAAAGGATCACAGCCTAGTTATTTCTGTACTATGCACTGTACATACACATGTCTATCTCATCATGTCACATGTCACCTTGGTTGTCCTTTAAAGCATATGATAGTAAATTTGCAGCTGCAAAACAAGCATTCCCTCATAGTACTTAGGGCTCATTTCAACTAGTGTGGAATAGGCATCGTTCCTCCGCATCTAAGTCAAATGGTGAAAAGCTGCCTGCCTATTCTGTCAAGAGCAGGGGTGTCAAACACAAAGTGGGCCGAAATTGTACACTGGGACCTAGTCGCGGGCCAACCTCAATGTCTACTGGCCGCCTTCTACCCTTACAATGTTCTCTGGTGTCTAGTGGTCCTGTAACCCCTATACAGTTCCCTGGTGTCTAGAGACTATACAGTTCCCTAGTGTTTAGTGCTATTTCCCTACCTCCCACATATGGCTTCCCTGGTGTTCTAGGGCTTCACCTCCAATATAGCTTCCCTGGTGGTCTAGAGTGGGCCAAACATAATGCAAAGTGGGGAAACCACTTGAGGGCCACATTTAATGGCTCTGAGGGCCAAATTTGGCCAGGGGGCCAGAGTTTGACATGTATGGTCAAGAGGATTGCTGTCCAAATCACATGCCAGTGCGATTCAGACAGCATGCTGCAGTTTACCACAGCATATATCCAAGTCCCTAGCCAGGCATGGCATGGCTACAGCGATTTGGCTGTAACGATGGTCGGAAATGCCCATTTCTGATTCCACATCATTTCAATTTTCACCATGCCAATTTCCGATCTTCGTTCTTCCGATTTCCCGTTTTCCGATTTTCCCATGTCCAAGGAGTATATTATTTGTCATTTTTTTTCATCGGAGGAAGCAAAACATGACCAAAAAAAAATCAGATATGGGAAAATCGGAAAAATGGAATCTGTTGATTGGTCTAAAATTACTGCAATAAACATTCTGCATTCTCTGATTGGTCCAGTGCTTCTGTGTTCTGTGATTGGGCTAAAATTACCAATTTGCGGTAAATCGGATTTCCCTAGAATTCCGATTTCTGTTCTTCTAATTTCCGAATTCTGATAAAAAAATGCTGATTTCTGATTGGACATGCAGAAATTCCAATTCCACCGCATCCAAATGAGCATCCCTATTTGGCTGCAACTCCACAGCAGCACAGATGCCGCATTCAATTCGGACACGGACGTGGCACCCCAGTGGAAATAGGTCCAATTGTTTCCCATTTAAGGAGAGATGACGATAATTATGACAGCAGTTGTGTTTCCAGGGTTGGAATGCCTGTGATTCCATAGCACATGAAATCATAGTGGAAGCCACACTGGGGCTCTGTGCTGTATGTTGGGATGTATGCATGTCATTCACAGACCACAAGCATTTTAAGTGGCCCAAGCTGCTCCGCTATTAGTCACTGCAGATTCTCGGCTGCTGACTTCATGAGCTCTTAAGGTGGCATACAGGCCGATAAGGAAGCCTTATTTACTGAACAAGCGCACTGTGAATAGGTTATCTTTCTGTTCATGTCATGCAGTTATCTGTGTTACAGAGGGAGTCTTGTGTCTGCTGCTTGTATGGTGTGCTGTAACATAACATTCTGATGCACCGTTTAAAAATGCAATAAAACACCAACTCCTAAATGTGTACGCTTAAAATTGGTCACAACTACAGAGAGTTACTCAAAATCCATTAGAAGGACCAAATCTGAGCATTGCAATTGCTGAAAGGAAATTACTTAAAGAGGAACTCCAGTGAAAATAATATAATAAAAAAAAAATGGCTTAATTTTTACAAGAATTATGTATAAATGATTTAGTCAGTGTTTTCCCATTGTAAAATCTTTCCTCTCCCCGATTTACATTCTGACATTTATCACATGGTGACATTTTTACTGCTTGCAGGTGATGTCAGTGGAAGGAGATGCTGCTTGCTTTTTTGTCAGTTGGAAACAGCTGCAAACAGCTGATATTTTATTTCCCACAATGCAACAAGGCTCCCACAGTGTGATGTCAGAACCATGATCCTGACATCACACAGTAGGAGGGGTTTCATCTCAATATCAGCTATACAGAGCCCCTTCATGATCTGTTTGTGAAAAGGAAAATATTTCTCATGGGAAAGGGGGTAACAACTACTGGGAAGAAGTTCAATTCTTGGTTACAGTTTCTCTTTAATGGTACTGTTCAGAAGGGTAAGTAGGAGGAGCAGTTACAAGAAATGTGGGGGCCCGAGGTATCACAGAACTTTGGGTGCCCCATAGGAAGTTTGGGTGCCCCAAATAATTGAGGGAAATTTAGGTGCAGTTTGTAGCCATTATTTGTAGCTGCAGTTTGCATAGTGAGCAGCCCCAGCTGTATTATTAGGATCCACAGGCGCTCAAATTTGCCTCAGTTACCAATAGCAGTCTATGAGCTGCCTATGGTTGCCCAAACTTCTATGGCGCCCTGTATTTTCAGTCTACAGTGACAAAGGTGCCCTGGTTATCGGTGGGTTTGTCCTGGGAGAATAAGAATAGTTATGTTTAAGCATTGTGGGCAATAAATTAAGGTTAGGCATCATGGGGGTGGGTTAGGGTTAGGCATGAGTCAGTTGGGGTATGGCATCGGTGGTGGGAATTAGTTAGGCATCATAGGAATGGAAGTTGGTTAATGTTAGGAATCGGTAGTGGTCTTGGTTAGGGTTGGCAACGTAGGGAGATCAGTTGGTTTAGCGATAATAAAATATCAGTAAAATTTTCCAATATATTAATACTAGAATTACTACTACACAATAGTAGAATATCAGTAATTTCCTGATATTCTACCGTGGGACAGGGTCATATGAAGCCTCACGTCTGCGGTGTGATGTGGTGCGCGCATGGATTCGCACAAATCCAATGTAAAGCCGGCCTCATATTGTTGCTGTACTGTATGTATTACTTACCTGAAGTGGGTTGTATTCATTCAAAAGTATGAAAAAAGTATGAAATTTTTTGAAATTTTTTTTTTAAATCATGTAGCTAGCCTAGCACTAGCTACATGATTCCCCCCTCCCTGCCGAATCCCTCCCACCCTTCCGATCGCCGTTGGCGATGATCAAACCCACCAGGAAATCCCGTTCTGAACAGGATTTCCTTTAGGGCTTCCCCGTCACCATGGCGACAAACGGAATGACGCCATCGGCGTCATCGATGTCGTGACGTCACAGGGAGTCCCGATCCACCCCTCAGCGCTGCCTGGCACTGATTGGCCAGGCTGCGCACTGGGTCTCGGGGGGGGGGCTGTTATGTGGCGGGTAGCGGCGCATCGGCGACGATCGTCCCCAACACGCAGCTAGCAAAGTGCTAGCTGAATGTTTTAGAAAAAATTAAGAAAATCGTCCCACCAGGGCCTGAGCGGTGCCCTGTGGCGGTTATGGACGAGCTGAGCTCGTCCATACTGCTAAGAAGGTTAAGTCTCCTTACCGTCCACTGCGATGCGGCAATATAATCAAATCCCAACATGATCCAATGATATATCAATGGAGGCTTTCACAATGTTACTTTGCAATGCGTTGTGATGATTTACAATGAGATAGCGCACAGCATGTGGTGCATTATGGGGGGATGCACACGTTTCAAGCATAACGTTTATGGGCCATATTCTGCACTGCACGGGTCGCTGCAACTTTACACCCCATTGCATTGTGATCCTATTTTTCAGGATGGTCAATGTATATAGCATGAAAGGAGCATCAATACTCTATGCTTTAAACCAAACTAAGCATGCATCTCCCAAGGAGACATGAAGAAGAAACAGTAAACATGTGCTGTATTCTATGGAAACCATGTGGCCTGAATACAGGCTGAAGAGAAATGAAAGGTATTTTCATCTGACTCATGAAGCCATCGGGCTCTCTGACAGTAGACTCTTTGATGAGGTCATCTGAATAGAAGCGCATATGTTGCTGAAGCTGAGTTCCGCTCAGCAAGAGACCCGAACAGTGGCTGAGTGATTGTTAGTAGTGGAAAACCTTCCTCAGCTACTTCAGAGGAGTCTAAGGTTTCTACAAAAACAGTTGCCTTGGTGAAAATGTATGTCTGTAACTCAGTAACGTACACTTGGCACTACTGTGTAAAATATTATATCTGGATGAAAGCATGTCTAGATTTGCTTTTTGTTGAATGAGTTCTGAACACTGAACCAGTCATTTATTTGTTGAATCAGAAGTCAGCATTGAAGCAATTTCTTTCTCCTCTCTTGAACCTTGTCCTGGCCTCTGTGTCTGACTTCAGACTCCACCACCGGTTGCCCCACTGTTTACCACTGCTGGGAATGTACAGTAGTGTATGGACTGGGTTCTTTTGTCTTCATCGACATCTAAAAGATCATACAGTTATTGGCCAGGTTCTTTTTTTGGTAAGGAGAACAGTCAGAAGATATAGCAGCAAGGCTCCTGAACACCCATCCACCTAGAGTGCCTTCAAAGTAATCCAGGCATATATTTATATGATCCAGCTATATTTCCTTTCTCTATATTACTGATGATTTTTTTGATCATTTCAGGTGGCAATTTCCACTATACAGACTTCTGGACAAGTATTGTTTTCCGCTCTATGGAGAGGGTGGATAGGAAACCTTCTGTGATATTCCCACACAAACAATGGACATTGACAACAGTGCTCTGTGCCATCAGAATGTGGAACTGATGTTTAGGACACCTGTGCAGTACACACTTCTGAAATTCTAAGCCTAGACAATCATGGACCATAATTGTAGCTAAGATACATTTAAACAGTCTTTAAAGAGACTCTGAAGTGAGTCTAATAGCATGTTATTACTGTAAAGCATCTTACATAGTGCTAAACCGCCGCTATCCTGTGGCAAAACAAGGGGTCTTTACACCCCAAATCCCCCCTGCAAAATCCACGACTTTCTTGGTCATGGATTTTGCTGCTCATGGAGGCAGAGCTTTGAGCTGAGTCAATCGCCGCACGGATCTCCGCCTCTCCCCCGCCCCTCTCTGTGAAGGCAGATTGAGCGATCAGTGGGGATTGACGCGCTGAGAGGCAGAGCTACAGGGCTAAGCTCTGCCTCTTCAAGAATAATAATAATGGCAGTATTTGTATAGCGCCTTTCTCCTGTCGGACTCAAAGCGCTTGCGAGGCAGCCACTAGAGCGCACTCAGTAGGCAGTAGAAGTGTTAGGGAGACTTGCCCAAGAAACTCCTTACTGAAATAGGTGCTGGTTTACTGAACAGGTAGAGCCGAGATTTGAACCCAGGTCTACTGTGTCAGAGGCAGATCCCTTAACCATTACACTTTCCAGCCAATGCTGGATAGCAGCACTCCCCGAGTTTACAGAGGGAATTTGGGGGGTAAAGACCCCTCGTTTTGCCGCAGGATAGCGGCAATTTAGCACTATGTAAGGTGCTTTACAGTAATAACATGCTATTAGACTCACTTCAGAGTCTCTTTAAGCCTGGAAAACATAAGAAAGTCTGTGTCCAACCTTTGGGCTATCAATCTGTCCAGTCAATTTCCCAATCCCAAAACAACTGAACAGGACTGCAAAAGCAACATACACATGTACATGCTGATTGGTCACTTAATCAAACAAACATTACGTTATGTGAAGGACCAGTTGGTTTGTACTACAACATCCAATCATTTAACAACTAATCGTTTCTCAGTCGTTCCTGACTGGTTGGTAGAAGAATTCATTTTGTGTTTGTCAACTATTGCCTCCTTTGTCCTTATACTCTAGCCACAGAGTAGCAGTGATCCAAAGTTAAAGAGCATTAAGTATGCTTTTGACATCATATATTTAGCAGAGTTTGATTGAAATGACCTGATATGTGTGGAGAAGCTGCTGAGAACATCCTTCAACCCAAATACTTGTTTGTATTGGTTTATGTGCAAAGTCTAGACAAACAGTGGATGTTACCGTGTAAGAGCCGTCATTTATCATTTAACTCTCTAGTCCTTGTGTAAACTACTTCAAGGGAAAGAGGATTCCGTCACTGGTTTCAGTCTAGAAAAGAAGTGTTTCATTGGTGATGAAGGTGAAACTGTTCCTTATAGGGCTTCAGACATTTCAAGATATGCTGCACGGAAGTAAGTCTGCATGGTATTTGTCAATGAAGGAATGTACCGTAATTCTTTCCTTATAATAGTACTCATTCCTCGTGTCTATGGGTGCAGCTGTGACTAAATCATCAATAATGCTAAGTTACAAGGGACAAAGTTCACAAATGATCTGTAGTCCTAACAGCTCCTGCATCACAGAAGAACATTAAAGCAAGAATGAAAAACTTGTGCGTTTCCATGAATATGGAAGCATATTTTTTGAAGGCTAGTTTTGGTACATAGAGCAAAATCTGAATTTCCAATTTAGAGCAGGATCACCCACAAGGCAACCTGGGCAACTGCCTGGGGCCTATTGGGCATCAAGGGGCCCAGCTGCCGCCTTCTCTGATCACTCTCACACTGCAGCTTAACAAAATGACTATAGGGGGAAGTGAAGGTTAGTACCTTGCCTTGGGCCCCATTTCACCTTAATCCTTTTCTGTTCCAACTACCACAATAGTTCTGCTATAGTTACAGGGATTAGATTACCTATTCTATAGGTTAACATCTTTATTTGTATTTAATTACTGTATTTCTGCTGTCATTTACTACTGTGTAGGAAGGATTTCTACTAATTTAACTTAACGTATCATGTAATACAGATCACTGGTTTCCTTCAAAATAATGTTCACTTTCTAGTAGCCATTTAAAAAGCCAATGCCCAATTTATGCTGCAGTGAAGATGACTGAAATCACTGGAGAAGAACAATAAGGCTACAGTCACAGTGATGTGCTGTGACATAACGACAGCAGTATAACGCAGACCATCGCACTACAATGCATTACCTATGCACAGGGGTGCCATCAGGGCATCACAGGGGAAAGGAGTGTATGGGGCCTGAAGGATTCTGGGGCCTGGCCAGGGGGGCTCTACCATGAAGCAAAGTGAATCACATGAAGGCACTTATCAGGCACTTGATCAGAGCTAAAAGTTCTGAGGGGGTGCTCGCTGGTATAATATAGGTTATGAATGTTATTCAATAGTAGCACCAGCAAAGCACACAGACATTTTCCTGCTGTCTCTCACACAGACATCCTCCTGGCCCCTTATTGTGAGTGCATCTTCTCATCATTATTCACATCGGTCATTGAGCGGAGCTGCTGAGATTGATGGCAGTACACAGGCGCAGTAGGCTCTTGGTCACATGGGTATGTTCTTGCATGGCGGGCACATGCCCGTGCATGCGCAGAAGACGCCGACTCATTGGGGTCGGTGATTCTTCAGAGGCTGCCAGAGGGACCCAGGAGAAGCTGAAGCTGCGGGGACAAATGTCTTCTAGGGACTACATTTATTTTTTTTCACCTTGCAACTCCTTTAAAGAGCTTTTTTTTCTGCAGATTATGATTTGGCATGAGAGTTGGTTTGCTCAGTATGGGACCCAGAAATTTCTGATAGTGACCCTGCCTATGCGACATTCACAGTGGGGGTAGTGTGGTGCATTTTAATGGCATGCGGCACCCCAATGCAAAATGCACGGTGACAGTGAAGCATACATTTCATTGACTGTATGCTTCACTATATGCGAAGCGCACATTACATGCAGAGGAACTTTCCTGTTCCATTGTGTTGTATTCCTGCTATTACAGGGAACACAATGCCCACTGTGAACCAAGCCTGAAAGAGAAATTAATTTTTGAATGCTCATTATATTGTCCGGTTGTCTTCCAGCTCTCCTTGGTAGATTTCTATCTTCAATCATTAACTCAGGTCTGCCTCTTTATAACCTCATGGAATTTAGCACACCTGGCCTGTTTTCTGCCACTGCTTCTGTGAGATCTTGCATAAGCCTGTTCATTTCTTAACAATGCTGACTATCCATCTTAGCCACTATCACCCTGTATTTTTTTTTACTGCAGTCTTTTCCAACAGCAAGGTCTTCTCCGTTTAATCTTGCATTTAATGGCCAAACTATTTGGCCACAATTGTAGCATTATTGTAAATAGAAATCCTGAAAACTGATCTTTTTTACATGTTTATAGACTGATCAGATCTTGTAGGTCAATATTTTCAGTAACTCTGCATCTCAACAGCATCAACCCCTGCCCCTTGCTTTTGAAATACCGAAAAAGAAAAACAAAACCCAGACGATTTCCTTCATTAAATCCACTTCCCCTATCCGGATCTATTCCACCTGGGCTGCAGATGTCAGTGAGTCACTATTCTACCGAACACACCTTTGTGTAAAGTACATTTGGAGTTATTTGCAGAAAGGTTCTTGAAATGAAGGCTAATTGTAAGGTACACATTCCTTCTACTATGTTGGTCATTTAACTAATCAAGTAGTAGTCTTTTGCAACCGAGGTACACAAATGATACATGTGCTGTTACATGTAGCTGGTTATCTTACGTGACGTATAAAGTCTATTATTTGTCACAGTGAGTACAAGTTTCTGGGTATATAAACTATGATACATATATTAGGTACATAGGGGGGTGTATTCACTCACTAACTTCAGTAAACTTTATGTTGCGCTGATAGCACTGGTAAAGTTTACCGAATGTAAACAGCATACTGGCCCATATTCAACTCACTTTTTCTCCTAACTTTTCTCCTCCTTACCACACAATATAAAATGCATTTTAAACCTAAACCAAGAAAATACCCAAAATAATTTTAATAGTACTTTTTCACCAACATTTTGGTACTTATTTCAATTGTAAAATGCTTAGAGGACACATCCGAGAAGATTAAAAATTAAAAAAAATTCACTTACCTGGGGCTTCCTCCAGCCCCTAGCAGCCGCCCTGTGCCCTCGCCGCAGCTACGCTCCCCACTGGTTGCCCCGGTCCCCTCCGGCGCAAGATGTCCACTGCGCCTGCGCGACTGGCTCTCAAAGTCGCGCTGACGTCATCCACACTGTACTGTGCAGGCACAGTAGTTCTACATCTGCGCACTACAGCCCGGATGACATCAGTGCCACTCAGTGAGCCACACGCTGGAGTGCAGGAAGATGCCGACCTGGCGAGGTCAGTATCTGCACCGGAAGAGACCGGGAGTCACCGGGGCTGCGGCAAGGGCAGAGGTATGGCTGCCAGGGGCTGGAGGAAGCCCGAGGTAAGTGGATTTCTTTTTTTTTAGTTCCTCAGAACTTCCCTTTAAAGAGAACCCAAGCCAAAGCTCAGGTTCAAAATTAGTATTTACTGCTCAGAGAGGTCTCCCATTTAGCAAACCACCATCATATCATACTTGGCCAACCAGTTAGCTGAGTTGAATCAGCTCAAATGAATGTAGTCAGTGTGATACATTTGATATTAGCAGCCTGTGCAGATTAGTGTTGCATGGTATAGTTACAGGTGACACTCAAAAAATTTGATTCAGTATTTTTTTATTTCAGTAATTCAACTTTAAAGGTGAAACTAATGTATGAAATAGACTCATTACATACAAAGCGAGATATTTCAAGCCTTTATTTGCTATTTTGTTTAAGACGATGGCTTACAGCTTATGAAACCCCAAAATCAAAATCTCAGACCATTAGAACATTGTGAAAATGTTCAATATTCTAGGCTCAAAGTAACAGACTCTAATCATTTATGTAATCTGAAACACCTGCAAAGGGATCCTATTTCCTATATTAGTTTCACCTTTTAAATTGAATTACTGAAATAAATTGACTTTTACATGATATTCTAATTTCCTGTGCTTCACCTGTACATATACAGGTGGTCCACTACTTACAAAGAGGTTCCATTCTGGGAGATTGGTTGTAAGTTGAATTCCTTTGTAAGTTGAGTCCTGTGTTAAAAATAGCCAAACTTGTATCAAAGATTAACTTTTGGACAACTCTGGATTTGGACATACAGTATAGTATAAACTATGTTATTTTGTTTTTTTAAATGTGCTTTTAACTACTTCCCCTCCGCCGGGACAAGTAACTATGTCCCTGCAAAATCCCATTACAGGGACATAGCAACTACGTCCCTTCCCACTCCCCGCCCTGCTCTCCTCCCGTGCACTACCATGCTCGTTATCTCCGGCGTTACCTCCGGCGTTACCTTCCCATGTGAATGACCATGGCCATCCATGAGACGGCGCCGTCATTCATAAAAACTGATACTTACATGCCCACAGATAACTTCCTACAATACTATGCATAGGGAAGTTATGCACGAGGACATCTTGTGGCCAAATAGTAAAATTATCTAAAAAAAAATGTTTTAAAAGACATATTTTTACATTTAAAATTAACCCCTTTCCTCCCACACTCTCAACATTTATTTGTAAAAAAAAAAAGAAAAAGAATACAATTAAAAAATTACATAAATAGTTACCTTAGGGACTGACATTTTTTAATATGCATGTCAAGAGGGTATATTACTGTTACTTTTTTTAAATTATGGGCTTGTAATTAGTGATGGATGCAAAACTGAAAAAAATGCACCTTTATTTCCAAATAAAATATTGGCGCCACACTTTGTACTAGGGAAAAAATGTATTAGTTGCAATAATTGGGACAAATGGGCAAATAAAATGTATGGGTTTTAATTACGGTAGCATGTATTATTTTAAAACTTTAATGCCAAAAACTGAGATTTTTTTTCAATTTTTTTTCTTATTTTCTTACTTTTCCTATTAAAACTCATTTAGAATTATTATTTATTATTATTATTTATTGTTTTTATAAAGCGCCAACATATTACGCAGCACAGAATAAAATAATTCTTAACGAAAAGTACCCCCCCCCCCAAGAAAACCTAATTGGTGTTGAAAAAAAACAAGATATAGATTGTTTTTTTGTGATAAGTAGTAATAAAGTTATAGGCGAATGAATGGAAGGAGCGCTGACAGGTGAAAATTGCTCTGTTTTTTTAAGGGGAAAAACTCGTGTAGGTGAAGTGGTTAAAGTGTTTTAAACTAATTGTAACAGTTTATAGAATACTATAACATTTAACAACAAAAATATATAACATAAAAACAGTATTGTATAATTTGTCCATGGAGACATTTTTGTTTTTATCTCTGAAATGTTGTAACTGGAGTCGTTTGTAACTCGGAGACTGTCTGTAGTTACATAGTTATCAAGGTTGAAGAAATACACGTGTCCATCAGGGTCAAATACAGCTTTCCAGTACCTAGATCTGCATTCACCACTTCATGAAAGCTCAGCATGTTGATCATGAGACAAGACGTATTCTAAGTAAACTAACGTTGGTCGTGTAAATCAGAGTATTCTGTGCTGCATAATTTTGCCTAGCTTTACATGTTAATATGACTCATATAAAGCTTACAGGTTAGGGTCCGTGTCCACTGGCGCAGTTTCCGCACCAAATCCGTAGAGTTCCCCTGCAGGAAAATCGTGCGGGGAAACTCTGCCATAGGATACAATGGCGCTGCCGGCCGAATCACTTGTGCTAGCAATTTGGCTGACATTTACATCCGATTTGGTGTGGGAGCCTGCGAATCTCATAGCCATGCATGGCACGGCTGATGGGATTTGTCTGCGTACCCGCAGACCAGGAAGTGCCGTCGCGCGTCTCGCAGACGCGAGTGGCACAAGTAGAAATGGCCCTTCAGACAGGCTAAACGCTCTAAATACATACAGGGTGCATTTCTCTACGTTTTCCTTCTATCTTGTGCAAGAGTTCAGGTCCATTTTAAGAAAAAGGTGTCTCCCTAGTAAAGAGTTACACACTCCATATTTTAGAAGCCCTATGTTCCTGAGATTTTGTTATTTATTTTTGAATTTATATATTTGTAAAACTTTTGGGGATTTAACTTAGGGGAATTACAGTTTGGCCTAACATACAACAACAAATCTTTCAGTACTCTTTATTGCTCATATAGTTTTGATTTGTTACATAGATGATATTATTTATAGACAAATGTAATTCCCCCAGGTCATGGAGCTGTCATTGTTTAGACATAGTACATAATTAATTTGTACGGTAATTGTTTTTGGTGAAAAGACTAAGCTCTTTGGTAGTATGTGGGCGTACGTTAAAAAGGGGCGCTGGGAAAAAAGGGCGCCGGGTTTTTAACGATAAGCATGAATAACGTTTAAAAATGTATTGTACTGTATTTCGTTTAAAATTAATGTTTTATAAAGTTATAAATCATTAAATAATGTGCATTAATTCGGCAATTGTAAAAACGTTAATCTTTCGTTTAAATAGTGAAACGTATAATAACGTTTATTAAAAAAAATTACTAAGTAACCCTCCCTGTACCTACCCCTAACCCCTAGACCCCCCTGTTGATGCCTAAACCTAAGACCCCCCCTGTTGGTGCCTAAACCTAAGACCCCCCTGTTGGTGCCTAAACCTAAGACCCCCCTGTTGGTGCCTAAACCTAAGACCCCCTGTTGGTGCCTAAACCTAAGACCCCCCTGTTGGTGCCTAAACCTAAGACCCCCCCTGTTGGTGCCTAAACCTAAGACCCCCTGTTGGTGCCTAAACCTAAGACCCCCCTGTTGGTGCCTAAACCTAAGACCCCCCTTTTGGTGCCTAAACCTAAGACCCCCTGTTGGTGCCTAAACCTAAGACCCCCCTGTTGGTGCCTAAACCTAAGACCCCCCCTGTTGGTGCCTAAACCTAAGACCCCCCTGTTGGTTTTTTCGTTTAAAAATAATGTAAAAAAAAAAAAAATGTACTGTTTTTCGTTTAAAAATAATGTTTGAAAAAAATATTGTACTGTTTTTCGTTTAAAAATAATATTTAAAAATGTATAAATCATTAAATAATGTGTAATCATGAGAAGCAGTAATAAAACATTAAGTCTCCGGGCGCCGCTTTTAAAACGTTATTTTTCTCCGGCGCCCTTTTTTCCTATCGGGCGCCCATTAAACGATATTTATTATAGGAGTGAATGGCGGCGCCCGATTTGTCCACTAGCCTCAGGCGCCCGAATTTACTGTTACCAGTATGTGGAGCTGTTCAGGTACTGAATTTTGCAGAAACATTTCATTAGAAAGCAATTTAAGAGCTTGGTCACACCGTGAGCATTTTAGTTTTTTTTTTAAAAGCTGGCGATTTTTAAAATCGCCATAAAAGCGCTTGTGCATTGTTGCTCTATGTGAGTGTTCTCACATGAGCGATGAGCTTTCTTTCCAAGCACAAACGCGGGTCCTGCACTATTTCCTGAGCGTTTGCACTTCAATGCAAAGTATAGGGAAATCGCAAACCACTTAAAAAAAAGTGCTCTAAAAAGCAATTTGGTGAGCGCTTTTAAAAGAAAATACATCGTAATTATTTAGTTGCAGGTCAAAGAGTTCACTGCCTGATTTCACAATGTAGCAGCCCATGGGGACAGCACCCTAGTGTTGTGCCGGTGCTTTGCCATAACCGGATTGCTCTAACGGTTCTGGTACAAACTTACAAAAGAGGTGGCACACCAATGGCTGCAAAAGTGTTGCCTGTATTGCGGAACAGCGATACTACATGTTACGGACACGCAGGTCCTTCATCAGGTGTTTAACAGTAGCTGGTCACACACACACTGAAGATATAAGCTCCAAACAAGCTACCCCGCCCTGGCTGGACAATTGCCCCGCCTTACACACCATTAACCCTTCAAATGACATAAATACATCAGTTCATTTCCTGATTGTCTTCAGGAAGAAAATATCAAATAGCCAGACAAAAGCGCTATAAAAAGCGCTTAGAAAAGCACTTAAAGGATACATCCGAGCTGTTTAAAAATAAAAAAATCCACTTAATTGGGGCTTCCTCCAGACTCAGCCAGCTGTCCTGTGCCATCGCCACAGCTCTGCTCACAGCTGGTGGCCCAGGGTCCCCTCTGCCGCAGGATGTCCACTGCACCTGCGCGAGCAGCTCTCTCTGCGCCTGCGCTGTACAGTCCAGATGACATCAACACGACCAGTTAGCTGCACACTGGAGCGTAGGAAAGCCGACCTGGCGAGTTTGGCTTCTCCACCGGAGGGGACCGGGAGTCACCGGAGCAACAGCGAGGGCACAGGACAGATGCAGGGGACTGGAAGAAGCTCCAGGTAAGTAGATTTTTATTTTTAAAGTGCTCGGACCTACCCTTTAACAAAGAGCAAATCACTCTGAAAGCGCAGGGAAAAGCGCTTTAAAAAGCACTCACAAAAGCACTTGTGATTGTGCTGGCGATTTATAATGTGAGGCCTTAATGTTTGCCATTTTCCTTTGGTATTCTTGCTTTGTAGTTTTTTTATCCCATGTCTACAAGGCTTAGTGAGTCCATGACATGTTTAAACTTGGCTTTTAAACTTGGCTTTTATAAACTTCATATTGGGATCACTATTCCTGAAGTGTTCCTGAACTTACACATCTGATACAATGCCTGATCTATTTGAAGTGACTAAATCAAGCAGACCATTTGTACCATTGGTTACGCTACCATGTGAGTCAAGTAACTGTCAGGCCTCTCCTCAAAAAACCCTCCATGGACCCAGATGCAATGACCAGCTACAGACCTGTCTCTAACCTCCCCTTTCTGGGAAAGCTAATTGAAAAAGCTGTATACCTCCAGCTAGAAGCCAGAATCCTACAAAATAACAGTTATGACCCATTCCAGTCTGGCTTCAGGAAACACCACAGCACTGAAACTGCCCTCATCCAAATATGCAACCACCTGCTCATGGCAAGAGACAGAGGAGAGTGCTCGATCCTCATACTGCTAGACCTTTCTGCAGCCTTTGACACAGTTGACCATGACATCTTGATAAACAGGCTACAGGAATACTGCGGCATTGATGGCATAGTACTTCAGTGGTTCCAATCCTTCTTGAGTGGCAGAACCCACAAAGTGTCTATGGGGCCCTTCCTGTCCACCCCTGTAACACTTAAGTATGGGGTGCCCCAGGGCTCAATCCTCTCTCCCCTGCTTTTCACGATTTACATGCTACCGTTGGGAAAACTAATCCAAAAACATGGCCTGACATACCACTGCTATGCAGACGACACCCAACTATATCTTTCCTTCAAGCCTGGTGTGACAGACCCAACTCTAACTATAAACGCCTGCTTACGTGAACTACAGCAATGGATGAATGACAACTGGCTGAAACTAAATGCAGACAAAACTGAAGTCCTTCTGATTGGAGGGCAGAGCATGATAACAAAACAACTTAACTTGCAGTCTTCACCACTGGGAATAGGAGGCACGGATCTACGCAGCTCTGATCATGTGCGTAGCCTGGGAGTTCTAATTGATGGGGATTTAAACTTCAGAACTCAAATCTCTGCTGTGGTGAAATCATCCTATTTTCACCTGAAGAACATTGCAAAAATCAAGCACCTCATACCCCCAGAAGATCTGCCAACCTTAGTCCACGCCTTCATCACATCCCAACTGGACTACTGCAATGCTCTCTACACTGGCCTTCCAAAAAAGGCCTTGTACCGCCTACAGCTGATACAGAATACTGCTGCCAGACTGCTAACCAACCAACCCCGTCACTGCCACATAACGCCAGTCCTGCATTCCCTTCACTGGCTACCTATAGAATGGAGGGTCCTGTTCAAGATCGGCCTACTGACATTTAAATCCCTGAATAATCTAGGCCCTGGATACATGAAAGATATGTTACAGCCTCGTAGCAATCCCCGCATTCTCAGATCCACAGGTTCTAATAATCTAGTCATACCCAGAGTCCACTTAGAAACTTTTGGTCCCAGAGCCTTCTGTCATGCTGCCCCTACGTTTTGGAACTCCTTACCTCAACAGATCAGGACAGCCCCATCCC
Source organism: Hyperolius riggenbachi (assembly GCF_040937935.1). Classification (NCBI taxonomy): domain Eukaryota; kingdom Metazoa; phylum Chordata; class Amphibia; order Anura; family Hyperoliidae; genus Hyperolius; species Hyperolius riggenbachi. The sequence continues at coordinate 111,664,836 of NC_090651.1, forward strand.
TGGACGTGTTTAAATCCAGACTGAAAACCCACCTGTTCAGTCTGGCATTTGCAGAAATATAACTTTTGTTGTGTGAATACTTCATCCTACTAATTACTGAATCTGAGAGAGCCTAAGCGCTTTGAGTCCTATGGGAGAAAAGCGCTATAGAAATGTTATTGTATTGTATTATTGTATTGTCATGTAGTATTGATAAAAATATACAACTTTTAGTAGAGGGTGAAGCTTCAATCACCTACTTAAAGGTCTCACGAGCCAAAATACTAAAAAAAAAGTTAAATACCTGCATGAAATTTTAATGCACGGAGGACACCATCCGTGCCCTCCGTGCCATTCCTCCGGGTCCCCGCTGCTCAATAGCCCCCCGGGCCGGCTCCCGACTCCACAGCCCGGGTCGGGCTCTCCTGCCCCCATTAAAATGGCCACTTGAGCTGGCCGCGGCTGCGCAGTCCGCACAGACGTGAGTGCGGCTGCGCAGCTCTAGGACCTCCCCCCCGATCCACGCTACAGGAGACAGCCTGTGGCATGCTCAATCGGCCATTTTAGTGGAGGCAGGAGAACCCGACCCAGGCTGTGGGGTCGGGAGCCGGCCCGGGGGGCTAATGAGCAGCAGGGACCCGGCGGAATGGCATGGAGGGCGCGGATGATTTCATGCAGGTATTTAACTTTTTTTTAGTATTTGGCCTCGTGAGTCATTTAAAGGAACACTATCAATTATAATTTTTGTTTTTTATTGATATGAGAATAGTTTGGGAAGTGCTCATAAATATTGCTGTATACATTTGACTTCTTATCTCTTTGTTTACTGTTATTAAATTCCTTTCACAATTTACTGACGTGGACAGGCTGAGCAGGGTGACAGACCAGTGAATCATGCGTGGAGGGGAATTTCTCTACTTACATCTGTTAGCCCTGTATGTGAGACAGGTCTCACTGCAGCTGCGTGTCTCTCTAAATGAGCTGCCTGCATGGAGAGCAGAGGAAATGTATCTTGTTTGTAATTGTGTGTGAAACCTGACATCCAAGACTTTTCATATAACTCTGTTGTCTCACATGCAAAGAACAGTACTAGGTGTGTAATATTGAAGTAGACACTCATCTTTCCAAATTAATCATTTCAATGCAGCTAAAATCTACACACAACAATTTAAAGCTTTTGCCTCTGATATTTAACATGAAAAGTAGGAAAAGGTTGTCACCTAGTCTCCTTCTCCCTCGCAGTGGATTCACCCTACTTGGCTCACCACTGTAGCTTCTTACAAATGTGGGGCCTTGACATGCCACTATTGTGCTGTATATGAGATGGGGAGGACAATGATGTCTTATGGTTTCGAATAAAAATGTTCCTCTATGACAGTATGTTAATTGTAATTCTCAATATGTTGTTTATGTCGTCTTCTTCTTTTCATGTTGTGTGCAGTAGATGTGCTGCACGACCAGGCCCCTGAGGGTCTGAATTTCCTGAGCTCTACAGAAGATTGCTTAAAATCAACAACAATATGATGAACGTCTCCAAACATTTCTCTTTCACACATCGAGGAGACATGTGATCGTTCTCATTTAAGGGTGTGTAAAGAATTAAATGTCCAATGGGGCTATTTATAGCACAAATTGCTTTTTTATGAAGCGGCTTGGATTCTCTGCATAGGTACCTATATGCCCGATGGTTTAAATGCGTGCTGGGATTTGAACCTGATTTATTGATTTATATGATGACGATTGCAACGGGTACAGTGAAGCGTACAGTCAATGAAAAGTATGTTTTACTTTTCCTGTTATCATGCGCATTAGCGGTAATACATTGCATGCACTGTATTGTGATGTCACAACCCTTTATATTGCAATGCTCTCAATGCACTGTGAATATTTAATAGGTGGTGCATTGCAGTGCGGTAAGCCGGGTTACAAAGCGGCTGTTACTCCACAACACAACACACCACTATGTACATGGCCTCAGACATATTCCCTAATTACAATTCCCATGCACAGGATTCTAGACAGTTAAAGTTAGTAGCATGCATTGCACAATTAGTGCAACCCAAGTTACCTGGGTAATGTGTTTGTTGGCAGGATACCACATGCTACGTCATTTGCATAGTGCTTGGTACCATGGCAACACATGAATTACCTAGGCAATGTTACAGCTGCATAGTGCATATGTCCTCTTGAGAGATTGAAGCAAAAGCCATTATTTGCCTACCAATAATACTTTAAGTTACTGAAATATTGTAATCTATTGTCAAATAAATTGAATGTTCAGGCTTGAGTGGAAATGGAGATCTTCCCACTCAGCAAACAAGTCAAATCGTTTTGACAAACATAGAAATGTATTGACTCATATCCCTCACCAAGATATGTAAGCAAGCATCACAACTTTACAAGCAGGTTGTAAATGCATTATAAATTCCAAATGCTAGATGACGTTTCCTGACATAAAATCACTTTGGTCATCCTGAATATGAAAGTGTACCTGTTATCTGTGTTTATAAAAGAAGAGCATATAAGCTACTTGTGGCCTACAGAGATACATCTAGTGTCCTTTTGAAAAGATTGCCACTTCAACTACTGTTCAGCTATTTGTTAAAGAGGATCTCCATACAAAAAATAAAAATCAGCCAGTGCTGCTGTAATTAAAAGTTATATTTACCTCCGGAGTCTTGTCTAATGAAGCCACCCCGAAGACTCCACATCACTACATTTCCGTCACTTGGCCCCGCCTCCCCTCTCTCCTCCAAGAAAAAACTCCCAGCAATTTAATGCAGTAAATAGCTTGGCGTTTTTCTCGGAGGAGACAGGGAAGCGGCGGAGGTGTAGTGATGTGGGGTCTTCGGGGCGGCTTCGTGGGACAAGACTCCGGAGGTGAATATAGTTGTTCATTACTGCAGCGCTAACGGTTTTTAATTTTTTGTATGGATGTTCTCTTACACTCTGTACACACCATTAGTGCTGACCAGGGATGCTCAAATCCGATTTCGGGTGATTGAGGGCCCACCCTCAAACACAGTATTAGCTCTTTACTCATCCTGTGCTTGTAATAATCCTTTCTATATATGCTTTGAATAGTAGTAATCATTAACAAACTGGTTCCAATCTCCTTCTTGCACCACTGACACTATGTTGTCCTTGGCAGGTTTTGGTGCACCATATCAATTGTTTGCATAGAGTTCTCGGGAAGGGGGGGGGGGGGGGGGCAGAGCTTCTTAGCTACGCCACTGTTAAATAATTTGTGAGGCAGGAGAATGCATCTTTCTACTCTGCAGGAAATTCTACATTCACACCATTCTCCCACCTCTGCCAAAAGAAAAAAGGGACAGATTGTTTCACATGAAGTATGGCATTACACCTGAACTCTGCAGCTACTCGCCAGCCAGTTCTAGCATTACAAACAGCTTAGTATCAGTGGTTATGCAATAGGAAGGGAGACGAGATTAGCTGTCTTAGTTGACGAGGGAACATAAAGTTTTATCATAGCTGCTGAGCTGAAGTTGTTAACCTCCCTGGCGTTCTGTTTCTGCTGGATTTCTGTGCAAAAAGTGATCCAGTTAATTTTCATAACCATTTTTCCTGTAACTTACCAAAATATGTCAAGCAGGGGTCTAGAATACATTTTGAGCTTAATAAAAGTTTGAAACACAAAATCTAAACTAAATTTCAAAATGACTCCCCAAAATCTCTGATCATGTATACCTCCAAGCTGCAGCTGCTCAACCTGCACTTATACAAATGTAAAGGTGGCCATACAACTAGAGATCTGATGGGCCAATTCGACAAAAAGACAAATCTCTGATTGGAGAAAGATCTGTCGGCTGCCCATACACCGCAGGCCAATTCCCGATCCATTTCAGCATGAAATCTCTCAGAAATCGGCAGAGCTACCCGCATCTGCCACTGCCCTCCTAGTGTATGAATGTACTCCCCGTGTGTGCATTTATACATTATCTGTCCTGCGTCGGCTACCACGTGATGCCCATCCATCTTCAGAATGCTATTTGCGATGTGATATTTATCCCCAGTATAGGTATCCAGGTATAGGTGCCCACTATATAGATATCCAGGTATAAGTGCCCCCAGCATAGGAAGCAAGGTATAGGTGCCTGCAGTATATATAGCCAGATATAGGTGCCCACTGAATAGCTAGCCACGTATAGGTGCTCGCAGCATAGCTAGCCAGGTATAGGTGCCCGCTGTATAGCTAGCCAGGTATAGGTGCCAGCTGTATAGTTAGCCATGTATAGGTGCCTGCTGTATAGCTAATGTAGAAAAATGCAAAGGCAAAAAGATGCCTGTGGATATAGTCCTTGTAATACTTAGCTATCTTACCCAAATAAATGATAGTGGGCGGGGCCAACCCTAATACAACAATAATACCAAGAAATCTGAACACATGGGTACTCAGGCCACCTTAATATACAAAGTATCAAAATTTATTATTAATAAATCAAGGACATACAAATGCTCAAATGGTCACAAAGGAACAAACCACACATGATTCAAAAATAAAATTGCGTATGCAAAACTACAATTTAGCCATAAATCAGCCACTCTGATAAATGTACCAGCTTGACGGTGCATGAGGAAATTACCCATTCATACATCCCAAGCATGCCGCGCTTCCGTACTGGTGCCATGAACTATGGATGGAAAAAAGTGGGGGCCCCCCTCCTCATAAAGACAAAGATAAAAGTTCCTATTGTAGTCCACCACGATAACTTGATAAGTGGACTTGTGAGCTTAGCAAAAGTTCATTCCCCCAAGGATGGTCAGTTCATGTATTTGTCCGCAAGGAATAAAGGATGGGTCTCACCACATGATGTCACTAACGCCCGTCCCGCTCTCCGGATATTCGTTTAGCCATCGGCGGAGCCACACAGCCCGCTTCTCGGCTGCGCTTCCGTGTTGGTGAGCGTATGGAGTGGCGTCCCAGCTTGCTCGCACGCCGGGTTGGATGAAGCAGCTAACTAGACTGCCAGGTTGAGGCATCACAACCACTGGGGAGTATAGGTCGAGACGCGGCCTTTTCCTTCTATCCAGTTACTCCACAGCGGTAAACGGATGGCTAAACGAATATCCGGAGAGCGGGACGGGCGTTAGTGACATCATGTGGTGAGACCCATCCTTTATTCCTTGCTGACAAATACATGAACTGACCATCCTTGGGGGAATGAACTTTTGCTAAGCTCACAAGTCCACTTATCAAGTTATCGTGGTGGACTACAATAGGAACTTTTATCTTTGTCTTTATGAGGAGGGGGGCCCCCACTTTTTTCCATCCATAGTTCATGGCACCAGTACGGAAGCGCGGCATGCTTGGGATGTATGAATGGGTAATTTCCTCATGCACCGTCAAGCTGGTACATTTATCAGAGTGGCTGATTTATGGCTAAATTGTAGTTTTGCATACGCAATTTTATTTTTGAATCATGTGTGTTTTGTTCCTTTGTGACCATTTGAGCATTTGTATGTCCTTGATTTATTAATAATAAATTTTGATACTTTGTATATTAAGGTGGCCTGAGTACCCATGTGTTCAGATTTCTTGGTATTACTGCTGTATAGCTAGCCAGGTATAGGTGCCAGCTGTATAGCTAGCCAGATATAGGTGCCTGCTGTATAGCTAGCCAGGTATAGGTGCCTGCTGTATAACTAGCCAGATATAGGTGCCAGCTGTATAGCTAGCCAGATATAGGTGCCTGCTGTATAGCTAGCCAGGTATAGGTGCCTGCTGTATAGCTAGCCAGGTATAGGTGCCTGCTGTATAGTTAGCCATGTATAGGTGCCTGCTGTATAGCTAGCCAGGTATAGGTGCGTGCTGTATAACTAGCCAGGTGTAGGAGCCTGCTGTATAGCTAGCCAGGTATAGGTGCCTGCTGTATAACTAGCCAGGTGTAGGAGCCTGCTGTATAGCTAGCCGGTATAGGTGCCTGCTGTATAGCTAGCCAGGTATAGGTGCCTGCTGTATAACTAGCCATGTATAGGTGCCTGCTGTATAGCTAGCCACGTATAGGTGCTCGCAGCATAGCTAGCTAGGTATAGGTGCCCGCTGTATAGCTAGCCAGGTATAGGTGCCTGCTGTATAGCTAGCCAGGTATAGGTGCCTGCTGTATAGCTAGCCAGGCATAGGTGCCTGCTGTATAGCTAGCCAGGTATAGGTGCCTGCTGTATAACTAGCCAGGTGTAGGAGCCTGCTGTATAGCTAGCCAGGTATAGGTGCCTGCGGTTTAGCTAGCCAGGTAAAGGGTCTCTGCTGTATATCTAGCCAGGTATAGCTAGCCAGGTATAGGTGCCTCCAGTATAGCCAGCTATAGCTGCCCCAGTATAGTCAGCCATAGCTGCCCCAGTGCAGATGCCCCAGCCCCCCAGTGCTGTGTTAATTACTCACCAGTATATATAGCCAGATATAGGTGCCCACTGAATAGCTAGCCACGTATAGGTGCTCGCAGCATAGCTAGCCAGGTATAGGTGCCCGCTGTATAGCTAGCCAGGTATAGGTGCCAGCTGTATAGTTAGCCATGTATAGGTGCCTGCTGTATAGCTAGCCAGGTATAGGTGCCAGCTGTATAGCTAGCCAGATATAGGTGCCTGCTGTATAGCTAGCCAGGTATAGGTGCCAGCTGTATAGCTAGCCAGATATAGGTGCCTGCTGTATAACTAGCCAGGTGTAGGAGCCTGCTGTATAGCTAGCCAGGTATAGGTGCCAGCTGTATAGTTAGCCATGTATAGGTGCCTGCTGTATAGCTAGCCAGGTATAGGTGCCAGCTGTATAGCTAGCCAGGCATAGGTGCCTGCTGTATAGCTAGCCAGGTATAGGTGCCTGCTGTATAACTAGCCAGGTGTAGGAGCCTGCTGTATAGCTAGCCAGGTATAGGTGCCTGCGGTTTAGCTAGCCAGGTAAAGGGTCTCTGCTGTATATCTAGCCAGGTATAGCTAGCCAGGTATAGGTGCCTCCAGTATAGCCAGCTATAGCTGCCCCAGTATAGTCAGCCATAGCTGCCCCAGTGCAGATGCCCCAGCCCCCCAGTGCTGTGTTAATTACTCACCAGTATATATAGCCAGATATAGGTGCCCACTGAATAGCTAGCCACGTATAGGTGCTCGCAGCATAGCTAGCCAGGTATAGGTGCCCGCTGTATAGCTAGCCAGGTATAGGTGCCAGCTGTATAGTTAGCCATGTATAGGTGCCTGCTGTATAGCTAGCCAGGTATAGGTGCCAGCTGTATAGCTAGCCAGATATAGGTGCCTGCTGTATAGCTAGCCAGGTATAGGTGCCAGCTGTATAGCTAGCCAGATATAGGTGCCTGCTGTATAGCTAGCCAGGTATAGGTGCCTGCTGTATAGCTAGCCAGGTATAGGTGCGTGCTGTATAACTAGCCAGGTGTAGGAGCCTGCTGTATAGCTAGCCAGGTATAGGTGCCTGCTGTATAACTAGCCAGGTGTAGGAGCCTGCTGTATAGCTAGCCAGGTATAGGTGCCTGCTGTATAGCTAGCCAGGTATAGCTAGCCAGGTATAGGTGCCTGCTGTATAACTAGCCATGTATAGGTGCCTGCTGTATAGCTAGCCACGTATAGGTGCTCGCAGCATAGCTAGCTAGGTATAGGTGCCCGCTGTATAGCTAGCCAGGTATAGGTGCCTGCTGTATAGCTAGCCAGGTATAGGTGCCTGCTGTATAGCTAGCCAGGTATAGGTGCCTGCTGTATAGCTAGCCAGGCATAGGTGCCTGCTGTATAGCTAGCCAGGTATAGGTGCCTGCTGTATAACTAGCCAGGTGTAGGAGCCTGCTGTATAGCTAGCCAGGTATAGGTGCCTGTGGTTTAGCTTGCCAGGTAAAGGGTCTCTGCTGTATATCTAGCCAGGTATAGCTAGCCAGGTATAGGTGCCTCCAGTATAGCCAGCTATAGCTGCCCCAGTATAGTCAGCTATAGCTGCCCCAGTGCAGGTGCCCCAGCCCCCCAGTGCTGTGTTAATTACTCACCCTGCCTCTAGCCAGCACTGATCGCTCCGCCTCTGGTCCCGATCACCACCTCTACACATCCCCTGTCTTGTATTTCGGGAACATTGGGGCTCGGTCATGACGTCATGGACATTGCATTGTCATGACGTCATTGACGTCACATCCCAGAGTCCCGATGCTCCCGACATACAAGACTGGAGCTGTGTGGCCAAGGTGACGTGATCAGCCCTGGCCAGAGGCACGGTAAGTAACTGGCACAGTGCCGAAAATCGCAGGGGGGTTGGGGCACCTATAGCACAGCTATAGCTATTTTAGTTGTCCTGAGGGGGTGGGGATGCAGCAAAAGAAACCTACAGAAAAATGTTCTTGCTTGTTGGTCATACCACCAAGAAGGTTAATGTTCTACTGAATCTAGTAGAAACATTATAGAACTTTCACAGGTAGGTTTGTTGCCACAACTCATGAAAGAATAGGCTAGGAGCTCCCAACTGTCCTTTTTAGCAGAGTGGCAGTCGCTCTTTGTGAACCAAATCCCTCTGTCCCTCTTTTTTCTTGATTTGTTGCTCTTTCAGGACCGAAGTACAGATCTGTGTAAATATATGTATTTTTCTCTTCAAAATGTTTTAAATTGACTCTGTATTTCCATCCTTTAAATTAATATATTTCTTATTTTCAAATGTTATTATGAAATAAAATGGCCAGTGTGGTTTAAATGATAAAACTACATCTTTTGCATATGAATTCTTTGTGATATGTGTGACTAGGGGTGTGGCTAGGTGGGGCCAGAGGTGTGGCAGGGTCATGTCTTAAAGTGTCCCTCATTCTTTACTAAAAAATTTGAGAAGTATGCAGGAACCCCTCTCTAGCCACTTCCTGTAGCTCATGTGTAGAGCTACAAACTGCTACTTAGGCACCTCATGAAAGTCAAGATGGTGCTGACAAAATAGCAGGTCCTAGAGCTCTATTTTAACTTCTTCCACTGAGTTGCTTCAAGTCACATAGGCCATGATTTACCAAACAGTGCTAAGATTGCCGTGTGCAGACAATAATCGAGTAGCGCCTGCAATATTTACCTTTCCCGGCTCCAGTGCAGGCGCAGAAGCAGCATTCCAATTGGACTCTGGCGGAAATAGCCGAGCCCAATCTGGTCCGCTCTAGAGCGTACCTGATAGGATTCGGCTATTTCTGCCTGAGCCGATCGGAAAGCTGCGAGCTGGGGAAGATAATTATATCCTTGTCGGGGAGCGCTGGGTCCCCAAGGCTTAGGAGGATGGGAAAGGCATCATTAGGATCCAGAGGATTCCCTCTCCTAAGGTAAGTAACCCCACGGTTTTTTTTTTTTCATACCGATTCTCCTTAACCTTCCTGGCGGTAACCTCGAACGTAGTTCGGGGTAAGCCGCGCAGGATGTTTTCTCCGGCCCTGCTCGGCCGATTTGCATACTTTTTTTTTTGCTGGACGCAGCTAGCACTTTGCTAGCTGCGCCAGCACACTGATCGCCGCCGCCCCCAGCGCCCGATCGCCGCTATCCGTTGCGGCGTGCGCCCCCCCCCCAGACCCCGTGCGCTGCCTGGCCAATCAGTGCCAGGCAGCGCCGAGGGGTGGATCGGGACTCCCAATGACGTCCCGACATCGGTGACATCGGTGATGTCATCCCGCCCCGTCGCCATGGCGACGGGGAAGCCCTCCAGGAAATCACGTTCATTGAACGGGATTTCATGATCGGAGATCGCCGAAGGCGATCGAAGCGGGCGGGGGGATGCCGCTGAGCAGCGGCTATCATGTAGCGAGCCCCGGGCTCGCTACATGATTTAAAAAAAAAAAACTGCTGCGCTGCCTCCTGGCGGAATTCTTCATACCGCCAGGAGGGTTAATGTATAAACTATATAAATACAGTTCAGAGACAATTAAGGTCAATAATACTGCTACCTGTCAGATAAACCTTCAATATAGCATTTCACACCTATCATATCTTAATCCCTTTCTGATGAAGTGATGCTCTCAACTTTGCCTGCCATGTGATTTCCACCAACTGACGGAGACCACTGTGAGGCTTCCTCTTTGGAGAGAGAAACGTTTTTCTCCTTTGCTGTCAAGGAATGCACTTCTGACATCTGCACAGGCTGAAATAATCTTTTCCATTTCAGGATGTAATGTAATCCCCCTCTAGGGACATTTGTAGTAAAATTCAAACCCTAGGCTCTTGTCTACCTGACTTACGGAATGATTCCATTACGCCTACACACTTAGCTTCTGTCTCTGCAATGTTCCAGCCATCATTCCTATACCATTTGTCTAGACTCTGATGTCCCTCAGTCTACAACAGCTTTTTGCTGTTATGCATGCTGTAAGGGAATCCCCATTACCTCATATTCTCCTCTACCTGCCTGTGGTCTAGTGATGAAAATATACCAATTGATGCTCCAAATTCATTTCAGGAAGCTTCAGTCATTTTGATGGAATTTGCCCAAAATCTGCTGCTTTTCCCCAAATCAGTCAGTATTGTTTGATCGGTTTCAAGGGCACAATCAGAAGTAGCGCATACATCGGTCATGCAGTCATTAACCCCTCCTGATCCCCAAGTGCAACTGCTATTTCTTCCTGGTCCCCAAGTGCAGCCATTAATTTTGCTGAGTAGACTTATACTTGAGTCAATAAAAAATTCCAGCTAAAGAAGGTTGAATATTTAAGTCGACTTAAAGGGACACTTAAGTCAAACAAAAAAAATGAGTTTTACTCACCTAGGGCTTCCAATATCCCCCTGCAGCTGTCCGGTGCCCTCGCCGCCTCCCTCCGATCCTCCTGGCCCGCCGGCAGCCACTTCCTGTTTCGGTGACAGGAGCTGACAGGCTGAGCGAGTGATTCTTTGCGTTCCCAGACACATTAGCACTCTCTATGCTGCTATATGGTATATGATATATGCTATAGCAGCATAGATGGCGCTATTGTGGCCAGGAACACGAAGAATCACGCGCGTCCCCAGCCTGTCAGCTCCTGTCAACGAAACAGGAAGTGGCTGCCGGCGAGGCCAGGAGGATCGGAGGGAGACGGCGAGGGCACCGGACAGCTGCAGGGGGCTATTGGAAGCCCCAGGTGAGTAAAACTAATTTTTTTGTTTGACTTAAGTGTCCCTTTAAACACGAGATCGACTTGTATTCGATATACGGTAATACAAGCAATAACTGTGTTTGTGATATGTTGCTGCCTATGATCTCTGTATATGTGATATAGCTGTTACTCTATCTATAGAATACTTGCACAGTACAATTCTTCAGAAAGTTCATTCAACCTATTCACACAGAGGACCACTTTGTGTGGTAGACTCACTCGTGGGGCCAGTGTGGTCCATTTCTGTGGACCTGTAGCTGATCCATACTTACAATCCACAATCTGTTTTGGAACCCTTTTATGAAAGAGGTTATCATAGGCTGCTTGCTTCAATGTCACAATGTCATGGGACAGTATACTGATTTAATTTAACTACTTATTTGTATTGTGAGGTACCCAACGTAGAGCCCATTTCCACTAGGGCCCAATATGGCCCATATTTGCAGTGTTTTCCCACCAGCTAAGTGGAGACCGGCCCTTACAGAAAAAATATTTATGTTTTAAAATATTTGGTCAACACACATACCTTTAATTTAAAAATAAATGCATATGGGTTTCCTGGGTTAACAAATAACAAAACAGTAGGCCCTTGTCTGTGTACAGATTGTTTAGTGTAAAGCTAAATTCTCACCTGATAATGGATCAGGGAACCTCACAGCAACGCCTCTCAACGAACGAGGCCTCCCGATCCATCTTCCTGCCCGCAGGAACACGCAATGGTACAGGACGGCGTGAACGAGAGTTGAAACAATCACAGGACTTTGTGTAAGAGTCGTCGGGGATCTTAAAGATCCGATTCACCGTGACAATCGTTATCGCCATGCACAGCAAAGCGTCGTTTGCTTAGCTGCGCGACTGTACCCACATCACGAGATTGTGGAAAAGATTGCTTCTTGCTAAAAAAACAAATGCCGATCATCAGAAAAATTGCCATGAAAATCACGTAGTGGGTACGGGTCTTTAGATTCAGTGGACTGAAGCAAATGTCTCATTTTCTTTTAAGTTTGAGTACTTCTGTGATCGCTTCAATTCAAACATCCAATCATGTGCAGGATAATTTATAAAAATAAGTAATTGTCTGCATGGTTGAATTGATCACAGATCGCAGACACAATTATGTAATTAAATTATTAATACCTTTGTTTCCAATATAGCATAGCCATCCTAGCAATGAGTAAACTACTTAGAAAAGAAAGGTATTTACAGTTTCAGGGTCAATAAGGCAAATACTAAGTGCACTGGCGGGTAATTTTTTTTACTTTCCCTACTAGGAACCCAAAGTCATCTCCAATTGCACTCCAATGTAGATGGTACAGATTAACAGACTGTGTAGAGTGCAATGATGTGTGATGTGGGTCCTTAGAGGATAAAGGTCAAAAGGTCCACAAATGCAATTAGCGGTTGTCTTATTGGTGACCCTGAAAACACAAGTGTCTTTCTTTTCAGAAGGAATTCACTCATTCCTAGAAATGCTACGCTGTATTGGCTTCCATTTGTGTCTTTTCACCCTTCTTGCCTTTTATTGGCGAATATGGTATTTATTGGTGAATATGTTATTTGTTCTTCTGGCAAAAACTCATCATCAACATGAATGAATGTATAGAAGATCTTACATAGTAAAGAAGTTTGGATTGTAGATGCACACCCAAATGATTATAGTTGAGTGCAGATGTCAGCCCGTCAGAGCACAAACCGACATATTTCTAAAGTTTCTGTAACTGTCCAGCACTTAAGTACAAATAAACCTGAAATCGCATAACTTTATTCAGGACAAAATATATTCAGTCGGTACTGACATATCATTACACATAACTGTTGAGCTTCAAAAAAGTGTCAAAAACAGCATTGGTAAGTCCTTTCCAAAAGCCACCTGTAGGGAAAAAGTGCCCCAAAGGACTACTCGCCTCAAAAGATCTAGAGGCTTCCCCTTTTCTCTTCCACCAGGCCAGCGCTGCATCCAAAAGACCATCGACAAGGCATTAACGGCTCGGGCATGCGCAGTAGCACAGACCGAATCGAGCTCGCCTTTTTCCTCTGAAGCCCAAGCGGGTCTTTGCTGCTGCCACTTGCACCTGTGTAGTAATGTGGATCCAATCGGGCTCTACTTTTTCCAGTGAAGCCCAAGCTGACACAGTGTGGCTATGTGCCAGTGAGCTTCGGGGGTCTCAGCGCTGGAACCGCCTAACGGAGGGAGGAGATAAGAATCTATCTTTTTACTTTTAGACACTTAAAGGTTTATTTTAAGCTGTTTTGGGCAATTTCTTGCCCTTTTCAAGCCTGATATGGTGTACTATTTATGGCTTGAAAAGTGGCGAGATGTTGCCCAAAACAGCTCAAGGCCTGTCTGTCGCCACATCTTTGAGACATGGACTAATTGACTAAGATGATGTAGCATCCAAGTTGCGCTTTCTCACTATTGCTGTTTTCATTTGGCCTTTAAATAATAAAAAACAATGCTGATACTTGGAATTTTAGCAGTTATGCGTAACGCATAACTGCGTAATGCGCAACGATCCCTGGAGAGGTCCAGGGCTCACCTGTATCTCCCTCTGGGTATCGCATTGTGGTTTAGGGGTCCCGGTCTGCGGCCGATTCCGGAGCCCCTGACTGTTGTGTGAACCAGTGTTGTGTGGTTTTAAATTTCTCTTTTTGCAGCTTCCAGGATGCGGTTGGTAGGTGAGTGGTTAGGGAGGGGACCAAGTGGGGGGTTACCTGCACATGCTGTCCCTGCTGAGTGACATAATCTAAGACTGAAGCCTCCCACCTTAATGCGACTAAATTTATGCAATTCATGCAATTCTTGCTAGATTTCATTCGGCAGACAACGGGTGTGATTACTGATTGGCTGGCAGGCGTCTGCTGATCATATGTAAGGTAGGAATGTGCAAGCTGGGAGTGTGCACTTGCTTTTCGTGTTTTGCAATCAGGTATTGATTATTTACCAGATCTTGCACTAAATAGGGCACGGACACATTAACGTATATGGTTGCAGCAGACACCCTACAGCCAACTGTTCTTGATGGTCAAGTGTTAAGTGTCATGTTTATAGGACAGCTTTATTTTCTGAGTGCTGTTATTGTTTAAATTGTGCCTGCATACCAGACTGCCCATCATATGGCCACATCTTAACTTTTTTTTATCATGAACTTGACCATTGACACTCAGGTGTTAATGTACCCTTGGCTGTAAATAGTTTTGTCCTCAAGCATCCAATAACAGAATGTCTTAAAATCCTTGAAAAACAAATAATAAAGCGGCCACACAGACACATTCCTAAAGCATTCGTTCTATATCTACATGTGAGTGGAGGTTCCTGGCCCAGCTGTCAGAGACTCTAGACAACGCAGTCCTGGGATTTATCCAGCAGTGAGTTAACCTTTCATCTTAGCTGAGTACTTACGGTGCTGAAATGACAGCCGCAGCCAGCAGCCTGCGCACTGGCTATAAAACCTTGTATAAATGATAGATTTCCCCAAGCAGCATGCTGGTTAATGTTTGTCATACATCCAGCAGACTCCGATAACAAGCAGTGTTATTTCAAGTGTTTTTTCCTTTTAATGTGCGGAATAGATTTAAAGCTCAAGGGATCCATTAACATTTATTCAAGAAAGTAAACATGAACTTTGTTGCCTGGATTCTAGTTTGTGCAGATAGAGGGGCCAGAGTCGGAGCAGTGCAATGTAATATTAGACCTCGCCAACATTATTTCATTTTCTGCATGATGTCCGTCGGACAGTTTATAATTCACATTAGCATTAGAAGTGTCAAGCTGCACTCACCACCCAGCGGACGAAGATGGAGCCAGCGACGCCCCCCTCACGATGAATGTTCCACGATCCATTTCCAGCCGGCGGGTACATGAGGCGTCACACAACGGCCCAAAGTGTGAAGTCAAGCAATCGCTGTACTTCTGCGTGGAGTTGTCAGGGATCCTAAAGATCCGCAGTGACAGTTATTAATGCCGCTCTATGCTAAACAACATTCTTGTGATCGAGGGCCGGTACCCATGTTGCGAGATTGCGGAAACAATTGCTCATTGCTCAAAGTTTTTCCAGTCATCAGAAGAATTGTGTCGTGGGTACGGGCCTTCTGAGAGAACACAGTCTGGTCTAAATAATTTAAAGACAAGACATGAAACTTCGGACTTTTCTCCTGGCGGACTCAAAGCGTCAGAGCAGAAGCCTCTAGGGTGTGCTCCATAAACACTAGCAGTGTTAGGGAGTCTTGCCCAAGGTCTCCTCACGGAATAGATGCTGGCTTACTGAACAGGAAGAGCCATGATTTGAACCCTGGTCTCCCGTGTCAGAGGCAGAGCTCTTAACCAGACAAGACAAGATTAGACAATTAACATTTATATCATGCCAGGGCTGCAGCCACTAGGGTGTGCTCTAAAAACACTAGATGTGTGAGGGAGTCTCGCCCAAGGTCTCCTCACTGAATAGATGCTGGCTTACTGAACAGGCAGAGCCAAGGTTCAAACCCTGGTCCCCTGTGTCAGAGGCAGAGCCTTTAACCATTATACCATCCAGCCAAAATGCAGACATACTTTAAATTATTGTCACAATAAATCTAATCTACGATTCGGTGATGTACAAAGGGAAAGCTCCAAAACCCCTATGCTGAACTAGGATTTTTGTCCACTCATCTATGTGTACCTAAATACATATGCCCTTATTTAATTCACTTTTTTTTAATCCTAGGTGATTGTGACGCCTTCGGTATGTCATGTCAAATATATAATATCCAATGCATCATAAGCCACACACACATTTTTGATTACAGAATCCCAACGTAACATCCAACCCGCTGAGCTTCCAGGCCCCCTGCTGGGAAGCCAAACTCAGAGTTATTTAACTTCTAGCAGTATTGTCCCAAACTGAGCTGAGGACAAATATCTGTTTACCACAACCATGTATCTTCAAACTAATTGTCAAAATTCCATATACGGTAAGTTCCCACAGGAAATCTGGCCCTGCTACCAACGCAATCACACTGAAACATGTCTTGCAGTCTCAAAGTGAATCTATAGACAAACATTCCCAGTTAGAATACAGAAATTGCTTCATTATCACAATATATATTGACAACTCTTTTTTTGCCAAGAAAACGGATGTTTCATTAGGGGAAAAGGCTGCTATGAGTTTCTATTAAGTGACTTTGCCTAGGCATATTCTTAAGGTCGGATTATTGGAAGCCCTGTAGCAGAATGATGTCATTTATAAAATGTATACTTTGCATGCTGAGCCAGGCAGCATAGCTATATGGACAGCGCATATATCACCACCAAAAAATATGTTAATCCAAGCCATAGCAAAAAAACAAAACTATGGATTGTTATTTACTTTGTTTTCTGTCATACTCATTTGGATATTTCGATTTGCACAACAAATGCTTTCATTAATAAATGTTATTAACCACTTCCGGATACCGGGTGGTTTTGCTGATCGGTGCTGCGTGGGCTCTCCAGCCCGCAGCACCGATCAGCTAGCAGCCAGGCCGATCAGACTTCCCCCCTTTTTTCCCCACTAGGGGGATGTCCTGCTGGGGGGGTCTGATCGCCGCCGGCTGCTTGCGCTTGCGGGGAGGGCTCTCTTCAAAGCCCCCCTCCGCAGCGCTTCCTGGCCGCCTTCCCCTTCCCTCCCTCTACCTCCCCCTGTGAGCGGCGCAGGACGGAATTCCGTCCTGCGCCTGATGGGATAGGCTTCAGCCTATCAGGTGCCGGCGGTCCCCGGCCAATCAGAGGCCGGGGATCGCCGATCTCCGCCACGGCGCTGCTGCGCAGCAGCGCCGTATACATGTAAACACCGGGGAAGATCTTCCCCGTGTGTTTACATTTACCCTGCGAGCCACGATCGGCGGCTCGCAGGGTGTTCACGGAGACACCCTCCGTGAACTGACATGGAAAGGCCGCTCATACGAGCGGCCGTTTCCATGCAATCCACTTCAGGATTCAGGGGCGTAGTTAAGCGTACGCCGAATCCTGAAGTGGTTAATATTATGAATCGATCCTCTTTTCACTATATATCCAATGTTGTTTGAAGTGTTTCAAAATGTTTGGAAATAACTAGGAAAACTGTAATTGTTTCTGAGAATGCCTTTTATCAGCGTAGCCAAACTGAGCTGCCTGATAAGATGAGATGATTGGCCGAGCTGTCAATCATCAACCCTTTCAATCAGGTTGCTGGAGCGGGGGTGTGACAGGCCTGCCATTCCAGTCTGCTCCTATAGGTGTCTATTGAGGGGTGGAGGGTGCGGGTAATTTAGATGGGACGGTTCTCAAAGTCTGAAAATGGGAGTCATACCATCACTGGGAGATTAAAAGGAGAGGCATTTTTAATTTTTTTTTAACCTAATATGGTAATGCAGGAAGGGGAACGGTCACAGATCTATTGCGTTAATAAATCGTTTGCCCTGACAGAGGTTTTAAAAACACTTTAACAACCTGCATCTCAGTTGGTTCTTGTTGAACACTGTAATGCTGTCACAATAATTGATTTCCTTTGCATATTTTACATAGACAAAACAATTAACATTTATATTGCGCTTTTCTCCTGGCGGACTCAACGCGCCAGAGCAGCAGCCACTTGGGCGCGCTCTATAGGCAGTAGCAGTGTTAGGGAGACTTGCCTAAGATCTCCTACTGAATAGGTGCTGGCTTACTGAACAGGCAGAGCTGAGATTCGAACCCAGGTCTCCTGTGCTAGAGGCACACCATCCAGCCACATAGACATACCTCGCAACTTTTTGAGATAAGAAAGAGGGACACGTTAAGACAAGCCTTGTCATGCATACCACAAATAATTTAGATGCCATTTTAAAATTTAAAAATAGGAAATATTTTCATTTAAATTAGGGGAACAAAGTTTATTATAAGCTAAACAGTAGGAAAATACATATAAGTACACAAGTCTGTACATCAGTTCTGAAAGAGGGACAAATTAAGAAGAAAGAGGGACAGTACAATTTGGTTCCTAAAGAGGGACAGTCCCTCAAAAAAAAGGGGACAGTTGGGACTTGGGAGCTCTGCACAGAGTGCTCTGTACGCAGGTTACGTAGAGGAGGGAAAATTTACTATATATATATATATATATACAGCGCCACAGAATATGTTGGCGCTTTATACGTCGATAGTGATAATAATATATTTCCACTGTAGAAAGAATATATATTTTCCCCTGTAGAAACATGAGGCTAGTTCATACAGAAGCCATCCCAGCCTGGTACAACCTGCTTTATTAACGAACTACTCTTAATTTAGAATAGTATACACATTGCCTTCTGTCTTCCTGATGCATTGCAGGAACCTGAACTGTTCTTTTTATCTTCTTTATGTTAAGATGTACGCTCCAGGCTCCAGCAGATCAGCTATCTCTCAGAATGGTATCTGAGGTCTGCAGAATTCTCATACTGGGAGGAATTCCGCTGTAAATGTAAATGTAAATGTTTAGTTGTACATTGCAGATCTTCCTTGCTCTTTGAAAGTAAACTGCTGGTTGGGAGAAATGTGTTTACAATGCATAACACTCACAGGAAGGAAATTGTAAACTTTGTATCTCAAATCAAAGTGATCCCTGTTCATTCATTCTTTTCTACCCTTCTTTATAAGCTGGTGGTTTTCCAAACCTTTGTGATCCTGCCCGTTGGATGAAATTTCTGTTAGCAGCTGAAAATGTATCTAAACTTGGAACACTTACCATGTATAACTGTAGAAGTAATACAATAATGTAATCCTTGATTTCCCAGATGCCATGCTTTATGTGGTAGTTTTGAATTTTGCAATAGCAAAACATAAAAAAATGTACTTGTTTAAAGAGGATCTTGGTGTGTGCAGATAAAGTGAAATTATAACTCAACCTGTTTGGAAATCATCAGTATTAAAGGAGTACCTGAAGTGGCATAATGAGAATAACAGGTACATGTAGTACAAGCCCTGCTAAGAAACTGTCTGGAGTCCTTTTCTGTTTTCCAGTATGGCAAGTGTTTTATTATCTATGTAAATGAGCTTGTTAAATAGCTTGTGAAAGTCAATCTGTTTCCTGAAAAGTAAATAGAAGCCAAAACAGCTGCAGTTCAGTTTAATGTAAACCAGTAAGTTTGCAAAACATACATTAAAACATACTACAAGAATCCTGATGTCTTATGGACCCCATCTGTTCAATTTTTGCTGCTCCCCATTGCTTTTTTCTGATCTAAAATCAATTTACAAAATTTGATTTTATCTGGACCCTGAACTAATTCATAAAACTTTAATACTCTATGTTGCTACATATACAGTAGGGAAGATGTGTTTAGTTCTACCAGACCCATTTTTTGTTTTTTGTACCAAGTGCATCAAACAAATGAAACACTAGGCGCCATATGGAAATTATTTTTTCCCTTTAGTTTTTTCCTAGTAGATAGTTTTTCATCTTCTATTTAGAATAACTTTTCAGCACTTTGCAATTGAGGACGTACCAAAAAGTAAAGTAGTAGCAGTAGGGTATTGTACCGTGTTAGCCATCAGTAAAAGAAGGAAGTTTTAAATCAGAATGATACCATTTATTGGCTAACTAAAAATGAATAAAAATAAGCAAGCTTTCGGCCTTGCAGCCTTCGTCGGGCTTAGATCCTGTTAGTTTGCTTGCTGGTGGTACAGATCGCTCATATACATGCAACATCAATATCTGTTTTCCCTTTTGATGTTGCATGTATATAAGCTGTCTGTACCACCAGCCTGCAAACTAACAGGATTTAAGCCCGACGAAGGCTGCAAGGCCGAAAGCTTGCTTATTTTTATTCATTTTTAGTTAGCCAATAAATGGTATCATCCTGATTTAAAACTTCTCACCAAAAAGTAAGTGGAAAAGTACTATCAAAGCTATTTTAAAGAGGAGCTGTTAGGTATAAGGTCTCAGAGAAAATAAACACATATATCAGTAGCTAAAGATTGGCTGTACTTACATTACATATGCATTTCACTGTCCACGTTTGGATTTCACAGAATTTGTATATAGTATATGCAGAGATAGATGCTCCTGACAGCTCATGGCAGGCTCCATGTTTTTCTGTCAAATGTGTCGTCATGTCCTGCCTGCTTCCTGATCACAGATAAGCTTGTACTTGAACAACACAGTGTGCAGTGAATATTAATGAGCCATGTGGCTAGGAACAATAGCTGACTCCTGCAGTGTACTCTGCCCGAGATTTATCAGTGCTACGCGATTACAAGCTGCTGTAACGTCTCATTAGCAGCCGAGGGGAGAGCCCCAGAATGCTTTGCAGTATGGTATGCGGCTTGCGTCTTCTTAAGAATAACAGACTTGCTGATAAGCACATATCAAAGGTAACTGAGATTTTTATCTTCACTAATAGCTTTTGGGCTTCCTTCTAAACTGTTTAACACAGGAGAATAGAGGTTTAAATTAGCTTCTGCAGCCTGACAGTTACTCTTTAAGTATTTAAAGAGACTCTGTAACAACATTTCCCGTCTTATTTCTTCTATCCTGTAAGTTCCTATACCTGTTCTAATGTGGTCTGGATTACTGGAGCCTTTCCTAGTTGCTCAGTGGCTGTATTATCTCTCTTATATAATCTAATCTTCTTTCCTCTGACGGCTTTGTCGGGCTCAGGCACACAGGCAGGAATGT
Source organism: Hyperolius riggenbachi (assembly GCF_040937935.1). NCBI lineage: Eukaryota > Metazoa > Chordata > Amphibia > Anura > Hyperoliidae > Hyperolius > Hyperolius riggenbachi. The sequence goes on from NC_090651.1 coordinate 111,685,519, forward strand.
GCTGGTCTGCTTGTGGTAGGATAGAAGCTATACACACCCTCTCCATGCCCCCTGCAGGCTCTGTGTTAGTCACAGACTTAGCTCCTCTCAGCCTATCACACTCTGGTTAGAAGCCACGTCTTTTGTTTGTAAACACTGCTTAAAACCGGCAATTACAAGCCAGGATTGCAGCAGGGAGTGGCAGAAACAGCACCGAGGGGCCCAGGAGAACATAATGAATAGAATGGTATGCTTTTTATTGTAAGAATTTTAGAGTACAGATTCTCTTTAAGTATTGGGTCCACTCTACTGTGCAGGTGCAAGGCATCCGGAACTGCACAGTAAAGCATACTTGAATGGCTTGGCTTTTTCCCCCTGGAGAGCCTTAGTGAAAAGCCATTAATGTGCCTACGCAGTCAGGCAAAGGTAAATACTATTGTTGCTGTTTGTTGGAGACTGCCAGTGCTGGATCAGGCTGGCTGAAGAGGACGGGGAAGCCTCATTAGGATCCAGAGGCTTCCCCTTCCCGAGGTAAGTATTAATTAATAAGAGTAATGGGCAACACAGTTTAAAAAAAATTTGGTCAAAAATACTGTTTATCACTCTAAAATGTATTCCGCATACTGATATGTTTTTTTGGTTTCATGTTTAGAGAATACAAACTATTGCATATGTACACATTTCCTTCCTCAACCCAAAATATTTATGAGATAAAAGAATAATCTCGCAGCCTAAGGGTGAGCGAGGCAAGTATGTGGTTGGATAATCTAGCAGCCCTGGATGCCTCTGCGAAGTCGCTTTTCAATTATCTTCCACCTGTTCTCGGCCCTTGCCAGGACCACAGTCATATTAAATATGTTTATATTTATACCAGCCTTTCCATATTCTTTGTGTCCTAGTTTCTGTCTCTTTAACATTTTATTGGTGAAATCAATAAACATAACTTTATATCTTAGCAGCACTACAAATCATTAAATTAATTGATAGGCAAAGCAAAGGTTTCAATAATTTTACATTTCTGGGTCACAAAAAGATAGAAAATGCTGGCCAGAAACAATGAACATTAAAACAGTACCTATTAAAGTATTGGCCTGCTAGGCTAAGCTTGATTCATATATACAGTATAGAATGATAGAATGTAAAGTAATTAGTGTGCAGCTTGTATAAGGGCCGGTTTCCACTAGGAGCCGCAGCTGTGTCTGATTCGGCCATGGCTGCTGTCTGGGAAGACGGCTAAAGGGATTGGTGTGCGTGCTGCAGCATGCCGTCCAGACTTGCACCTCAGTGAGATTCAGACGGGCTGCCCATTGAGGGTATAGGCAGCTTTTAACCGCCCCTTCTTGTATGTGGGGAAATGCTGCCGATTTGTTCCGAATGTAGTCCTAGTGGAAACGGGACCCTAGCAGTGTAAATTTGCTATCCCATCAAAATAACTCAACACACAGCCATTCATGTCTAAACCACTGGCAACAAAAGGGAGTATGCCCCAAGTGAAGCATGTCACAATTGTGCCCAAAGTATCAATATTTTGTGTTCCCACTATTATTTTACAGCACTGCCTTAACTCTCTTAGGCATGGAGTTCAATAAAACTTCACAGGATGCCAGTGGAATCCTCTTCCACTCCTCCATGATGACTTGATGAAGCTTGTGGATGTTAGAGACCTTGTGGTCTTCCACCGTCTGTTTGAGGATGCCCCATAGATGCTCAATAGGGTTTAGGTCTGGAGAGATGCTTGGCCAGTTAGTTTTAGTTCCTTTAGCAAGGCAGTGATCGCCTTGAAGGTGTGTTTGGGGTCATTATCATGTTGGAATACTGCTATGCAGCCCAGATTCTGAAGGGAGGGATCATGCTCGGCTTTAGTATGTCACAATGCATGTTGACATTCATGGTCCCCTCAATAAACTGTAGCTCCCCAGTCCCAGCCACACCTACAGAGCCCAAACCATGAGACTCCCACAGCTATGGATGCCTCAGAGCTTAGTAGTCTGGGCACGGCCCCTTCTATGAAGCATTGCTAGAGTGAGGCTGGGTGGCAGTTTGAGGTACCTGCCATAAGGCAAAGGGTCATGCAGCATCATTCACTTGGGATGCAGTAGTGCTGGTCAGTCTAGCTACTTAAAGGAATACTGTAGGGGGGTCAGGGAAAAATGAGTTGAACTTAACCAGGGCTTCTAACGGTCCCCCGCAGACATCCTGTGTTGGCGCAGCCACTCACCGATGCTCCGGCCCCGCCTCCGGTTCACTTCTGGAATTTCAGACTTTAAAGTCTGAAAACCACTGCCCCTGCGTTGCCGTGTCCTCGATCCCGCTGATGTCACCAAGAGCGCACAGCGCAGGCCCAGTATGGTCTGTGTCTGCGCAGTACACTCCTGGTGACATCAGCGGGAGTGGAGACATGGCAACGCAGGCACAGTGGTTTTCTGACTTTAAAGTCAGAAATTCCAGAAGTGAACTGGTGGCGGGGCAGGAGCATCGGTGAGTGGCTGCGGCAACACAGGATGTCTGCGGGGGACCATTAGAAGCCCCGGGTAAGTTAAACTCATTTTCCCCCGACCCCCCCTACAGTATCCCTTTAATTAGAGCTAGCTACTTAGATGTTTGTTTTTCTCTAAAGGACCTCCTTCCCATTATACACAGGTGCTGAGTAGCCCATTAGTACTGCCAAGTTGGTAGAAGAGCCTTTTTTGACTTCGGCAAAATCAATATTTACATATGTATGCTTTACATCTCCAAATATTTTTGGAAAGTACTGAAAGTTCTCATGCTCAAGTCTTGAAATAAACTTAAAATACATCATTCACTTAAAATGTATCCAAACTAACAAACCTTTTATAAATCTTTTATGCTGGAGCACATTCCATGCTTAGATCTTGGTCTGTTACAGAATTCCCGAGGTTCGGATTATTTGTATTAGAAACATTCTAATATACAAATACATTGTATGAAGTACAATAGGTTACTGCGGGGGCTATGCTGTCTGCCACAAGAAAGCATATTTTACTTTAGTACAACAACAACAAAAAACCCTCAAATGTGGTTTCCATTACAATCAACACCAGGAAACCAAGGAAAGAGACATTATACTGAAATCTGGTTTATTGAAAGCAGCAATCCAGATAAAGCATACGACAACCGTTTAGTACATGCAATAACGGCAGCTATCAGAACCTCATAAAAGTAAGTACGCTGCTCCCGCTCACATTTTTGTAAATATTTTTATTATATCTTTATTGGATAACACTGAAGATAAGACACTTTGATATATTGAATATGTTGGCCTCTTTATAAATCAATAATAATAATATAACGTAAAGAAGTCTGCGTGTAGCTTGTAGAACAGTGTAAATGTGCTGTCCCATCAGAATAACTCAGCATACAGCCATTAGTGTCTAAACCACTGCCAACAAAAGTGAGTACATCCCTAAGTGAAGAGTGTCAAAATTCTGCCCAATTAGACATTTTCCCTCCCCATGTTACTTGTTAGTGTTATAAGGTCTCACGTGTGAATAGGGAGTGGGTTTGTTAAATTTTGTGTTATTGCTGTCACACGCTCGCATACTGGTAACTGGAAATTCAACAAGAGAGAACTCTTTGAGGATCTTAAAAAAATTATTGTTGCGCTACATAAAGATGGCCTAGGCTATAAGGCCTTGTTCACAATACAAAATGTTACTGGTTGTCATTGCGATTTTGCCAAGCCAATTTCAAAGCGATATTTGAATTAAGGTGTGTTTTTGTACATTCATTCAAACTTAATCGTGCCAAGAAATGCTACATGCAGCACGATTTAAACAAAAACACAATGCTGCTGTGGGAACACCCATATAGGGTTTAATTAGCCAAGCGTTTTTCGAATCATGGGCGATTTGAAAAGGTCTCAAAAGTGCTCTTGGTGTGAACCAGTCCTAAGAAGATTGCCAAAACCCTGAAACTGAGCTGCAACATGGTGGCCAAAACCATACAGTGGTTTAACAGGACAGGTTCCACTCAGAACTGGCTTTGCCATGGTTGATCATATGATTTATGTGCATGTGCTCAGCATCATATCGAGAGGTTGTCTTTTGCAAATAGATGTACAGGTGCAGAAAGCATTGCTGCAGAGGTCAAAGGGGTGGGGGAGGACAGCAAGTCAGTGCTCAGACCATACGCCACACACTGCATCAAATTGGTCTGCATGGCTGACCAAATGATTTATGTGCATGTGCTCAGCATCATATCGAGAGGTTGTCTTTTGCAAATAGATGTACAGGGGCAGAAAGCATTGCTGCAGAGGTCGAAGGGGTGGGGGAGGTCAGCCTGTCAGTGCTCAGACCATACGCCACACACTGCATCAAATTGGTCTGCATGGTTGTTGTCCAGACGGAAGCCTCTTCTAAAGGTGAAGCACAAAAAAGCCTGCAAAAAGTTTGCTGAAGACAAGCAAACTAAGGACATGGATTGTTCATGTAAAAATCACTGCACTCAGAGGTTGAAAACAGAGAAAGTTCAATTCAAAACAAATATCGCCGTTAGAATGCGTTCAAAGTCCAATCAATTTCCGGCAAATTAATTATTCCCAAGTCAACGATGATTAACCTCTCATTATTCAGCCCACACGTCATGTAAAAGATGTGCCCGCACTGACCCAGTCAGCCTCCAACAAATCCGGAGGTATGGATGCAAGGCTTAAACAGGAGACAGGCAGATACTGCATTTACTCCCACTGGCTTGTGAGCATGTTGGCCCTGCTGGAGGAGGCAGAGTGGAGACAAGCAGTTGTGATGCTCCAGCCAGACTACAGACAGCTGAAAAACAGCTGTCTGTTGCTTTTTTTAATGCCCTAATTCCCTATAAACTGAACAAGCCTTCTCCAGTGCCTAGGCATTATGAGTTCCATGTAACAAGTGCTCATGGGAGCTCAGTCTGGGGAGGAGAAGGAGGCATTACCAGCCAGAGATTTCAGAGGCAAGGGGGCGGAGAGGGGAGGAGAGAGAAGTGGAATTTTCACAGCCTGAAGGGTGGAGAGATACAGAGCGGAATATGGCCGCTCTCATTGTATCACAGAAATAAATAATCATATACTGTTGAAGCCATTTGCAGCTAGATTTGCTGTGTAAACTATCTAAACTTTAGATAAGATATATAGACAAGTTCCTTGTTATAGTTAGTTTTTCATCTTGGATCCACTTTAAGAGAGTGTGGCCCATATGCAATTCACTTTTTCTCCTGAGTTTTCAGCTAGGTGATATTTTCACAACTTGTCAATAAAATGCCTTTCAAACCACCAGCAAGCAAGAAAAAAACTTAAAATAATTTTTAAAGTACTTTTTCACTTACTTTTAGTACTATGTCAACTGCAGAGTGCTGCAAGGTTATTTTAAAGACTAAATTGAAAATTATCACCTAGGATTTTGCCATTTAGCAAATAGCCAGTATGGTTGTTTTGTTAAGAGAAATACAGCAACATATAAAGAATACACCCAGGCCCGGACTTACATTACTAGAGCCTATAGGCACAGATGTCCTGGCATTCTAGACTTTGCCCTCCATGAACCTAAAAACCTTAGCTAAACTGCACAAGTGTGCTGGCTGACCCAGCTATCACTTCTTCCTTACTTTCCTTGCACCTTAGTGGTAGCCATAGGTGACCCTTAGTATTAAGTAGCCAGAGGTATCCTCAGTATTAAGTAGCTAGTGGTGCCCCCGACTGAAGGGAGATTTCGTCAGTGGAATGCCGAGAGCTGGTTGAGTAACCCCTCATTTACACTCTGCTCTGGACTCTTCATAGGGAAGGAGGGAGGGAGGCACTCAGGGAGGAAGTGAGCTGCCTTTACATCAGCAGGCGCCTGTAGGCACGTGCCTATAGTGCCTTATGGCAAATCCAACCCTGAATACACCACAACATGCAAAACAATATGCTGAATTGAAGGCGCACAAAAGCTGAGAGGACCAGGGGATTTACCAACAAATGAATTGGCGTATTTAGCTTTTGTACGCTCTGAAAAGACTGTGGCACCCATCAGTAAGTTAAAGTGTACCCCTGGTGTAATCTAAAAAAATGAATACCTAGCTAATGGTATTACATTATAATGTACCCACACATTATGTTAGTAAGAAGTGTTACCAGAGACCCATATCAGCTCGGTCCCGACATGTAGCTCCGCCCCCTTGCAAATAAAGGCCTTTCTATATCAGATATAGTTCAGAAACACTAAAGGAACTGGTGACAGTCCGGTATGTAACACTGCACCTTAGGGTGAGTGAGCACACACAGTTTTGCAAGACACGAAACAGAACCCATATGTATGTTAGCAGGGGACTGGGAAGAGAGAGTTACCTTACCTGTCTCACCGCCTCTAGCCAGTGCGCTGCATGCTGCTCTCCCCCTGCACTGACACTGACGCTTTCACAGTGGAAGTTCCGGTTGTGAAGGTGGAAATGTTGAGAAGATGGAGCGCACACACGGGTGGTTTCTCTTCTTTTGAAACTCTGCTCGCTCATCCCTAGCTAACTGCATGGTAGCAATATTCTGTACAGGGTCATGCTAGTATGTTATAATAGTTGTATCTTTTCTCAAGTTTGTCATTGCGCTGCACTACACCAAATAATTGATGCTTACATATGTATTTGATTATTGTTCCATTTTGCCTCTAACTGTTATGTTATTGTGTTAACTGTTATGTTATTTTATGTTATGTTATGTCTGGGCTATACATTTATTCAATTTTACAAATGTATTGCAATAGTGGCCACTGCAGCTTTAAGGCCTCGCTGCAAGACCGTACAACTCAGCACACAAGTGATCCGCCCTTTTCTACCCACCAACAGAGCTTTCTGTTGGTGGGCCCTGATCCCTCCTGGGATGTTTGTTTATTTTATTACAAATATTTATATGTTGTAGTTTTTAAATAAATATTAGTATTTTTGTTTACATTTTATTCCCAGGTTTTGTGGTTGAAGCAGAGCTGGATCATCCACAAGACAAATTAAGGCAGTTGTCTAGGGCAGGCCTGAGAGAGACTAGGGGCCTGGTGGATGCTAGCCCCCTACAAACTTTACAAAAAAAAGCCTGGTGATCATCAGCAGTTGGAAAAATATGCTATCTTGCTTAGGGCCCCATCTCATCTGAATCCTTTTCTGAGTTGAAATAAGGGTTGTCAGGGGTAGGAGACAGGGAGGATTCACAGCTAAGGTAGGTGTGGGAAAAAGAGAAAGATATGATTAGGTAAAGGGAAAGGAGTGAGATTGCGCGCAGGTAGGGGAAAGCCACTACAAGCCACATAAAGGCCAGGATGGCAATAACATAACCTGGCACCTAGTTAAACGTCAGCAGAAGATTAACACATCAGCACATATCAGCTCTGAACTCAACTGTGCAGCAGAAGTGGCATTGTGAGATTTATTGTCCCTGGAATTTAGTTGTATTGTATCGAGTTAGCACAGCCTTTGTGTGCTTTGTATGCATTTCCTGAATGCTGCAGGTCTATGGAGAATCATCTTATGTAAATATTCACACTGATAGAGATAATTCTTGTGTGTGTCCCTAAGATCACTGTATATAAAGTTCATGATGAAAATATGAACGCATTGCAAGCATACATAAGCTATATTTTCCCTGTAGGAAAATGTATGTGTATTCATTATGCTTTGATCCAGGAGTGATGATATAAAGTCAGGTAAATTAAAGATACTATGTTATATTGGAAAATTCCAAAGGCCCTTTTGAAATAAGTCAGCTTCAAGGGTAATATGCCAGCTCTCTGCCGATACATACAACCACCTTGTACAAATTCAGGCTATATTTACCAAGACAGATGGAAACTGCTGCAAAGTAGGAGCAGTGACGCCGAGACAATCCTTATTTAAAATATAGAACTTTATTGGCTGTTCTGGGCCTTTGCTTCCTTTGGTCTCCAGTTTACTTTGGCAGGTCAGTCCGTAAGTATGAGGTGGGGGAAAGGGTTAATGTATCGCTCTTAAAGCAAACCTGAAGAAAAAACAAAAACTTATGATATAATGAATTGTATGTGTAGTTGTGAGGAAACGCGGAAAAGCCGCCGCTAGTGCTCAGAAGGAGACGGCTGTTTCCGCGTCCAACATGGCGACTCAACGCGGAGAAACCGCCGCATGCCGCAAGGGCAGTGCGGTGGAGTCCGCGTTAGACGCGGCGGATTGTACGCATGGTACTGGCGCTGACATGATGGAGGGGCGCGGGCAAGCCGCCGCTTGCTTGGAGAGCTGAATCAGCCGGTACATTGCAAAACATGTCTGGTGTGGCTGGGACTGCTAGTCCACACAGGTTCAGAAGGACGCGCGCGCGCTGAGCGGCAGAGCTTATATGACAGCCAGAGAAGAGTCAGCTGACCAAGGTGGTCAGCTGACATTTTCACCATCATCCATTGGTCCAGCACTTAGGGGTGGCGCTGGAGGGCGCTAAGGTATATATACTGTGTGCTGGGCATTTCTCTGGTGTCTGGCGTTGCGATCACTATGTGGTAGCACTCAGACCTTGTCTGTATCTGTGTACTAGCATAGTTTCCAAAGGTGTTGACCGCCAAGGATCTCACACCTTAGCATTAGGAAATTGAACTGTATTATTTGTTATGACCTTCTGCCTGCCTGACTATTCCTCTGAACTCTGATCCTGTACCTTGCTATTTCTGATATCCTGTTGCCAAACTCTGCTCGTTCCTGGACTCTGTATTTGCCTCCTGATTCTGTACCTTGGTATTCTGATACTCCGTTGCCAAACCCTGCCTGTTCATAGGATTCCGTATCTGTCTCCTGAATCTGTACCTTATCTGTCTGTGTGTTAACGACCTGGCTTGCCCGACCTCGAGAACTGGCCTTACTGTTAGAGGCAGTTCCCAGACCTGTTAGTGACACCCTCTCTCTGGTGTCACTCACACTCTGTCCTTCCCACCTTCAGCCTAGCTCCTCCCCCCCGGGAGAGTTTAGGCCTACGGGAGGAACATTCCTTTTGTGTACTCAAAGTATTACTGTTGCATTAACACTCACTTGTTACTCAGGTGTCCAGAGGTTAGAATGTATATCTGATTATCGGTGATACTGCAGATCACCAACAATCGGGTATATTCTGCATTCTCGGTGATACTGCAGTTCACCGGTACTCAGACCCTCTCTGTGTTACACCGATCGTTACAGTAGTATAGATAATGAATGAAAAATAAGATCACACTGTCACAGTTGCAGTTTTAAAATCACACTCTGTCTTTTAAGTTATGAAACAGAAATAATGAACCTTTGATCTTTCCTGCAGTAAAACCTTATTTGAAGCTGTCTCTCACTGTTTCTTGGCTGTTTAAGTGTGTCAGACAGTATTCAACCCATTCGACCCAGTGAGTGGAGCAGCTCAGAGAAGCTCTTTTGCATAGATAACAACTGAAGTTTTGTAACTCTTCCTGTACTGGAAAACAATATGAGACTCTTTTCTTCGCTACTAATGTTTCATTTCTTAGCTGTACTACACATACAATTCATTATCTCATAAGTTTATTTTCGCTTCAGGGTTGCTTTAAGTGCATAGATGCCTGTTTTGCTGGATGCTTTATACCAAACTTGACCTATGTCTGTATTTTGTTCTTGTGTGGCTGGATGTACAGATTGTACTCTACTAGAACTATGTACTGTATGTATGTACGGTTCCCATATTTTCTATATTATAGTCTGTACAGCATCTCCAAACATTCTGGCTCTGTATAAATAAAATAATAAAGAAGAGAATAATAATAATCTCCAAATATTCTGACTCTGTATACATAAAATAATAATACAGTAAGCCAAACTAGTGGGTACTTGGTAAGTTTTAACTTTAATTAATGGTTAAGTTGTGTGGCAATTTGTAACCAGTGCACCAAAAATAGATCAAAAGTTACAACTAGTATCAACTATTAAGTGGAGATAGAAGATAATCAGCCATGTTTTAATCCTGTTGTAAAATATAAAAAACTAAACAAAAACAAAACAAAATCCCTCTAGGTTCACTTCCATCATGATCCAAACACAAGGGGGTTATTGTTCATCTACAGAGCCATACAAATCATGTCTTTATTGCCTCAGAGGACAGCTATATATCCACAACTGCTGGTTTATAGAAGTGGTTCTCTGCATGAGGCATATAATCTCCTCAGGGACACTTCTGACAGGCTGGTGCAGACTTCTGCTTGTCAGATTCATACTACTTTACGAGTTTGAAACATTAGAAAATTCCTAAAATACTTCAGTTCTGGTTTCTCATATTTTTTTTAGCTTATATATTGCATGTAATACATTGGATGTATGATTTTATGTAATTAGGGCTTTAGGGTTATTGTTGTGGTATAATTCAAATGTTAAGCTTACACTATGGAGTATGTTCACCAACTATGGGTTGGTACACAAGTACGATGAATGTCTCCCAATGGGGATTGTTACCCGATCCCTTGGGTGACACTGCAGGGCCCATGCTGTACAGACTCGCAGGCTGGCGATATCTTCTATTCCTATGTGAGGAGGAGAGAGCCAACAGAGCGAAAAGGTTGTGATGTCACGCTGTAAGTGGAATGAGAGGGGAGAACAAAGCTCTCGCCCAGCGATCAGCCAAATAGATCCCCCAGGCTGATAGAGGCATTGGGGAGGCTGTACACATGGTAGATTCATGGCAGAGGTGGGCATCATCAACCGCCTTGGCCGAGTTTTGTCTTGCATGTGTAGGAAGCTTAGATGACATCAGAATGCAAAACAGACATTTTCTGTTGATGAATACTAAGTTACTGATATATCCATTTACACTTGTCAGACTGCAAGGCAAATTCCCAACCTGCACAATTTTCCCAGAGAAGCTCTGGACCTCCAACAGATCATTGGAATGGACCATTCACTGTCCGCACCAGTTGGCCATTTGAAATCTGAACCTTAGGGCTCGTTTCCACTGTGTTGGCAGGCGCCTTGCGAGATGCAATGCTGGCACAAGACGCATCTGAATCTGTGTAGTGTTTCGGATATGGGATGTGGGAAAATGCAGAATGCATGCAAATCAGACAGCCTATTGATTCCAATAAGATGCATTTCCCATCTGAATTTTCATGCGTGGAAACGCTGCAAATTCGCATTAGTGGAAACAATCCTTCAAGTGTGATAAAATCTAGCTGATACTGTAACCTTGTAGGGGCGCCCCACATAAGTACAGAGAGACTTTCTTTGTTTCCATCAATAGTCACCCATCTATTGTGACTCACGGAGAAATTGAAAAGCGGTGGAACGCAAGGAAGTCATTACAGCACTGAGCTGAGGCGCACTGGGAAGTGACGCCACGCTCTGAGGACAAGGAGCCGGAAGCCGCTCATCTGAGACGGCCGTACAACAGAAGCTTGGAGCCGAGCACTAACCGCTTGAGCGGCACTGCGGGACACATTCCCTGAGACTATCGGACATTTGGAAAAATACGGTCTGGGTGGAGGAGGCGACTTGGACTAAGGACCCCCCAAGATCTTGGAATGTGGTGAGATCTGCCAGTAGGCACGCTACATATAAATATCATTGTGGAGCGTGGTAAGAACCTATGCCGCTCGCAGCCCTGCATTGACTAGGACACCTGATAACTAGTAGTCCATTGAACACCACTGAAGTTGTATGCCTCTTAAAGGCTCTTTTAGCCAAAAAGTTTAGGGCCAATTTATTTTATATAAAATAATCTTAGAATTTTAAGGGGAACCAGCACGCTCCTTGTATGTCTGGATGTATGCATGGATGACTGTATACACTGAGTGTGAGATATAGTGTGGAATGATCAAAAACTTATTTGTGCTATAAGTGTCAAATGAAAATTTATTGAGAACTTGTCACAATAAAAATGACCTTTTAAATATAAATATAAACTCTTAATTTGTATCAATTCCAGCGCATCCTTTGTTGTAGTATAAATCCTTCAAGTGTACCTGAATGCCCCCGTAGTGCTCCCATGGCAGTGCAGTGTGTGAGGGGAATTGCTGTTGCTGAGGTAACCAACACACCTGCTGTATTGATAGCAGCAGGCTCTGAGGAGGAATTCAGAAGGTGAGAGGAGCACATCACAAATCATGTATAGCCTGCACTCTGCAATCATGTCTAGCCTGCAATTCTACATCTGTAGAACTGCTTTCAAGCACTTCTTAATCTGTGCCAGTTTAGGGATGAATTTGCACTTCTCTTAATTGTAGTGCATCTCTAGAAATCCACGCTAAACTGCCACTATTACTAGGATTTAAGAAGTTTCTTATTAGCATGCAGAACTGTTCTCCCTGCTGATTAGAACAGATTAAGAAGAAAAAACTGTCGGTAATGCGTTGATAAATCTCCCCCAGTGAACTTGCACACAAAATAGAGGGGGATCCGCACTGCCTACTGCCTTCTCCTTCCCCTTATAGGTGTCCCCCCAGGTAGCCTGAGGGGATAGCAGCCAGGACAGGGGGTTGCGGGCACAGCACTGGGGAGGCGGGACACGCCCCTCACCTTGGTCCCCCTGTCCCCACTCCCCCTCCAGCTATGTGCCGCAAAAGTGGAGCGAACGAGCGAGCGGGGAAGCAATTACCTTATACTTCCTCTGCTCGCCGTGACTTCCTGCAATGGCGCCCTCTAGAGGGCGGCATTGCAGGAAGTCACGGCGAGCAGAGGAAGTAAGTAAGGTAAACGTCCCCTCTCGCTCGTTTGCTACACTTTTGCGGCACATAGCTGGAGGTGGAGGGAGGCATCCCCCCTCCCCGCAGCCCCCCGTCCTGGCTGCTACCCCCTCAGGCTACCTGGCGGACACCTATTGGGTCCTGGCTGCAGCCATCTGTTTTTTTTTGGGGGGGGGGGAGGGAAAAAAACAAACACGCAAACGGATCAAAAGGGCAGCATGAATCCGTTTGCGTTCAGGTTTAGCAGCATCACGGACCGCAGGCTCCGTCCTGCAACCGTGCCTAGTGTGGACCTGGCCTTAAACATACGTTTGCCTTCTCAAAACGGAAGTCAATCTGTAACTCTGGGTGTTTCAAGTCCTCCCCCATAGAGCTATATTAATCCATGCCATGCACTGATGAGGATCAACCAATCCGAAACAGTCTGTATGCATGTTGGTTTTTTGTGACTCTGTAATATTAACAAGTTGACACATCATTGCATTCCAGCGGTTCTGGGGGGGGGGGGGGTTAGCTATCACGGACAACAAAGAGATGTTTTGCATATTCAGCAGTGATGCATTGTGGGACACCTCAGAGCTCATTCCAACCTGAATTATCGCTAATACCTTCTATTTTAAGAAGGCAAACTTTTATTTTCCATACCAGTTGCCGGGCTGTCCTCCTGATCCCGTGTCTCTAATACTTTTAGCCGCACAGACCCTGAACACGCATGCAGCAGATCAGGCACTCTGACTCAGCTGGATTACTTACTGGATGAGCCATATAGTTGTTTCTGGTGTACTTCAGACACTACTGCAGACAAATAGATCAGTAGGGCTGCCAGGCAACTGGCATTGTTTAAAAGGAAATAAATATGGCAGCATCCATATCCCTTTCACATCGGGTTCCCTTGAAGGCACAGATCATGCTAGGAAACACTGTTGTTATGCCCAGATACAGCCTAACATCAGTAGCCTAGCAATAGGGGATGCAGAGGTTGCAACTACACCAGAGCCCTTGGACCAGAAGGGCCCCCTAGAGGTCCTCCCTAAACCGCAGTATTAGCTCTTCAATGGTGCTATGCTCAGTGGCTTAGCTGAAGAGCTATCGGCCCCAGTGCAAGTTTTAAATTGGGGCCCCCCAAGCACACTATACATAACAATTGATACGGCACACCAAAACCTGCCAAGGACAACCACAGTGTCAGAAGTGCAAGAAGGGGATGGGAAACCGTTTGTTAATGATTATTACTATTTAAAGCATCTATAGAAGTGAATTTTACCAGCATAGGGTCAAGAGAGCCCCTCTGGCCCAAGGGCCCCGATGCGGTTGCAACCTCTGCACCCCATATTGCTACGCCCCTGGCTATGCTGATAATGATCACTCCTATGCAGTATATGCTTTGAATAGTGGTTATCATTAACAAACTGTTCCCCTCCTCTGCTAACACCTCTAATACTCTGGCTGTCCTTGGCAAGTTTTTTGTGCCATATGAATTGTATAGAATGCTTGGGGGGCAGTGTAAAACTTGCACAGGGGCCCAAAGCTGACACTGCCTAACATTATAGGACAAAAATATTGGCATAGGAGGATTTGAGGCTTGTAAGCCTTCTAATGCCAGATGCAATAACACTTCAAGTCCAATAAGAATAACAGGACAGGTAATGTGAGGGAGCCAAATATGAAGCAAACGGCCTTCCTCTGGAAATGCTGTAAAGTACAGCGTTGCCCTCCTGAAGAGGAAACCATTACATGTCATCACTTCCATCCTATAATCCAGAATGCAGGGGATTTATTACTCACGACTATCATTAGACTAGACTAGATCTCAGAATGGGACAGTTAGCACACAGCGGCCTCTAGCGGCAAATGGGGGAAACAATAAGCCGAGTCACAGTGGTGAGTCAGGTCAGGAATCTCCTCCCCTCTCTCACCTAACCTCAGCTCGCTGCAGGCATTGATTTCTGTATAAATATACAGGAAGCTCCCAGCATAGCCAGCAATACTAACAGGCTACGCTTAGGGAAGAGCAAAGAGCGATCGGGCTGATCTTGTGACTGTGTGCTCTGCCTACCTCCTCCTCTGCACTATATACTAATATAAGGATTACAAACTCACTCTTTAGAAGAACCAATGGCTGGATTATATCTCGCAATGCGCTGCATTCCTGCTCTATTCTTGTGTGCTATCTTCTGCTGGCAGAGGACCCTATCCCTAGGTAAGACCACCCCTCCCTTCTATGATTCCTAACATATTATACACAATGTGGTTACACTACGTTCTGGGTGTGTGTTTCATTTAGAATGTCCCAGAACAGGTAATCTCTCCTATCTAGGCAGTGCTTTTAAAGATGCCTACTAACTATAAAATTTTACAGAACCATCAACCTTCCGATCTGATCACTGCAATCGGAAAGAAGAGATCGGAAAGCATTGATTGAGCCCATTAATGGAGTATAAATTATAATCAATCTATTTTAGATTAAATCGATCTGGAAAAACAGAGCGATAATCCGATTGTTGATCCCATTGTTTGTTGATTGGCACCATCAGTCTAAAGGTGGCCACAAATGATACAGTTTGCAGAACGATCATCTACAAACGATTCTTCGCACGAATGATCGGAAATGATCGTTTGGAACCACTAATGGATAAAAATCACCTAACTAATCAGATTGACCAGAAAATCAGATTGATTTCTGTAACTTGATCGGATTGATTAGGAGATTGTTTTCATTTCCGATCATATATAGGAAGAATCGTTCGTAAATTCTCTTAAATGATGAGCAATTTGTACCCTTAGCGGCCACCTTTAGTATCGTGCTAAACATGTAATCTTGATTTCAAGTAATTTAGGTTCATTTTGTTCTACAATAACCAGAATTACCAAAGCCTGAACTAGAACTTTGCATGGGCGAAGTGGATTTGGAATGTCAATAATTGAGAGCTGGATTAATGAATAGCTTTTTAGTTAATAAAGTATTCACTTTCAGAATCTGATTACCTGCGTGCAAAGTTCCAATTCAGCCACTGCTAATTCTGGTGAAAAAAGAAAACAATTACAGGAATGAGGAATGTAACACTGGGCTCTGATCGTGTGACTTTTGGATTATAACATAACCTTCCAAAAAATTACTACTAAATTGCATTGAAGGGGGAAATTTGGTAGCGCTTGCAGTGCTGGGTCCCCGGTTCAAATCCCAGCCAGGGTACTATGTGCATGGAGTTTGTATGTTCTCCCTGTGTCTTTTTGGGTTTCCTCTGGGCACTCCAGTTTCCTACCACATCCCAAAAACATACAGTTAATTGGCTTCCCCATAAATTGGCCCTAGACTACGATAAATACCTACACGATACAAACCACCGACTCCAAGTACCCAAAATTGCTCCAAATCCTCAACTACGACTCCTTAGTATAATTTTTATGGATTGGTTCAAAAATCATCCGACTCCTCCGTTTATTGAAACCACTGACTCGGACTCCAGGTACCCAAAATTGTTCCGACTCCAACTCCACAGCTCTGTACATAGACATATGACTATGGTAGAGATTAGATTGTGCGCGCCACTGGACAGTTAAGTGACAAGACAATATACAGTATACTGTGTACAGTGCTGGAGATGTCGGCACTATATAAATACTAAATAATAATAATAATATACAGCTAGGATACAATGACAGTGGTCCATTGCATGGGACAATTTCATCACATTGCTAACATGATGCAATTATATTGTGATGATACGGTTCACATTGGCATGTGAGGCATGCGGTTGTGACTGATCCATTGGCAATAACGCCAGTGGTGTAGCACTAAGGGAGGCAGAGGTTGCGACTGCACCTCCTTCATCCATCTTATTAGCTTTTCACTGGTGCTCTGCTGATTATGAACACCTCTATATGTGCATTGCCTAGTGCTAATCCTTCACAAACTTTCCTTTCTCTGATTACATCTCTCTGTAGCTGTCTGGTTGGATTTGAGGTGCCATATCAATAGAGTGCTTGGGGCCCCATGTAAAACTTGCACTGGGGCCCCAAGCTCCTTAGATACGCAGCTGAATAACGTGGTGCGTGCAGTGCGTTATCGCATAACGTGCATGTTAATAGCTACAGTATGCATACATTCTGTATGCTTCACTGTATGCGTCGCACCGCATGCCTAATGTGCCATGTGACTTTGCCCCTCGATTGCAATTCTGGTTTTGCAGGGAACACAGTGCAACTCCCCAATCTGAACATAGCCGATAATGTCATTTGGGAAAAGGAAAGCCCAGGAGAGATATACTGGAATGAGTGTGCGTGATCACTGATCGAGTCCACAATAGGCAGCTGTACTCATTCACTGCGGTGGATAAAAAAACAAAAGCATTTAGAACAAACGTTAACACTGGAAACCAAATATTTAGTAGGAAGCTAATTTTTTAATATTATTACGTGTAGCTTCTGATTTATGTTTATTAGTTAGTAGTACATTATATCATTGGGCCTGCAAATGGTTAATGATGACGGCATGTAGACGCCACCTGCCCATTATAGCCAGCGGTGTTAGAAAACGTGGGGCCTGGTTACTGAAACAAGACCTTCCCTGTTCTCAGATATCCACAATGGTAATTGGACACACAGGGCAAAATCTGATTGGTCTTTGAAATAAGAGCTGTACATAGAAATGTGTGCCAACTTGGTTCTGCTATCTGCTCATTGCTATGGAGATGGGAGGAGCAGAGCCGATGCTAACACGGGGTAAACTGGGCAACTGCCCTGGGCCTCAAGTCAGGAATTGTGGTGGTAACAACAACGTTACAGCCAGGACAGTATTAAAGTATGGGGGTCACCACCTTCATTTCTGTTCAGGGTCCCATTTTACCCTCCTGAGGGGCAAGGGAAGATGAGCATGAGTCACCCCACTGCAGGGTACACAACAGCAACCAGCTGCTAAAATCCAGTTTAGCCGAATTCCACCTTGGTTCAAGATAATTGTACAGTCAGTCATTGCGTATCCAATGCATTAATCAAGCCTGGATTTATTAGAAACTTGCATATTCCATAGAGCCATATTAATTCATGCCATGAATTGATGAGGAGCAGAAAGTCTGAAATAGGGTGTCTGCATGTTGGGTTGATGTGGCTCTGTAAAATGACTAAGCTATAGGCTTGCTATACACCAGCGGTTCTGCATGTAAGCCTGGCTTCAGGGGTATAAAGAGATGATTTGCATATTTAGGAGTGATGCATCATGGGAAATCACATTTGCTCACATAAAGCTGGATTATCGCAAATACCTTCTGTTTTCATATAGTGGGGATCCGTGTTTTCCAGCGTACACCTTACTTCCTGCCTAGTGTAGTCAAGTAACAGGATGGATGCATTAGATAGATCTTGACATTTTGTGGATACATGGTTATGTTTACACCGCACACACATTCACCTTCTGTTGTTTGCATGTCATACTATATTCCCGTGTAAAACATACGTTTGCCTTCTCAAAACAGAAGTCAATCTGTAAACTCTGGGTGTTTCAAGTTCTCCCCATAGAGCCATATTAATCTATGCCATGCACTGATGAGGATCAACCTATCCGAAACAGTCTGTATGCATGTTGGATTATTATGGCTCAGTAATATTAACAAGCTGACACATCATTGCAATCCAGCGGTACTTGAGGTGTGTTTAGCTATCAGGGAAAACAAAAAGATGATTTGCATATTCAGCAGTGCCAGTGATGCATTGTGGGACACCTCAGAGCTCATTCCAACCTGAATAATCGCAAATACCTTCTGTTTTAAGAAAGCAAACTTCTGTTTTTCATATCATTTTAGTAAGAGGGCTTTTTGATCCCTTTCAGCCCCTTACACACTCCTAGGAGTTCTTGTTCACCCTAAAGAGAAACTCCGACCAAAAATTTAACTTTATCCCAATCAGTAGCTGATACCCCCTTTTACATGAGAAATCTATTCCTTTTCACAAACAGACCATCAGGGGGCGCTGCCGCTGTATGGCTGATATTGTGGTGAAACCCCTCCCAAAAGTAATCCCTCCTACAAGAAAAGTTTGAACTGTTTACAGCTGTTTCCAACTGCCAAAAACCATGCAGCAGCTACATCACCTGCCAACAGTAAAATCTTCAGTGGAGTTCCTCTTTAAGCTTGCTGGGCAATCTTTAAATCTTTAATACTATATATTCCTGTAGCATAGAAACTATATGGCATAATTCCTCACAGCATATAATCAGCATGGTTGTAGTGCTGGCAGGAACTAGAGCAAAGGTCCCTGAGACCTGAGAGGATGCTGTGCTGGAGATCTGGGTGCACACCTTGGAATGGTTTAGCATAGAAGCCCAGGAAGCTATGAGAGGCATGCTTTGTACAATGACAGATCACACATGTGTTGTGCAACAGAAGAACCCAAGTAATTGCATTGCCTTTAATGTTAAATGCAGGCCTGTGAAGCGGGACATGTAGGGAATGATTTACACTGAGCCTCTGTTCCCAGCAGGATGGCCTGGCTCTGTTTTACTGTGACCTATTAGAGCTTTAATTGAAATAGCATGTTCTCTAGATACACATGGGAAACAGCGTCCATGGGAGGCAATCTGTGTCATAAAGAATACTGAAAGCCCAAAGAAACCCAACATTAAAGGGGACCCGAGGTGAGAGGGATAAGGAGGCTGCCATATTTATTTCCTTTTAAATAATACCAGTTGCCTGGCAGTCCTGATTATGTGCCTCTAATACTTTTAGCCATAGACCCTGAACAAGTATGCAGATCAAGTACTCAGAGGACTCAGAGTTTTACTGGATTCGCCATATGCTTGTTCCAGGGTTTAGAATCAGACACTACTTGTGCCTGAAGATCAACAGGGCTGCTAGGCTACTGGCATTGTTTACAAGGAAATAAATATGGCAGCCTCCATATCCCTCTCACCTCGGGTTCCCTTTAAAGGTGCATTTTCGATCATGCAATAAGATTTTTACAATCAAGTTGTATAGAAAACTGTGCAGTGTGTGGAGAAACTCTAAGTGAAAAATGATTCTATGGTTGATTGGAATACAGAATGTTCTCCTTTGGAATGTTAGATTTTATGATCGTATATGGAAACAATAGATTATGACTACTTACCATTCCACAAAGCTGATAGAATGATCACATCGGAGGTAAGTATTGTACCCTGAATGGGCACAATTGCTCACCATTTACTTTCTTTGAGCTTCTCCTTCCACCTCTTTACACACAGAACACGTTCTACTCCAGCAGGGATGTGCAGAAGTGTAATCTGGCATATGCCGTCCTTCTTACTTTGGGTGTCACATGAGCACACCTGATTGGCCCACCCACCTACTGAATCCAGGGAGGACAGGAAATAAGGAAGCGCATTTGTCCTCCACTTATTGTATGCACTTCATTCACATATCCACATGATTGCAGTTAGGATTTGCTTTGGTAGTTGGTAATTAAATTGAGGCTAAAATCAATCATGGAAGTATGTTGCATTAAAGGGGAACTGAAGTAAGAGGTATATGGAGGCTGCCATATTTATTTCCTTTTAATCAATACCAGTTGCCTGGCAGCCCTGCTGGTCTATTTCTCTGCAGTAGTATCTGAATCACACCAGAAACAAGCATGCTAGTCTTGTCAGATTAGACTTTAAAGTCTGAAACACCTGATCTGCTGCATGCTTGTTCAGGGGCTATGGCTAATAGTATTAGAGGCAGAGGATCAGCAGGGCTGCCAGGCAACTGGTATTGCTTCAAAGGAAATAAACATGGCAGCCTCCATATACCTCTCTCTTTAGTTCCCCTTTAATGACCGGGACCCCATGTTAAGACACTTTAACCACAGAATTACACGTACACTAATATATAAATATATTTTACTTGCAAATGTTTTCAGTGCTTTATTTGCCTTCAATAGCAGAACGTAGATCTAGAGCTGAGAGATTCCAAAGGTCGGATGTAAGCAAGCTAAGAATGTAACAGCATTATGAAACTGTACAGATACCAAATTGTAACTCCATTAGATTGTAACTTTCGTAACGGCGTTATAACAATTATTACTGTAGCTCTGGCACAACTGGAGGAATAGCCTAGCCAAGAATTCAGTATCATATGGTAGTATCTGAGAACTATGAGAACTAACCACTGTCATCTAAACTCTGTTTTACTGTGTGAATAAACGCTCCTCTTAGGGCCAGTGCTGTTTGAGTCGTTTTGTATACAGCCAAGGAAATGTGTGAAATGTCAGATGTTTTCTCCGACCCCTAACAATTTCTGATGCCCTCATATAGCCAGTTAGGACAAAATATTCTTGGAATGTTCGTTTTCATGTTTTAAAATAAAGCATTGCCAACAGCAGTAGGATTGCAAAACAGTGCAGTAGCCAGAAGCAACCAATCGGCTTTCAGTTATTTTTTTATATATATCAATGAGTGGGGAGCTGATGTGGATTTCTGGTTCTGCACTGGTCAGTCTACCTACTTCACCTTTTTTACAAATAAATATATATTCATTTCTAAATGATTTAGTCAGTGTTTGCCCATTGTAATAAAATCTTTCCACACCCTGATTTACATTCTGACATTTATCACAGGAGGCGACATCTGTAGTTCTGTCGGGTGCAGCACCGTGGAATGTTTGTTTCTGAGAGTTCTAAAGCCAGTGAAAATAATGTGTGGTCTCCCAGAATGCTCTGAGTGGAAAATGCTGCATAGCTAAACAACCTAGATCACTGGGAGGGCGGGGCTACATGCCAATATACAGCTATATATAGATATGCGAATTGTTTCTGATGCTGAAACCAGGAAATTTACCATAAAAGTGGGTATCCTAAATAATTAACTGAATTATATTATATGTCACTACAGTGCCTCTTAAGCAACCCATGATACTTATGATATAATAAATTGTATGTGTAGTATGGATAATATAGCAAAAAAAGAGTCTAATATTTTTATTTTCATTTATATACTGTCGTTTTTATGGAATTGCATCATACTGTCACATTTGCAGTTTTAAAACCAAACTCTGTCTTTTAAGCTATAAAACAAAGCAGAAATAATGACCCTTTGAACTTTCCTGCAGTAAATTCTTACCTCAAGCTGTCTCTCACTGTTTCTTGTCTGTTTAAGTGCTTCAGAAAACAGGACTGCATTCTGTGGATTAGCTCAGAGAAGCTCTTTTGCATAGATAACACTGAAGGTTTTTAACTCTTCCTGTACTGGAAAACAATATGAGACTCTTTTATTTACTACTAATATTCGATTTTAGCTGTACTACACATACAATTCATTATTTAATACATTTATTTTTGTTTCAGGTTTGCTTTAAAGCATGGACAAAGTAATAGCAATTCACTGTGAAGGAACAATTACTGTAATCAACATAAAAACTATTTTACAGTAGTATTTTTTTTCAGAGTTTCATACAACAAAGCAGAAAAGCAGAAGTTAATAACAGTCCTTCTGCTTTTTTCTTCTTTGCTGCTTTATTGCTAAAAATACAGTTAAGCAGGATATTACTACATCTTATAGAATCACTAGACATACAGAAAAAGTATGACGTTTAATAAGTAACTGTCAGGCATAAAATCAAAAATCAATTCTTTATTTTTATCTGGTAAACAAGTAATAAGGATGCTAATCAGGCAATCCAAAAGTTAAAATCACTATTACTTTTCTTGTTGATTATTTATCATTCCCCAATTTACATGACTCTTATTTGGTACACAGAAAATTTGGTACACAAAAGAGAAGTTGCAGGGCATGCTGGGTTGTCATTTTTTGCTTCTCTACTTCCCCTCAGACTTAACTAATGCAGCCTGATTGGCTGAAGCCTCTTTCCGTCCTGTTTTCCCCATCCCACACCTCTGTTCCTCTCTGATTGGCCAAAATTTCTCAGGCTGAAACAATGCACTTTCTATAGTGAAGGGCGGGCAAATCAGGCAGAGGAGACTAAGGGCGGATATTACATCACAACTGGCTTCAAAATAGCCACAGTAAATATGGAAACTGTCTAGAATAGGATTCTCTACTTTTCCTTTATAAAATTCACAGGAATCATAACGTGGACAGTGCAATACATATGTTATGTAATTAAAGCAAGTATTTATCTACTTATAGATTTGTTGTTGTTTTTTCTAAAATAGTATGACTGACAGCTCCTCTTTAATAAAGGCAGTTTTGATTGTTGTAGAAAAAAAATCCTAGAATCCTCTTCTGATAATTTAGCCACAAACGAATAGATTTTTAGTTGATACAAGAAAAGTTGCTATTTCCCTTGTCCAAAATTGATAAGGAAATATTGCTCAATCTGCTTCCTTGCAATAGAACCTAGTCAGATTTCAGCAGATGTGTGATAGCTTATCAATCAAACCATCACATGTAGCATTCATCACAGCTCCACCCACTCCCCTACCCACAATATGGATAGGAAAAAACTTTAAAGGGACTCCGAGCAGTGCAGAAACTATGGAAAGATGCATATCATTTTAAAGCTCTCTTTCTCCTCTTTCCAATGATATATAAACCGCCACCCTACGCCTTTTAGTTTTCGCTATTTTCGCGATTGAAATTGCCGCGGCCGCGATTTCAATCGCGAAAATAGAGAAAACTAAAAGGCGCAGGGTGACGATTTAGGTGTCGCCAGAAAAAGGAGAAAGAGAGCTTTAAAATGATATCCATCTTTCCATAGTTACATTTACACAGGACGACACTTTCCCCAGTGTCAGCAGCTCCATTCAGCAGAATGGAGCTGCTGACTTTAGGAAAAAGTCTCCTGTGTAATACAATGTAACTATGGAAAGATGGATATCATTTTAAAGCTCTCTTTCTCCTCTTTCTGGCGACACCTAAATCGTCACCGCGGCCGCGGCAATTTCAATCCTGAAAATAGTGAAAACTAAAAGGCGTAGGGCGGCGGTTTCTATATCATTGGAAAGAGGAGAAAGAGAGCTTTAAAATGATATGCATCTTTCCATAGTTTCTGCACTGCTCGGAGTCCCTTTAACAGTCAGTTATTGATTGTCTTTTTTCAGGCAAAATCAAGATAAGGCTGACGTTTTTAAAAGATTTTTATTTATTGTTTTCAACCTTCGTATCTATTCAAACCATCTAAGTTAAATAGTGTATGGATACTTTAAGACAGACAGCATAAAGAAATACGGTTTGGTGATTGGCTTGTGAGCCAACCCTCACCCTTTCAGTCTTTGAGCGTAGCTATGCTAGGATGACCAGAACTGAATTTAGGATGGAATCACGTACTGATACTGATGACTGTATATAAGAAAATGCATGTCTTCATTTTTTTTTTCTTTTAATTTACATGGAGTTTATCTTAAACTCTTTATAAATCAATATTAGCAGTTACATAGTTTTGTGTATTTAGCAACCCTCCTTCTGCTTACATTTATTTATTTGTTATTTGCACTAACACACATACAACATGTTTTTATTACAGATGTAAACTTTCCTGTGGCAACGGATATTAAGGTTTCATCAACCAACTTTAAAACCATTCTAGAGTGGAAAGGCAAACCTACAAATTTCACCTACACTGTGGAAGTAAGAGGGTGAGTAGGAGATTCTGGGTTTTTTCCATTTTGCGGATATTTTTTCTACTGTTGACAGAAGCTGATGTGATAGAGAACGCCATATTTATCACTATGTACAGGGAGTCAATTTTCAGGCTGTGTGAGTGTGGTTGCTCTTGCTGCCTTGATTGCATCCTCCCGACTATTCATACTGGCAGGGGCAAGGCACAGACTGAATCCCTCTTAGAAGACTGCAGCCTGTACCACAGACAGTTCAGCGTCCCACCTGCCAGCCACAAGCGCCTTTTGGACTGTAATTTCATGCAGCCAAATGGCAGCATTTGTAACTCCATGTGCGTCACCATTTAACACAAGCATCCAAGGAAGGTCCGCACACCACTTAAACAGGAACTTATTTTATTACTTCATCACCATATACACACAATTGATCGTAGAACCGATGATCGTTTCGGGGCCACTCAGGGTCCCCTTCGTCAAGGCACAGTTACAATCATCATAATCATGGGTGCTTGTATGGATTTGGGCTATTTGGTCCAGCACTCTCCATCTTTACTGGACGTTGGATTGCAATCTTTTGGAATAGTATGTACCGCACTCATCGTTTGACACGGCGGCAAGAAAAAGTGACTTGTCACGTCTGTGCCACAGTATCTGTGACCCATGGGGGGGGGGGCTGCCTATCCGCCACCCATGCTTAGCGCTAGCAGGAGCCTATAGGGTGCACGGTAGCAGCTGACAGTTGGTGAATTCCCTGGCTTCAGTCTCCTGAGGAAAACAGGCCTTACACACATTACCTTTAATACATGTTAGTTCTGAAGAGTCACAGTTTTGGAATTTTTGAGAGTTTCCCAGGCAGACAGCCTTTCTGTAGTGATTGACCTATCCACACTATCAGTTTTCTGCATCTGAGGACCCCACCCATGTGCCTCAGGCTTTCAGTAAATGTAGGTTTAAAGAGAACCCGAGGTGGGTTTGAAGAATATCATCTGCATACAGAGGCTGGATCTGCCTATACAGCCCAGCCTCTGTTGCTATCCCAAACCCCCCTAAGGTCCCCCTGCACTCTGCAATCCCTCATAAATCACAGCCACGCTGCTGACAAACAGCTTGTCAGAGCTGGCTGTGTTTATCTCTATAGTGTCAGTCTGCTGCTCTCCCCGCCTCCTGCAGAACTCCGGTCCCCGCCTGCATCCCTTCCCTCCCTGCTGATTGGGGCAGGGACCGGAGCTATGCAGGAGGCGGGGGAGCAGCCGAGACTGACACTACAGATGTAAACACAGCCTCACAGCACAACTGTGATTTATGGGGGATTGCAGAGTGCAGGGGGACCTTAGGGGGGTTTGGGATAGCAACAGAGGCTGGGCTGTATAGGCAGATCCAGCCTCTGTATGCAGATAACATTCTTCAAACCCACCTCGGGTTCTCTTTAATAACTGATCACATTAGTGGAGCTGGTTTAGATGCAGAAGCTGAGCATTATAAATGATTTTGTGTGCGTTTTCCTAAGAAAGATTGAGCAACGATATTACTGCTTCTTCCTGGGTCTGGTTTGCAGAGGCGTGGCATTTTTTCTCATGGATCAGTGAACGGTATGCAGTGACAGATTTGTGATAGTGCGGCTATTGACATAAGGTGTGAGCTGTGCATTGCTGGACGTGTTCCTGCAGGCACAGAACCCTCCGGCCTGCATGGTGAAAATGTGTGAGTAATGCAAACATGAACAAAGCAGCAGAAAAGATACAAATTCTGACGAGCGCGATATGGCACGGATAAGAACTGAAGCCTCTGTGTTTAAAAGGGTGCCTGGCAACATGCTCAAGCATAGGCAAACATTCTGGGCATTGAAGGTGCTCCAAAAAAAAAACACACTGTTTACAGTGAATCACATTCTAGTTCACAACTTTTCAGTAGTACAAGTGATCGCTTTCTCCCTTATACTGATAAGCCAAGCTTTATAGCATCCACATTAACAGCAAAACCTTCTAGCATTGAATCTGGCAGTTGCCAATCAATTATCTGGCAGTTTGTCAATTAGCAAATAACTAGAGTTTGTAAACCTACTTACACACATGTGATGACCGCCGTCTGAACGATTGTTATGTGTGTACAGCGGCCGCCAGTCGATATTGCTCGGGCATCGAGCATTGTTAAAGATCCTTCCTTTCGGATTCTTAACGACCCTCGATGCCCTAGCATGACCATTTGCAATGCTTTTTACAAGCCCCAGAATGATGCCAGAATGATAGCCTCTCCTTTCACTAGCAAACGCTTTGTATAATAGTCACTGCATTCCAGCGATCAGAACTTTCATAGCAAGATGACTTACTACACAATCTGATTGCTGGTTCCAAAGGAAGATTCGCACTTTCCTCCCCCCTATCAATGCCTAACCCTAACACTCAATTCCCTCCCCCCACCCCACCCCGCTGCAGTCTCTGCCAATATCAGCACCGCTTTCGCTGCTAAACTCACCCTCTGCCGATATCTTTATGATATTTATAGGGACCCAAACTACCCACTGGGCACCAAATTAACTGCTTCTTATGTACAGAACTAATATTTCTGCAACTCATATGTCTGTCTTGCATGAAAGTGTAATTCATATAGTACAGTATTCAGATTGGAAGTGTGCAAATCAATCAGCAGGAGATGCATTGATTGGCTCAATTTAATTTTTATTAAATTTGCCTGTAAGCCAGAAGTATTCGTATCTCATTGCCCATTTATAACAGTTATCCTACACATTTTTTTTTTTTGTCCACAGCAACATTTAAAGTGAATCTGAGTTGAAAATAAACTGATGAGATATTTGTATTTATCCTCCTACTCCTAAAAAATTACGTTGTTTTTTTTTGGGATATCCCATGGTTTTATTTTATGATTAAACATTTACAACATAGATTAAATGTTTTTTTTTGTCTCTGTTCAATGACAGTCTATTGAGTTTTTCAGGTTTAAAATACACAACCTATTGACCTTTTTCTACCTCAGGCAGGAAAACTTTAATGGTTGTAATTTGCTTATCAGTGATGTCTACTGTATTCATGACAAAATACCGACAAGACAGAACCTGTCACTTGCGTGCCTGAAAATTAACTCTTTCAGGCACCAAAATAAAACAAGTAAAACTGCCTGATTATATATGTTTTGCACTGTACATACACATGTACACATATCTCATCCTGTCACCTCAGGTACACTTTTAAGTTTGTAAACCTAAATTTAAAATATACTTTTTAGTTTACCACATAATTATTTGTTCAGTGCATCTCTAAAGGGCTTGTGATTGTTTCCCTGCAGACCAGGCTTGGACTGGACAAGGAAGTGTATCTATATAACGGCTACAGAGTGTGACGTCTCAGAACTTGTGAAGGATAATGGCAACTACGAGTTCCGAGTCCTCTCAGAGATTCAAACAGAAGACATTGTTACAGAAGAATTCCCTTATGCTGATGGCCCTACATTTAACCCTTTTGAACAATGTAAGTGGTATTTGAATTGAAATTGTAATGGACATAAAAGTGGAAACCCACCTAAAGCATTTTTGCTTTTAGGTTGGAATAGTATGGGGAAGGGCCAACACCCGTGTTTTCTTGCAATCTTTGCCACTGTTTGGGAGATTTCCCCACACAGCCTGCTTGGTAACGGGGTCACTGGGAGAGTTAGGTCTCTTTCAGACGTGAGGCTGAACTGCTTGCTTGCCGACATGTTGAGTTTGAGCACAACTGAGGCCGCCTCAGATGTAACTCCATGGGGGTGCCTGTACAGCGCCAGTACCGAGCACTTACAAGCATCCAGCCGGTGCTGGAGAGCAGCTGACAGGTGGAGTAGTTGCCTATGTGAAAGGGGACTAAAGCCTGGTATACCATTTTCAACTATGATTGGCCAGTCACTGACCAATTTTACCACCTCCGTGTAGTATGAGGGCTTACCTACACAATCTGCTCATACTATTCAATATCTATTGACCACCATACTATATGGAGGTAGCAGAATTGGTCAGTGATTGGCCAATTATAACTGTACCCCCCTTTACTTAACCACTTGCGTACCAGTAGTCTCTGACATTTTAAGGACCAGAGACTGCTGATACCAAAAACGCAGCTTACAGACATCTCACCACATGGAATCGCCGATGTTACCGTTCACACCACACACCCGTCGTTAAATCCCACTCGCCCTGCGGTCGCTATGGCAGCAGAGCAATTGGCTCCTGACCAATGTGAGCCAATGAGAATGGCTGAAATGTGCACGGCAATGCATATAGTGTGAATGAGGCTTTAAGGTGGCCATACACCAATTTGATAAATCTGAAAGGTTTTTGGTTTTTTTACTCGACAATTCCTGTTTTTATTCAATAAAAAAGATCGGGAGTATTGGATTTTCTGATCAATTTTTATGAAAAAATGAGTTTTTACTTATTTTATTTATGATTGGGGAAAAAATTAACAAAGGTGTGTGGTACATTGTCAGATTTTTAAAAAAAAAATGTCACAATCAGAAAAATTGATTGCAATTCTTGAATTGAAAAGATATTTAAAAAATTGTATGGTGTGTGGCCACCTTTAGAGTGCATGCACACATCCAATATAGGTAAACTCTCTTACTACATGCAAGTGGTAAAATTGGCCAATCAAAATTGGATGTATGTATACACCCTTAGGCCTCGTTCACATCAGGGACGTTTCTGTGCGCTTTTCACAGCGCACTGCCCTGTGCGTTCAGCAAGGTATTGATTTTCCCATGTAATTAAATGTGGCTGGTTCACATCTATGTGCTGCGCAGCGTTACAAAAACGTAGTGTTCATGCATTTCTGTGTGCTGAGCTGTGAAGTGCACATCAATGCAAGTGAATGGGAGCGCTTTTTTAGCGCATAGAAGCGCGTGCGTTTTTTGCCCTGATTAGAAAAAAAATACATTTACATATAAAAACAAAGCTTTATTGACAACTGCTACTGCTACAATAAGCAAAACGTGCTTTAAAGAATCGCAACGCACAGAAACGCGCACTAAAGCGCGCACAAGCGTATGCGTTTTTTACCTCACGCTTTCACCCGTTACTCAGCGCAGCAGATGTGAACAAGGCCTAAGCCATAGACCCTGAACAAGCATTCCAATCAGGGTCTGAATTCTGCCTGTATTAGCCACATGCTTGCTTTATGTGTGTGAAACTACTGCAGCCACAAAGATCAGCAGGACTGCCAGGGAACTGGCATTGTTTAGAAGTATATGTTAAAAACAAGCTTACAATGATGGCAGACAATAAACCTGACGTTTATTCATTATTTTCTGTAGTACAGCAGCCAGTGAGTGGAATCAGTGATGTGATACATGAATGATTTAGATACTGTGGCATGTATTGGTAAGATGCTGCTGCAAAGACATGCTGTAACCAGCTACAACTCTGTTACAAATTAACTTATGTGCTAGTACAGTCCTTTCTGTACGGAAACTTGGCAAAATGCAACAGGTATCACAACTGCTACTGCTGGTTATACAACCAATATACAATAAGTGCAGACTGCAGTTATCAATTCTACATGCTATATACCTACAAAATGTATTTGTGTTTCTTTTCTAAAGTTTCGCAATTAAAATGCGTTTACTCTTCATTGTAGCAATTATCGGAACACCGGGCATTGAAAACTTAACCTTCAACGAAGACCACACTCAGCTCAAAGTTATCATAAAAGACCCCGTAACGCCCTACAGATTTGCGAATAAAACCTTAAAGACTGTTAGAGACTTGCTTGGAAACAAATTTAAGTACACCGTATTCTACACAAGGGTTGGCAGCACAGGAAGAGTAAGTATATTTTTGTTATGGCTTCTTTCAGAACTGCTCAGGGTTAATGATTTTTAAACATATTTTGCAGACCTACCAGAGACGGATTAAAATGTAATGGGGCCCTAGGCGAAGGTAGTAGATTTGGGGCCTCCTTGTGGTCCTTTTGGTAAGGTGAAGTGGAGAGAGGTCAGAGAAGGTGGCAGGTGGGCCCCATGACATTTATTAGGCCCCAAGCACCCGCCTAGGTTTCCTGGTGGATGATCTTGCTCTGAGACCTACTACAGGTGGCACTGGTTTGAGGAGTGAACAAGCAGCTCTTATATACAAAGCCAGAGATGGCGAATTATGCCCATACACCAAATCATGTTACAAGGACTGGTCTGCACGCCAATATCTTGCTGACTCAGAGATTTATTAGTAAATTGCTATGCAATCCTAATGCATTTCACTTCCGTAAAAGCTTACTCATAGGGTAAAGCTATGAGTAGGCTTCTAAGACCATGTACTGATGAGGGCCAAAAGCCCGAAACAGGCTGTCTACATGTGGGGTCGGTGTGGCTGTGTAATATTTAAAGCTATAGGCTTGCTATACACCAGCGGTTCTGGATGCTTGCCTTGCTTACAAGGGCGAAAAGGGATCATTTGCATATTCAGTAGTGGTGCATTGTGGGTATCCACAAATGTTCACTTACAGCTGAATTATTGCAAATTTCCTTCTGTTTTAAGAAGGCAAATTTCACCTAGCATTGCTTATTAGTAGAAGGGCTTTTCAGTCTCTTTTATCCCCCTATGCATCCCTAGTGGTTTGGGTCACCCTAAGCTGCTTGGTTACTCTGTGCATTGCATATTGATTTACCTATAAATCTTCAAGTCAGCAAGATTTTGGAATGCATATTGTTCCTTCTTGGTTGTAGTGTGTGGGGCAGGCAGTCCTTGAAGTGCATCCTTGCATCCATGACTGCTTCAAGGGAAGGTTAGCTGGAAGCAATCATCTTATTACAGTATTTACAAAATCATGTTACATAAAACAGGAAGTGCCATTAAAAAGTCTCATCTCAGCCAAACTGATTTAAGGCCAAACAAAAAATGTACAAAGTGATTGCATGATCATCTGTTACTTCTGCATCCTCTTTTATCCCACATGATTTCACTAGAACTTGATCTTGAACTTGAATTAACTGGTAGTCAGCAAATTCTTAGTAATTTAGCTACATTGGAATGAAATCTGTTTAGTGTTTTTGTTTTTTTTTCACTGCTTTGTTAAAGCAGACCTGAACTCAGAACTTCCTCTTTAAAAGATATGCCACAGCATAATAACCTTTAAAGAAAACATGTCTTTGTTACAGCTGATACAAATCCTGCAAAAAAAATCTGCCTTTATGGATGCAGACATATTCTTAACATTCTGCGCTTTCAAATGAGGTTATCTGCTCTGACAGTCAGGTGACACAGGGGAGAGATCAAATTACAACTTGTGCTTAGTCACAGATGAGGAGGAATTAGACAGGTTCTCTAAATACATACAGCGTGCATTTCTCTCTGTTTTCCTTATGTCCTGTGCAAGAGGACCAGGTCCAATTTAAGTAGACTCAAGAGACTGTTTTTGCAGACCTATAGCGTTCCTATTAGCCAGTACATCATGTGGCACACCAATCATTTAGGCAGATGCCATAGTTTCCCACCCCCTCCCATGTCCCCTATTTGCCCTTGCTTTGGCAATACCTGTAATGAATCTTGGTCATGCCAATAAAGCTATCTTTGACTTTGATTAGTTTCCAGACTGCCAGACCAGGTCTGGTTAGCATCCATCAGCAACCACAAAGCAGAATGTGTATGTGCTCCCTGACTCAATGAATTGATATAGAAACAGTGGCTGGTTAATTATGACAAGTACTAAGAAAACCAGAGCAAAGGGGAAGCCCAGCAAACCAACAAGATCTCTTTATTGCTTAAATAACTAAAATTAGATTGGTTGCTTTGGGGAATATGCTGCACTTTTCCTTGTTTTCTTTGCAACAGTTTTAATAAATCCAGCCCTTTGTGATTTAGACTGTTATTTGTGAGGATGTAGCTTATGGCCTGCCAGTATTACATTTGATTTCCTTTTATCTTTTTAGAAAGAGGTGTCTACTCCAACCAATGAAGTTGTCATCAAAACATCACAAGGAGAAGGCTATTGTCTTTATGTCCAGGCAGCAGTCCTGTCACGCAAAACAGACATCTTCAGCCACAACTCTCATCAAGTATGCACCTCATCTGGAGGCAGTGGTAGGTATCCAGAGAGTAGAGTGGCTAGACTTAACTGTCATCTTGGGGGAGAAATATATACAAATCTCTTTTTTGGGGGGGAAGGGGGTGAGGGGGGGAGAGATCTGGCCATGGAAAAGATTTGTTTAGATTTTTCTTTAAAGAAACAATATGTAGAAAACAACCAATCCTCATCTTAAGTCCCTCCTACCAATAACAACATTACCTCAGTTCTGGGATCCTCCAATTTATCACCCAAAAAATGGGGTGGACTTATTTGTTGATGACTGACATAAGTGATTTTATAAACTGGAGGTTTTTATAAACTGGAGGTTCCATTTTTGACTAAATAGAAAGTCCTTTTGACTTTCTATTCTAGCAATATTCTCTTTGTTTTTGGTGTAATCCTATCACAAGTTGATTTCATTTGCATCAAAAATACAGCACAACATGGCTGAGGTGAGTGATTGTTTAGGCTGGTTTCACAGTGGGACGTTAAAGTCCCACGTTACAGCAGCCAGTAACGCAGCCTAACTCACAGCACTGTAAAATCAATGTTGCTGTTCACAGTAACACGTTGCGTTACATTGTAACGCAGCATGTTAAAAACAAAGTCCTGCATGCTGTACGTTATACTGGGCTAAGCCACGTTAGACTGTTTGCACATGCTCAGTAATGTTGGAGGAGGAGGTCTCCCCTCCTCCTCTGCAGCCAGCCACATGGCTAATTAATATTCACTGCACTGCAGAGACTGGTGGTGGGACTGTAGTGTTGTCCGGGTCATGAACGAATCGTTCATTTTGATCCGGATCTTTTTTATGAGTTGAATCATCCGGATCATCACAATAAAAGATTCGGTTCACAGTGGATGTCTGTCTGGAAGAAACAGGAACATACAGACTGTAAAGTGCAGGGAAAGTCCTGTCCTGCTAGTCATTTCACCCAGTCTGCTTCCCTAGTAAAATAATTCAAATGATTCGGTTAAAAGATCCGGATCTTTTCAATGATCCGATTTAAATGATCCGAATCCTTAAAAAGATCCGGACTTCCTATGACTAACCTGGAGCGGCTGCTTTGAGAGCTGCATAACTCAGCTCAATCTGACGTCCAACTTCAACACCACCATGCGTTGCGTTAGGCACGCTATGCGACCATAACGTCCCCTAAAACGCAACGTCTTGGTGTGTAAGTAGCCTT
Organism: Hyperolius riggenbachi; assembly: GCF_040937935.1. Classification (NCBI taxonomy): domain Eukaryota; kingdom Metazoa; phylum Chordata; class Amphibia; order Anura; family Hyperoliidae; genus Hyperolius; species Hyperolius riggenbachi. The sequence goes on from NC_090651.1 coordinate 111,718,891, forward strand.
AGAATGTGTTATTAATGAAGGAGTGACTTAATCCCCCAAAAAAGTGGTTACCAGTGGCAACCTCCCTGCTTCCCCCGTGACAAACTTACTGCCACCAAACACCATGAGCTACTGTATATCATAACATAAAGTCTCAAGCATGATCCCTAAATAATATTTTTACAGTGTATAATAATGATGACTCTTTAAAGCGGACCAGAAATAAGAACTTCCTCTCTGCAACAGCATAATAACTTTTAACCTCCTTGCCGGTTATCCCGAACTCAGTTCGGGGTAACCTGCGCAGGAGGATTTCTCAGGCCCCGCTGGGCCGATTTGCATAATTTTTTTTTGTTACAAGCAGCTAGCACTTTGCTAGCTGCTTGTAACTTCCGATCCCCGCCGCTCGCCGCCGATCTGCCGCGCCGAGCCTCCCCCCGCCCCAGACCCCTGCGCTGCCTGGCCAATCAGTGCCAGGCAGCGTTGAGGGGCGGATCGGGATTCCCTATGACGTCATCCCGCCCCGTCGCCATGGGAAGCCCTGCAGGAAATCCCGTTCTGAACGGGATTTCCTGCTTACTCTGATCGCCGTAGGCGATCGGAGTGGGTGGGGGGATGCCGCCGCTCAGCGGCTATCATGTAGCGAGCCCTAGGCTCGCTACATGATTTAAAAAAAAAAAAAAAACTTCTGCGCTGCCTCCTTGCCGGAGGAATTGAACCGGCAAGGAGGTTAATGAAAAACATTTCTTTGTTACAGCTGATGCAAATCCTGCAAAAATCTGCAATTTGTCTACTTCCTGCTTTCATGGAAGCAGACATATTGTTAACATCCTGTGTTTACCAATTAGGTCTCTGCCGTGCTAGGAGCTGACAGAGACATTCAATTTACAACTTGTGATTAGTCACAGATGAGGGGGAATTAGACTGGCTAAACTGTCTAAATACATACAGGGTACATTTCTCTGTTTTCATCCTGTCCTGTGCAGGAGTTCAGGTCCACTTTAAACTAGTCAGACATATAATGGTAAGGACTAATTCAGTATTTATTATATTTCAATATGCATATTTTTAGCAAAACTGCGGTGCCTCTGCAGCTGTGTTTGCAGCGTATGGGCGAATATTATAGACTGTTCCTCTGATAATGCTTTTACTTTACAGCTGCCAGCGGTTTTGCTGCCTCCACTGTATTTTTGTACCTCTGTGTAAGTTGACTCCTCTAGAATGACTTCATAAGACATGTGGGAGACGGGTCTTCTTGCGTAACGCTTCCATTAATGCTTTGCAGTCCATTCCCACGGCAAAAAGGGTCAATGAGTCAAGCGCTCTTACTTACAAGCGCCCCCTCTGTTCTCATTAACCATCCCCTCTTATTTCACTGTATCCCTAATTACCAACACATTGCTGTCTGATGTGTTGTGACTTTCTATGAATACTGGAATTCTTATCGGTGGTGTCAGTTACTAATCATTAGCAGTAGCAGCGATTCCCAGGGTTTAACACATCCTATGCTGACCATAGAGGTTTCATAATGATCAAATGACCTCGTTTTTCTAATACTAAAGTTTCTAATACATTTACCATCACATCATACAACATAGCCTTATATTGGTCAAATATAATAAGTGCTTACAGTACCAATTAGGGCTGTGGAATCAGAGTCCAGGAGTCAGAGCAATTTGTGGGTACCTGGAGTCAGTAGTTTCATAAACTGAGGAGTCGGAGTTGGAGTCTGATGATTTTTGCACTGATTCCATAGCCCTGATAGAGCTATGGAATCAGAGTCGAGGAGTCGGAGCAATTTTTGGGTACCTGGAGACAGAGTTGGTGCTTCCATAAACAGAAGAGTTGGAGTGATGTTGGATGATTTTTGTAATGACATCACAGCCCTGGTACCAACTCTTCAGCTATCACACATTGAGATATACTGTATTCCCAAAACTTTGATCATCAGAATAACTTGTGTAAGGTCTTATGCACCATAAGTAGAGCGTAATGCATTGCAAGTTATATTTTGCATTCTGCTCTATTAATTGTGTGCTAAGACTTTACCACAGTTTAGAGAATATACCCCATTGAGTGCTTAGCAGTTTGATAATTACTAGTGTGTGCCCTAGTGTATCAAGATGTTTGGTACACAACTGAAAAACTGAGAAGAAATTAGCGAGCTGACAAATGGAGGTCTTTGTGTGACCACATCTGTCTTACTGGACTTTCCAAACCTATGAAGGTGGTAAATAGTCAATAGAGCCATCAGCCTCCTGTTCATAGAGCAGCAGCAAACTGGCAGGCTGGACTAATATTGTCACCATTGGGGCCATGTATGGCCATGCACTGCTGGTTGGGCAGAGAGCCTGATAGCCGAGGATGAGAGAGTATCAACTTCCAGAAGTAATACATTGTAAAATTGTTCATAAGTGAAACTTTCTTGCACTTGAACAAAGATCAGCCAGTAATATTCAGCAGCCCTAACTCCATAAAAAAGACACTGACTTCATTTTCACTTGAAATAGCCAAACAAATCCTAAACATTTTTTTAAAATGAGAAATTAATGAATCTGATTGGTTGTTTGAAGGGAAAATAAGAACTGAGATAAACCCTTCCATAGAATCAGGCTCAATATCTTTATCCATCCGTCACTTTTTTAAACTGGTGAAGACTATAAAAGTATTGCCAATGCAGCATTTTATTTTTTCTTTTCATTTTGGATATTGTAAGGGAAGTTTAGAGCCTCAGCCAGATCTTTCTTGCTCTCATTGTCTCCTTTTTATGTCTCCTAACTTAGTTAGCATGCCTAAAAGCCCCTTAGCACGCCTAAAGCTCTTTAGGATGCGCAACGTTTCGCGCGCTAGGGTTGCGCGAGCAAAGTTTAGCGGTGCGCACGGAATGTCGCACTGGGTGCGATCAAACGGTCGCACCGGGTGTGCCTAAAAGGTCACACCGGGTGCGCCCGAAATGTTGCATCGTGCGACATTTGGGACGTTTTGATCGCACCCAGTGCAACGTTTCGCGCGCACCGCGCATCAATAAAAGCTTTGGGCGTGCTAATTGCTTAGCACCCTTTTGTGAATCGAGCCCAAGGTGTTTCTGACATTATTGTCAGAACTAACAAGATTAGCTGCATGCTTGTTTCTGGTGTTATTCAGACACTACTGCAGCCAAGTTGATCAGCAGGGCGCCAGGCAACCGATATTGTCTGAAAGGACATAAATATGTCAGCCTCTATATACCGCTCACTTCAGTTGTCCTTTAACCTCCCTGGCGTTCAATTAAGATCGCCAGGGAGGCTGCGGGAGGGTTTTTTTTTAATAAAAAAAAAACTATTTCATGCAGCCAACTGAAAGTTGGCTGCATGAAAGCCCACTAGAGGGCGCTCCGGATGCGTTCTTCTGATCGCCTCCAGCGGCCAGAAGTAACGTTTCGCTTACCTCGTCGCCATGGCGACGAGCGGAGTGACGTCATGGACGTCAGCCGACGTCCTGACGTCAGCCGCCTCTGATCCAGCCCTTAGCGCTGGCCGGAACTTTTTGTTCCGGCTACGCTGGGCTCAGGCGGCTGGGGGGGCCCTCTTTCGCCGCTGCATGCGGCGGATCGCCGCGCTGCAGCGGCGATCAGGTAGCACACGCGGCTGGCAAAGTGCCGGCTGCGTGTGCTGCTTTTTATTTGAGCCAAATCGGCCCAGCAGGGCCTGAGCGGCAGGCTCCGGCGGTACTGGACGAGCTGAGCTCGTCCAGACCGCTCAGCAGGTTAAAACAATGCTGTAGAAGTGTCACTATAAAAATAGGAAGTAAAGGCCGATATCCTTCCCTCCCTGGCCCGGATTCACATAACAGGTGTCTATAGGCACAAATGTCTTTGCACCCTAGACTTCGTCTTCCATGTTCCTACAAACCTCAGATGGCCTGCACCGCAAGTGTGCTGGCTGGCCCAGCTGTCATTTCTCCCTTCCCCGTAATTCAATTGGTGAAGACGCACTCACTGGCTTACCATCAATTCAAAAATGGCAAGGTGTGCAGAAGACCTGACCCCGGACATCACAGGATCCCAATGTCACAAGAAAAGCGTAATGATCCGCACCACCTTAAATAAAATGTTCATGTATTGTAAAAAGAAATAGATGTTAAAAGGTAACACAACAGGGAAAGACAGTCCACTGTTTCGGGCTCCTGCCCATACTCAAGTTGCCCAGATCATTTCTCCCTTCCCCCTCATAGGTAGATATAGGTGCCCCTTAGTATTAGGTAGCCAGAAATACCCTCAATATTAAGTAGCTAAAGGTGCCTAGAGTGGGGTGAGTAACCTCTCAATCATGCTCTGCTCGAGACTTTGCATAGGGAAGGAGGGAGGGAGGCACTAGGGGAGAGGAGTAAGCCACCTTTCCATCATCAGGCGCCTGTAGGCATGTGCCTACAGTGCCTTGTAGTAAATCTGTCCCAATTCCTCCACAATGTGTTGCACATAAATACGTGTTTTCTTCTCAGCTTCGGGTTAACCCTAAACCCATCTTCCTGTTATCCCTCTATACAACCCAGTAGAAAGCCACCACAATTGCTATTTTGACAGGAATCACTAAACATTATTGCAATTCCTAGCTGAATTCTTGGCAAACTGGAACAGCTTATGACATAGATGCCATCACTCTAGCAAGCTTTTAACTGTCTGGGAAACTCTTGTAGCATTCTTTTCTAGCACATTTGATGGGATATTTACAACTACTAACTGGTGCTTTGGTGGTAAATGTAACATGGCAAATGTATCTTTAGAGATACATATATCTGCACAGACTGCTTGATGCATGCCTCTGTAAATCATGATATATTATTAGAATGGTATCCTAACCCATTTTTTCTTTCTTTTTTCTTTCCAGAACATGATTTTACTTTACTGGTTGCTGTGATTATAGCAGTGTCCCTTGTGGTCCTTATAATCGTTCTATTGGTGATCGTGTGCATATGCAGGCAGCAGCGGCGGAGAGAGGGAAACGCAAATGAGACCGATAAACTCAACGATCCTGTAAGGCAGCTATGAGATCGTCTACATTGACTACTGCATCATGTGACTGCGCTGGGCGCACTGCCCGCTACTCCTGAGATGCAGAGCAGACTCAGAGTGGTGAAGGACATTGCTGGTTTCTGTGAAACTTACTGGCATAATTAGTCATCTTAGTGTATTATGACTTCATTCTGAATAGTTGTAGGACATATTGAGAAACATTCCTTTTTTTGATATATATTTTTGACACTACAGAGTTTATGTAAAAATAATAATATTAATGATGTATGAGAATATTTTAAGATGACATGGCTTGGACAGTTGTCAATACTAAGAAACCGGAGACACATTATACAGACAGTCCCTTACTTACAAATGACTCCATTTTCAACATTTCAGAGATACAAGCAAAGTTGTCTTCACGTGCAAAATATACAATACTGTTTTTTTATTACATATTTTTGTTGTTAAATGTTACAGTATTGTATGAACTGTTACAAGTTGTATAAAACACTTTAACCCATTGGCAGCTTCAATAGAGTTATCTCGTTGGAGATAAGTGCACTGCTTTTCACCTCAGTCGACAGAAGTCGTTTTGCTGTAAATTTTTGGAATCCTTTGATCGCTCTCTACTAGCAGAAAATATAGAAACTGAAAGCAGAAGTCCTCTGTTTTTGTCTCACACTGCCCCCTAGTGACAAATGGCCATGAATACACATTACAGCAGTGATAATTAGAAGCAAAGGAAAGGTAATAAATAAGAAATAAAAAAAAATGCTAAAATGCCTGAAGCACTTGCAAGCCTCTAAGTTAATTGACTGCTAAAGGGTTAAAAGCACTTTCAAGACAATTAAAAAAAAAACATTCTTTATACATTACGACCAAATTCAGAGTTGACCAAATCACTTATCCACATTTCACTATGTATAACACAGGAATCAACTTACTAACAAATTCTACTTACAAACTATTTCCTGGAACTGAACCTGTTTGTAAGAAGGGGACTGCCTGTATTTTGATAATAATAGCCATGAAAAGAATGTAATGTTACTTGAAAGCACTACCAATACTGCCAGTGGTACAGTGAGTCTGCGGTGGAGTTCAGAGGTACAGAATCACGATTACAACACAGCAGATGCCTATCTTTCTATGCAACACTTTGTTTATGTAGGATGACCCAGAGTCAGTCTGAGATGAAAATGAGCTGGATTAAAAGCCACATCCACCCACTGCAGGTCAGTCTTAACATTTAAATTAAAGGTCCTCTAGGTTCTTAATAATTTCATTATGAAGAAACAAAAACCAAGCTATAGTCTCCTCCATGCCATCCCTGAGCTGGAGAAGAGCCAAGATTGGTGCCACATCCCCGACCTATCACACTGTCACAGTATCTCATGCAGAGTTAAGAGGGGTTGGGGCCTAACCTAAAAGACTGGGCAATGGTGGCTTTGGGTTATAATACTGGATCATTTACGTAGAGCTGCGATCTCAGGACAACTAGACAAGCCAGGTGCCTTTTGGTTTTAAATGGAATGTGTAATATGTTTTTATGTTGTCTATATTCTGTTTTTACTGTTTAGAAAATAATTGCTTAAATATTAATAATTGCAATAGAATATTAATAAACGTCCACTTGCAGACAGCAGGTGGAGTTCTAAGCCTCCATGGCAGGCATATTCAACAAATTAAGGTCAGAATACATTTGCTGTACACTAATTCACATTCCTCCTCCTTCCTTCTTCTAGTAGAGCAAACCAGAATTTCCTCTGGTTTACTCAGTTATAAACAGTGTGCTTCCAGACACACAGAAAGGGCTTGGATTTTTTTTAGCAATGCAAAGTGCTACACAGCACATCAAGCAGTTCACACCACTGGGTGTCGCTTAGTGGAGCTCAACCATTTAAGTCCCGACCGCAGTCTAGGGCCAGTTTTGAGGAGAAGCTAATTATCCTACTGGTATCTTGTGGTTGTGGGAGGAAAACCTGAATGCCTGGATGAAACCCACTCAAATCCTGGGATACTCCATGCAGACAATGTCCTGGCTAGAACCTGGGACTATAGCACTGCTAGCTAGAGTGCTAATTACTCAACAATGGTATCACCATAGTCAGAAATGACCAACTGAGGTTTTCAAAAAATTACTGGCATCAATAGCATGTTCACTTTAAATGTTTACGTATGATTTATAATGATCCTTAGCTATTTTTGATTTAATGTAAATGGCCACACAGTAGGCAGTATATAGTACATACAGTTGCTTAAATAAATATGGGACATAGAAAGCAACTGAACAGCTAAACTCATAAATTATGCATAGATAGATTACACGGCAGTACTGGAATACACTAGGATACAGAGCCCTGCCCTTTAGAACTTACAGTCAATCTTCAGTTACTGTATCTCTGCCCTGAAAATGCCTTAAACCAATGGCACATAGAATGTGATTTGCTAGTTAGATGCTAGTGATGGAACATGTCTATGTCAGATATTTTAACTGTTAAATATATGCAAGGAAATTATACCTTCTTCATTTTGTAAATTTGTTAGCATAATGGATAGCTCTTTTGCCCTACAGTGTTGTGGTCTCATGTTTTAATCTTGGCTCAAATACTATCTACATGGAGTTTGTAGGTGTATTTCCCTCGGGTTTCCAGTAGGCACTCCGTTTTTCACCCAAATCCAAAAATATACAAAGAAGTTAATTTGTTCCCCCAAAACTTGGTCTTCATCTATGAGGATGGTAGGGATTAGATTGTGAGCTCCTCTGAGGGACAGTTAGTAATGTGACTATGTGTGCTGCAGAAAATGTCAGCCCTATATAATTGCATAAAAATAAAGAAGTACTAATTTGATGTGACCATCAATGGACCATAATATGCACACAGGAAAAAAACACTACTTAGACTCGTCATTGATGCTGTACCGTCATCATGAATTCCTCTACTTCCTCTGAATATCACTGTCTTCTATGTAAAACAAGAATATTTGGGAGATTTGTTTTTATAAATAATAGCGACAAAGCACTTATTTTATTTTTAGGAATATTTTTATATTTGTAAATTGATTTTTTTTTATGTAGACAGATTGACTTTTGATAACTGTCATTTTCATTGATTACTTGTTTCAAAGTGACAATCAAGGGTATTATTTATATAATATATGAATAAGTATGAATATTATTGGGATGGTTATTATTTTTATGTGCGTTTGTAAATCTCAATTAACTTATTTTATAGTATTTATGTTTGGAATAAAGGTGAATGGGACAAATATATGTTTTGTTTTTCATTTATTCATATTCGAACTGAACAGGTGCACAGCTTGTAAAGAATCTGCAAACATGTGGATTGTAACTGACACTAAATACTGACACTGTACCTGTATGTGTACAAACTGCAATTGCAAGACAACTATGAATAGATTTAGTTGAGGGTTGCAGACTCGCTCACTTAATGGGAAGGACTTTAGTTTCAAAAAGCTTTTTTTGGGTTTTGCATAGGAAAAAATGGGCCATTAGCGCCAAGAAACCCACACAGGGGCTATTCAAGTGTTGAATAAATAGGTGTAAATTCAACAAAAAATAAAAAGGGGAAGTGGAGAAACAGATAATTAAAAAAAACAAAAACAGTATTGATGCTTAGAAGTTCAGTATCTCATCAAATAAATCAAAAATTGTGCAAGACATACGAGAGACCAGAGCTTTCCAACCATGTTATGGAGACCATACATTATGAAACCCTAGCATATTGTCTGAAATTTTTGCTGTATCGTGGGCCGCCAACATAATTTCTGAAATAAAAGTGAACACATCCTTGACAGACAAAGTTGAGGAGTTCCTGTTCCTGGCCAGATCTTTTTAGATGTGGAAATCACATGCTGAAGAAATCTGTGTGCCGGAGCTTTAAGTCTAGGGGGTTTATCACCCAGTTAGATGACACTGGGGTGAAACGGAACATAAAAGGAAAGAACACTCACCATTCTGCGCCAAATTTAGCGCCAATATACCTGAGCCCTAGGGCAAGACCTCCATTCTGTATGTGCCACAGAGAGCGAATGGCACCACATCCTCTGAAGCACAATGAAGATCTAGAACTGTTGAGTTCGTGTAGCCTTTCAGGCGTAAAATACACCCGATTAAGCAGTTTACAGGACTTCTCCAATGTGAAGAAAAACATACTAGTTATGGTTAAAGTTTGGCAACAGTACTCGCATCTCTTGCCTGACAAAACCTTCCCGATATCATCCTCCCTAATTGGACAGACTTTAAAGGGAACTGAGCACATTCTCTTTCAATGGAATCTCTCCTGGCATAGAAGCTGCCATGTTCCCCCCTCCCCTTCTCACATTCCTTATTTACAGAAGTCAGAGATGCTATCTTGACACATGGACACACACTAGGTCTTTGAAGAAACAGTCCTAATTACTAACCCCCTTTGTTGTCTAATAGCATTGTTTACCTCTTGGTAATTAGCCCAATAAAACAATTAGGATCCTGAAAGCTCTGCGGCCGTGGACGGCCGGGCAGCCCTGCTGAAACAGGGTAATTAATATACTTTGAATGTAAAATACAAGGTAAAATGAAAGTTTATTTTAACCACTTCGCCCTATCTGGACGGATATATCCGTCCAGATGGGCACTGCTGCTGCAGCCGTGTGGTGCGCGCGATAGGGCACGCGCCCGCGCGCGCTCCCGCTGCCTCCCGCTGCCCCCCCGATCAGTGAATGGGAATATAATTCCCATTCACCGATTTAAGTCTCCGGCAGAAATGCCGACGCTTTCTCATCAGAGAGCACGGTATTTCTGCCCCCAGTAAACATCACCTTCTTCTTATAGTTCCTAGATGCGAGATCGTTCGCATCTAGGAATTTTTTGAATGTGGCCATCTTGTGGCCAAATAGTAAACTGCACCCACATACCAAAATTAAATAAAAAAATACATTATATTACATCTAAAATTAGCTATTTACCTCCCAAACTAAAATTACCCAAATACATTTTTGTATTTAAAAAAAAATAAAAAAAATTACAATTTAAAAAAAAAAAAACTACATAAATAGTTACCTAAGGGTCTGAACTTTTTAAATATACATGTCAAGAGAGTATCTTATTAATTTTTTTAAAATTATAAGCTTATAAATAGTGATGGACGCAAATTGAAAAAATGCACCTTTATTTCTAAATAAAATATCGGCGCCATAAATTATGATAGGGACATAATTTAAACGGTGTAATAAGCGGGACAAATGGGCACATAAAATGCATGGGTTTTAATTACTGTAGCATGTATTAATTTTAAACTATAATGGCCAAAAACTGAGGAATAATGATTTTTTTCCATTTCTATCTTAATCTTCCTGTTAAAATGCATTTACAGTAAAGTGGCTCTTAGCAAAATGTACTACCCAAAGAAAGCCTAATTAGTGGCAGAAAAAACAAGCTATAGATCAATTAATTGTGATAAGTAACGATAAAGTTATTGGCGAATAAATGGGAGGTGAACATTGCTTGGATGCTTGATTTTCGACGCTGTAGGCTGAAGTGGTTAATAATGAAACAGATTGTCGGCATGCATTTTTCATGTGCTATAGAAATGTCCTGAATGATAAAAAAAAGTGCTCGGTTCACTTTAATGTGTACTTGAGATGTGTTAAGAGGCCGCTCCGTTCTGCCGCTATCTCACCCAGTAATCAGGCCAGTCATGCTCTTCAGTGCATGTCCGGCTCGGCCATGCATGTGTCCTCATCATGCCCCCACGCCCGGTAGTTTTCTGCACCTGCGCAGTACTACTGCACAGATGCAGAGCGCTCCCTGCATACGTAGCAGAGCGCAGCAGGCCAGATTACCGGGTGAGATGGCATCCATAGGTCTCACACCTTTAGTTCCTTTTAACATTATAAATTACCTTTTTTTCTCATTTGATCAACAAGTATGCTTACTGCACTACCTGAGGTACAGATGGCCACTAGAGAGACAAATCTGAAAATGAAATGTTATTTTTAAAATATGGTATAGCAAGTGAAAGTCTGAGAATCATATCACTTTCACATACTTTTTACAAGAGTGATGCAAGAATTACAAGGATTCTTTTTACTGACCTGTAAAGCCAGAATCCTACCATTAGATAACATAAAGCATTAGCAGTATAGGTCTATGCCTGTATCTAGTAAAGCAGCATGCATTCCTATCATTGCTGCCTGTACATAGAATGCAGCAACGTCTCTTCCCATGATTTACACACTTGATGACCAGGCCTCTAACAGCTGGAAGCTCTGTTTCACCATGATTGACATGTAGCTGGATAGTCTGGGGACAGCAATGAGGTCTCCTACTCTAAACAAATTGCTGGAGCCCGAGGGTAAGCTTTGTTAATAATGAGATGAGAAAATGTCCTTTAATAACTGTAAATGTGATCAGAATGTTGTTAGACAGAATGAGTTCATGAGTCAGGGAAGTGACATGAATGGCCTCAAGAGTCCCTAGTTCTGAGTGTGAATACGTTAGTTCTATGCCTAGTTATTATAGGCTGCCATAGACTCAAGCACAGTGCAGTCATCCTGCTTAACACCTCCTGCCAGACGACTGATTTAGCAGCAAATCCATGTTTAGGCCAAGCATCCATAGCTAGGATAAGAAGGAGGCAGGCACAGACATTGCAGGCCTGTGTCTGGAGCGCCATCAGAAGAGGGAGACAGAAGCACAGCAATCAGCCAGCCCACCCAGCGCCTTTGAGTCTCCCCTCCCCTTGCTGCTGGTCACTCCCTCCCTGCTGCCTCATGGTATGATGGAAGAGTATAGTAGGATTTAGAACAAGTGAGCTGCCCAGTTCAGCTGATCCTTTTACCGCATGAAGGATCTCTGGACTTCTCTGGACTTCTGAACACTGGAATACAGATCCCTTACAATAGATGAGCTAAATCTCATAGACATGATTAACTCACTGTCACTTGTCCACTTCCACATATCTCACTTAGGCTAGGTTCACAATAGCACCAGATCCTGAGCGCATAAGCTGTGCCTCGTTGCAGCGTCCGTCACGATGTTCACACTCACTACCATTGTGAATCTTGCTCGTCGCTGCTGGGCTTGGGAACAACAAATGTCAGTAAGCTCAGAGCTCTGGCAGAAACATAAGGCTATATCAATGGGAATCCTACCTAGGAACAGGGAGGATTCTCACTCTAACCAGTAACTTCCTAGAGCTCAGCTATACTATAGCCGAGTACCCACCTCTATTTCCTAACCCTAGGCGCATTCATTTACACCCCCCCTGGGCTTGGCTATAGTAAAGCCGAGCGCCCACTGCCTATAGGAACCTCAGTTTCTTTCAGCTGATGAAACCCCGGCACTGATGACCTCTGCACTGTTCCAATGCCGCAATCCCACCTGCAGCTGATGTAGCCGAGCCCCTGTGTTCATTGTGGCAATCCTGCCCACAACTGATGTAGCCAATCTCCCGGCCCACATTACTGCAGCACAATGCCACGCCCACAATCCCACCTGCAGCTGATGTAGCCAATCTCCCAGCCCACATTACTGCTGCACCATGCCACGCCCACAATCCCACCTGCAGCTGATGTGGCCAAACTCGCGGCGCACATTACTGCTGCACCATGCTACAGCCACAATCCCACCTGCAGCTGATGTAGCCGAACCCCTGTGTTCATTGTGGCAATCCTGCCCACAACTGATGTAGCCAATCTCCCGGCCCACATTACTACTGCACCATGCTACAGCCACAATCCCACCTGCAGCTGATGTAGCCAATATCCCGGCCCACATAACTACTGCACCATGCTACAGCCACAATCCCACCTGCAGCTGATGTAGCCAATATCCCGGCCCACATAACTACTGCACCATGCTACAGCCACAATCCCACCTGCAGCTGATGTAGCCGAACTCCCGGCGCACATTACTGCTGCACCATCCCACTACTGCAATCCCACAGCTGATGTAGCCAATCCCCCGGCACCCATTACCGCTGTACCATGTCACCTCCACAGTTCCACCCACAGCCAAACTCCCGGCGCCCAGGAACTCTGTACTGTGTCACCGCTGCAAACCCACTGCACCATGTCACTGCGGCAATCCTGCCCTCAGCTGATGAAGTTGCCATTGCACTGCATCACCACCACAATCCTGACTATGATAGCCAAACTCCAGCTTCCAGATTACCCTGAAGGTGCCACTAATTGCATTAGAGCTTATGGCAGCACCCAATTTACCAGGTGCACCCCACGCCTAAACTACCTGCTTCATTGTAAAATTACTGCAATCATATCTATAATACAAGCTTCTATGGTATTCCCAGAATCTTCAAATTAATTATCACTTCTCTATTTCTCAACATTCTGTCAAAAGTTTTCCTGTAATCAAAGAGAAGGTTATGCAAGACAATACCACACTCTCAACACTCCTCAAAAGCCTGTCACGGCATGTGTATGAAGGTTATCTGCTCATCTGAATGAACCATCCTGACAGATTGCAAGTTACACCTTCATCTGATGTTGAATTTTAAATTCACACCTTTTTTTAACGAGAATCTGTACTGTCTGATTTGTACAATAAAAAACATACCAATCGAGTCATTGTGATCTCCTGGATCTCTCTTTGCCGTTTCCGACGCTCCCCGCAACAATCCTGGCTTTTAATCGCCAGTTTTAGGCAGTGTTTACAAACAAAAAACATGGCCGCTAACCAGGAAGTAATGTTTGTGTATATATATATTATGTTACAGTATACTACAAGTTTTTATTACATAGTGAATTATCTGCACTCCTGCTTTCTCAGCATGTGATAGGCAGCAGCTCCCTACACCCTCAGCACAACACAAACAAGCTGAAAGTGAGCAGAGACCTTTTTGTGAGGGATAAACAAAGGACACACACAGAGCCTGCAGGGGGCATAGAGGAGGTGTGCATAACTTCTCCCTATCACAGCAGAGGCAGTGCATTCCTCTCTGTGGCCCCCCCACCCTCCCCTGACCTCAGTCCTATTGAGAACTTTTGGAACATCCTCAGGCAAAAGATTTATGAGAGTGGGAGGCAGTTTACATCCAAACAGCAGGTCTGGGAGGCTATTCTGACATCCTGCAAAGAAATTCAAGCAGAAACTCTCCAAAAACTCACAAGTTCAATGTAAGCAAAAAGTATAAAGCTACTATCAAATAAGGGTCCTATTTTCATATGTAACTTGACCTTTTAAAGGACAGCTGAAGAGAGAAGAACATGGAGGCAGCCATGTTTATTCCCTTTTAAACAATACTAGTTGCCTGGCAGCCCTGCTGATCTATTTGGCTGCAGTAGTGTTTGAATAAAATCAACAAGCATGTGGCTAAACTTGTTAGATCTGACAATAATGTCAGAAACACCTGGGGGTTGATTCACAAAGCCGTACTAACTCATAGCACGGGCACGCTACGCTTCGCGCATAAAATTTTACGCGCGCTATAACAAACGTTTGCGCACGTTCACGTGGCGCAACATGTACTTTTGCACGCGTTGTGCCGCATGAACCCGCGCAAATGTTTGTTATAATGCATGTAAAATTTTATGTGTGAAGCATAGCATGCCCGTACTATGAGTTAGCACGGCTTTGTGAATCAACCCCCTGATCTGCTGCATGCTTGTTCAGGGGCTATGGCTAAACACATTAGAGGCAGAGGATCAGCAGGATAGCCAGGCAACTGGTATTGTTTAAAAGGTAATAAATATGGCAGCCTCTATTTACCTCTCACTTGTTGTCCTTAACCACTTCGGTACCAGCAGCCTCTGCCCCCTGCAGGACCAGAGGCTGCTGGTAAACTAAAACGCCGCATCCCGACGAATCGCCGCAATAATCCGCCGCTCTCGCTGGTCACGCTGCTCTGTCCCCGCCGCAGGCTGCTCTCTCTGCCATCTCTATGACGGCAGAGTGCTGTGCGCCAGTCAGGAGCAGCTTTCATTGGCTCCTGACCCTGTCACTCAATGTAAGCCAATGGGATTGGCTTATAGTAATGACAGGGCCAGGAGCCAATGAAAACGGGGAGGCGCGGTGAATGGGACGTAGAGCTTACGTCCGGTCAGAACCGCAGCGCCACCCGCCCGACGTAGATTTGTACTGCGTCGGTCCGAAATTGGTTAAAGATGTTTTTGATTGGCATAGGTTTTTATTCCAGTAAAAATGCCCTCCTAATGCTGCAAATTCAACAAATGACCATTTTCAGTTCTTTACAACCTATAAAATGTTTTGAAACTCTGTTGTGCGTAATAATTTGGAATAGTGCTTTTTTTTTTTTTTTTTTTTTTTTTTGTGAAAAACATACCATTATCATTAGGAGGCTTGTTCAGTAACATTAGAATTATACTCTAATGGTTGATGACTCAAAATAATGCTGACTGCCACTTGCGTCCACTATTCAGGAAAATCCGAGAAAAATATAATTTGCATAATCATTTGGAGCAGGGTGTAGACCAGGCATGGGCAAACTCGGCCCTCCAGCTGTTACGGAACTACAAATCCCACAATACATTTGCCTTTATGAGTCATGACTGTGGCTGTCAGACTCCTGCAATGCATTGTGGGACTTGTAGTTCCGTAACAGCTGGAGGGCCGAGTTTGCCCATGCCTGGTGTAGATAGTGTTACAAATGAGTAGCATGGTAAGTGCTCATTAGCAAGCAGCACCTGACTGCAGAAAAAGCTTCTTGGGAAATTTAAAGGCACAGGATGTGCAATTGCATCTGCAGTACCAGAATTAGCAAGCGCCAAAACCAACTACACCATCTCTCTCACAAAAAGATGTTGGTTCACATAAACATGCTTATGTGTTAACAGGGGTGTCGTGTGTTGGCCGCCTCATGCACCCAGGAAAGGGGAGAAGCACAGGTCCCAAGCAAACTTGTTGCATGGAAGAGACGTCCACAACTGCACCCTGAGGAGGGAGCAGCACACACACCCCTCAAGTGTCTCCACCAGCTGGGATAGTCATGCATAACTGCAACTTCAAAGGAACAAAAATCCTACCTCTCTGAGTTATCCCAGCTATAGTAACTCATGCGCTATGTGACTTGCTGTGCCTTTAAATTTGCCAAGAGGCTTTTTCTGCAGCCTTTTATAAGCCAGGTGGTGCTTGGTAATGAGCACTTACCAGGCTACCTATTTGTGACTGTACTTAGTGTGACAAGGTGTCATAGAACCCAGCCTTACCCTTAGCAGGTATTGCGGTTGATGCACAATTAAAGCGGACCCAAACCAAACATTTGTTTTTATTCAAAATATTTAGTTGTACCACTGACAAATACAAAGATAAATAAACACTCCTTCAAGACAATGAGCATTTTAGTGCATGCTTTTCACCCTTCTCTTTTCATAACTAGGGTTATACAGGTGGCAGCCATTACTTCTGAGCTTAGTAGGAGGTTTTAGATCATGGGTGTGTTTGTCATCAGGTACCATTCCTCATAGGGGCATCGTCTATGTGAAATCTCACATACGCTGAGATCACCTCCCCTGTGACATCATCAGTAGCAGCTTGTGTTTCGATTTTGTTTTTTATCTCCTCCACCAGTCTGCCTAATTCTGTCCCAACACCTGGCAATATGGGTTAGTGCGAGTACGGGAAAAGTTAGAGCGCACAAACGTGTATGCGCGCTAACCCACCGCTAAGCATATCACGGCCGTGATATCATTTATCACGGCTTAGTGAATCGAGCCCTTTGTGTGCTGCTGTGTACTCATCTCTGTACCTGTGTCATTTCAGCACTGCTTTTCTTTTTAGCTGCAATTCACTGTGTCCACCTTACAGGTATATTTAAAGAAATTTGGAAGGGGGAAAGTTTTAGCTAGTTAGAGTCATTGTAACAGTAAGTTTGCGGGTAGGGCGAGGAGTTAGATGGAGTACTTAGGAGCAGGGCCGGACCGAGGCAGAGGCAAGAGAGGCTCCAGCCTCGGGGCAAGTGTAGGGAGGAGCACAAAACTCAGTTAGCTATCATTCCCCTATTGTGTTTGAAGCAGAGAGAAATAAGAAAAGGGGATACATGGCAGTCACTGCAAGCCATATAACTAGAGATTAAGGTGTTGGGGGGGGGTGCCTCTTAGTCTAATAGCAATAAGTGTGTGACGGCTGGGGTGGGAGGGATCGAAAGGCGCACTTTGGTTTGTCAGCCTTGGGTGCTGGAGGATTTTGTCCCAGCTCTGCTTAGGAGTAGACATTGCGGTGATGGCTAAGGCTAAAGATTGGATAGATGGTTAAAGCCAACCTAAACTGAAAATCAAAAGTCAAATAAACATACACAGGTCGTAATTACCTCTTGTGTAGTCTACTCATCAATCTCTTTCTCCTCTCATGTGTCCTGTTTGTCCACTGTGAATGATGGAATTCTCAGTTTTCCATTTTAAAACCCTGTAACAACTTCCGGGCCAGCACTCTGTTAAACTATAATATCGCCCACTTAAACCATACGGAAACATGGACATTACTTTGAAAATCAGTTGTCCTTTCAGTTATTAACTGACAGCAACTAATATACAACTAACAGCAACTGATATATTTCAGTTCTGACAAAATCTTGTCAGAACTGGAAGGAATTGATGATGGCGAGGTAAGTATGTAGATTTGAACGTACTGTACATCATGTGTTTATCTCACCAATACAGTATTATAAATGCGAACGTTTGGATGTTTGGATGTTTGTTACTCAATCACACAACAATGGCTGAATGGATTTGAATAAAATTTGGCACACACATAGTACATTACTATTCAAACTTGGCAGTGGAAAAAATTAGAGCGGTAGGACATACACCCCCAATAATCCGACATAAATAACAAATTAATGAAAGTAACAAATTTATTTATCAAATCCACAATTACTAGTAATAAAAATATTAAAAATCACATGGGATGGCCACCCCGCCACAACTCACCCACTCAAACTACCACGTCACACCATCAAGCACCCGCCGGCATCTAACGCTAGTAGCAACCTCTACAGTGATGATAGCAACAAATGCTGTATCCTAGAAGTACGAGATATGCAGAGTATGCAATGTCCCCATACAGCAGCAGGAGAAAGTGGCAAGAGCAAGGAAGCTGATATCAGACACCGTCCAGCGTTATATACACAAGCCTTGATGTTAGTGTTGCAACGTGACATACAATACACAGTTCATCCATCAGCAGTAACACAGCAAGCAGGATATGTTGTATCAGGTCAGCCAGGTTAATTCATTAGGCAGGTGTGTCCATAGACATCATCACAAGACTCCACAGCATCAAAGCAAATACAGTGAATATTCATCTCACCAGTTCCTCGCAGGGCTTCAGTGTATGCCTGACCCTACTCATAAGTTGCAGAGGGGAACTCATAGGCTGCAGGAGGGAGAATCACTCCAGGCTTGCTGGTTGTCTACCTTAGAGATGCTGCAAATGGGTGTAGTCATCCAGATTGTTGTTAGCCACCATTGGCGCTGGAGCCGTTCGAGGTGTGGAGCTGGGTGACCGGAGGAGGCTGATAGTGAAAGCCTCACCACAGTGTCAGAGCGGGGGTCGGGGCGGCGTGGCGTCCCATGCAGAGGCGGATGGCTTCCCCGACGTTTCGCCGGCTTCCGGCTTCCTCAAGGGGCGTGGCCATCATTGCCTACAACTTCCTCTACTTCTACGAAGCTGCGACCAATCATACACATGCATAGCTCCACCCATCTTACAACCAAAACAAAGTCCCATGTGCGCAGAGCCGGAGGGCGGAGCCATGCACCATGACGGGGGCTGGGAAGGCGGCATAGAACGGGAGCACAAGGAGGGAGGGAAATGAGAGACCACCGAGAGCACAGAGATTAACACCCGACAGCAGTACTAGACCGTATGCAATGCAGGCGGCCCACACCAGCGCACTTGTCCTGTAAGGTGAACTCAATCCCCGCTGTCAGGTGCCCACATCCCCCCAATCCTGGCCCTGTCTCCACCATCGTAGGCCAATCAGGTGCATGCACTAAATTCATGCTCCACAGCTGCACACATAGAATGGAGTTATATGACTAATGCAAAAATGCATATATTTTAAACATTGACTGTAAAAAGGACTGCCCATTAGCGAAATATAATGTTGTGACCTCGTAGGTAATACAACCACAAGGGACACAAAGGGGAGAAAAAGACATCCCCTAAGAAAAGCACTATTACTGATTCGGGCGAGTATGACCAGAAAGTTGCCAGGGATGCACCGGGAACACAGGCCGAAGCGCCACTCCAGCTGCGGAAACAGCAGGACATCCAACAGCGACCCCTACACAGGCAGTACATTACCTGGAATAACATATAAGATACTTTTTATTCCCATAATCAAAACATGAGCAGAGACAAATACAAATTTCACTGGGAAAATGTAAATGGCAGCTATTCTTACACTGTTAATGGCAAGGTTCTCAAATGTTGCACAGTTGGTCAATATTGTTGATTAATATTCAGAAAAGTGGGTGGAGCCTACAAAAGCCAATCAAAATTCACCTATTGATTTTCAAGGGGAATATTTAATTGCTGCCATTCTTGCACTGCTAATGGCACAAGCTGCACGGGGCCCATGCAGTTGCACCACAGTTTGGGCCCAATTATCCTCTGGGCTCTTTTACATGCATTTCTGTAACTCAGAAGGTAAAGTGATAATAGCTTGGGGCCCAGTCATGTACAAATATAAAACGTGTGCTACATTAATATAGTGCGTACAGTACATGACCTAAGTTCATGTACTTGTATCTTATCAACATTATTTGAATCCCACCATTATCTGTTGACCATGGCAACTTACATGGGGCCCACTTCATTTATTCCCCCCGGAAATCCTTTGTTGGCTTTGTCCACCACTGGTCTGGGTGAGTTCATCTCCCCATCTCTGGCTCAGGTGCACTATTCACACAAATGGAAGAGCTGGAATTGTACTGAGATCCTCTCCAAGGTGACAGGGCAACAGCTTTAGGTGACATGTCCGTCAAAGCCCTACTGACAGATTCTCACTCTTCTTGCTTAATTTGTAATTTATTTTAATGTAATACCAATGGTAGGAAGATCCCCACTGAAGTCTCCAAGAAACAGACAAAGCCAACTGACTTCTCTCGTAACTCGTATCGTAGTTTCGCTTTTAGTCATTTGGTGATATGCCAGAACACACAAATATCAGGACATGATTACACTTTTTTTTAAGTTTACAGTGGGTTGCAAAAGTATTCGCCCCCTTGAAGTTTTCCACATTTTGTCATATTACTGCCACAAACATGCATCAATTTTATTGGAATTCCACGTGAAAGACCAATTACAAAGTGGTGTACATGTGAGAAGTGAATCGAATATCATACATCATTCCAAAAATGTTTACAAATAAATAACTGCAAAGTGGGGTGTGCGTAATTATTCGGCCCCCTGAGTCAATACTTTGTAGAACCACCTTTTGCTGCAATTACAGCTGACCGTCTTTAGGGTATGTATCTACTAGCTTTGCACATCTAGAGACTGAAAACCTTGCCCATTCTTCTTTGCAAAACAGCTCCAGCTCAGTCAGATTAGATGGACAGCATTTGTGAACAGCAGTTTTCAGATCTTGCCACAGATTTTCAATTGGATTTAGATCTGGACTTTGACTGGGCCATTCTAACACATAAAAAACACACGATTGGTTCGCACGATGGCCAGGGGCCCCGGACCTCTCTCACTGGCCGGGGCCCCAAGGCCAATGCGCGATACCTGGAGGGGAGTGCAGGTGGGCCTGGACCTCTCACCCCCAGGCTCTGGACCTCTCACATCCAGAAAACCCACCAACACTGCCTCCATACTGAATGCTAAATTTGACACACACAAGCAATAGAACACAGCAATACATGCATGCAGCTACATTTAAGTCGTCAGCAGGTGCTCGTCAGCCAATCAGGATGCACTGTCATACAACCTTTACCTGCCATACCACATCTAGCAGCCATTAGCATTCAGGTGGGAGGCTTCAGTTGGACGCAAATCGCAAGATTGCGTCGCTAGCAGGACCGCCCCGTGCAGGCATTCCTCCCACAGGGGTCCCTCCCTAACCGCTCACCTGTCTGCCATGTCCTAGAGCTGAAAAAAAACTTTAAAAACACACGATTGGTTCGCACGATGGCCAGGGGCCCCGGACCTCTCTCACTGGCCGGGGCCCCAAGGCCAATGCGCGATACCTGGAGGGGAGTGCAGGTGGGCCTGGACCTCTCACCCCCAGGCTCTGGACCTCTCACATCCAGAAAACCCACCAACACTGCCTCCATACTGAATGCTAAATTTGACACACACAAGCAATAGAACACAGCAATACATGCATGCAGCTACATTTAAGTCGTCAGCAGGTGCTCATCAGCCAATCAGGATGCACTGTCATACAACCTTTACCTGCCATACCACATCTAGCAGCCATTAGCATTCAGGTGGGAGGCTTCAGTTGGACGCAAATCGCAAGATTGCGTCGCTAGCAGGACCGCCCCGTGCAGGCATTCCTCCCACAGGGGTCCCTCCCTAACCGCTCACCTGTCTGCCATGTCCTAGAGCTGAAAAAAAACGTTTAAAAACACACGATTGGTTCGCACGATGGTCAGGGGCCCCGGACCTCTCTCACTGGCCGGGGCCCCAAGGCCAATGCGCGATACCTGGAGGGGAGTGCAGGTGGGCCTGGACCTCTCACCCCCAGGCTCTGGACCTCTCACATCCAGAAAACCCACCAACACTGCCTCCATACTGAATGCTAAATTTGACACACACAAGCAATAGAACACAGCAATACATGCATGCAGCTACATTTAAGTCGTCAGCAGGTGCTCGTCAGCCAATCAGGATGCACTGTCATACAACCTTTACCTGCCATACCACATCTAGCAGCCATTAGCATTCAGGTGGGAGGCTTCAGTTGGACGCAAATCGCAAGATTGCGTCGCTAGCAGGACCGCCCCGTGCAGGCATTCCTCCCACAGGGGTCCCTCCCTAACCGCTCACCTGTCTGCCATGTCCTAGAGCTGAAAAAAAACGTTTAAAAACACACGATTGGTTCGCACGATGGCCAGGGGCCCCGGACCTCTCTCACTGGCCGGGGCCCCAAGGCCAATGCGCGATACCTGGAGGGGAGTGCAGGTGGGCCTGGACCTCTCACCCCCAGGCTCTGGACCTCTCACATCCAGAAAACCCACCAACACTGCCTCCATACTGAATGCTAAATTTGACACACACAAGCAATAGAACACAGCAATACATGCATGCAGCTACATTTAAGTCGTCAGCAGGTGCTCGTCAGCCAATCAGGATGCACTGTCATACAACCTTTACCTGCCATACCACATCTAGCAGCCATTAGCATTCAGGTGGGAGGCTTCAGTTGGACGCAAATCGCAAGATTGCGTCGCTAGCAGGACCGCCCCGTGCAGGCATTCCTCCCACAGGGGTCCCTCCCTAACCGCTCACCTGTCTGCCATGTCCTAGAGCTGAAAAAAAACGTTTAAAAACACACGATTGGTTCGCACGATGGCCAGGGGCCCCGGACCTCTCTCACTGGCCGGGGCCCCAAGGCCAATGCGCGATACCTGGAGGGGAGTGCAGGTGGGCCTGGACCTCTCACCCCCAGGCTCTGGACCTCTCACATCCAGAAAACCCACCAACACTGCCTCCATACTGAATGCTAAATTTGACACACACAAGCAATAGAACACAGCAATACATGCATGCAGCTACATTTAAGTCGTCAGCAGGTGCTCGTCAGCCAATCAGGATGCACTGTCATACAACCTTTACCTGCCATACCACATCTAGCAGCCATTAGCATTCAGGTGGGAGGCTTCAGTTGGACGCAAATCGCAAGATTGCGTCGCTAGCAGGACCGCCCCGTGCAGGCATTCCTCCCACAGGGGTCCCTCCCTAACCGCTCACCTGTCTGCCATGTCCTAGAGCTGAAAAAAAAACGTTTAAAAACACACGATTGGTTCGCACGATGGCCAGGGGCCCCGGACCTCTCTCACTGGCCGGGGCCCCAAGGCCAATGCGCGATACCTGGAGGGGAGTGCAGGTGGGCCTGGACCTCTCACCCCCAGGCTCTGGACCTCTCACATCCAGAAAACCCACCAACACTGCCTCCATACTGAATGCTAAATTTGACACACACAAGCAATAGAACACAGCAATACATGCATGCAGCTACATTTAAGTCGTCAGCAGGTGCTCGTCAGCCAATCAGGATGCACTGTCATACAACCTTTACCTGCCATACCACATCTAGCAGCCATTAGCATTCAGGTGGGAGGCTTCAGTTGGACGCAAATCGCAAGATTGCGTCGCTAGCAGGACCGCCCCGTGCAGGCATTCCTCCCACAGGGGTCCCTCCCTAACCGCTCACCTGTCTGCCATGTCCTAGAGCTGAAAAAAAACGTTTAAAAACACACGATTGGTTCGCACGATGGCCAGGGGCCCCGGACCTCTCTCACTGGCCGGGGCCCCAAGGCCAATGCGCGATACCTGGAGGGGAGTGCAGGTGGGCCTGGACCTCTCACCCCCAGGCTCTGGACCTCTCACATCCAGAAAACCCACCAACACTGCCTCCATACTGAATGCTAAATTTGACACACACAAGCAATAGAACACAGCAATACATGCATGCAGCTACATTTAAGTCGTCAGCAGGTGCTCGTCAGCCAATCAGGATGCACTGTCATACAACCTTTACCTGCCATACCACATCTAGCAGCCATTAGCATTCAGGTGGGAGGCTTCAGTTGGACGCAAATCGCAAGATTGCGTCGCTAGCAGGACCGCCCCGTGCAGGCATTCCTCCCACAGGGGTCCCTCCCTAACCGCTCACCTGTCTGCCATGTCCTAGAGCTGAAAAAAAACGTTTAAAAACACACGATTGGTTCGCACGATGGCCAGGGGCCCCGGACCTCTCTCACTGGCCGGGGCCCCAAGGCCAATGCGCGATACCTGGAGGGGAGTGCAGGTGGGCCTGGACCTCTCACCCCCAGGCTCTGGACCTCTCACATCCAGAAAACCCACCAACACTGCCTCCATACTGAATGCTAAATTTGACACACACAAGCAATAGAACACAGCAATACATGCATGCAGCTACATTTAAGTCGTCAGCAGGTGCTCGTCAGCCAATCAGGATGCACTGTCATACAACCTTTACCTGCCATACCACATCTAGCAGCCATTAGCATTTAGGTGGGAGGCTTCAGTTGGACGCAAATCGCAAGATTGCGTCGCTAGCAGGACCGCCCCGTGCAGGCATTCCTCCCACAGGGGTCCCTCCCTAACCGCTCACCTGTCTGCCATGTCCTAGAGCTGAAAAAAAACGTTTAAAAACACACGATTGGTTCGCACGATGGCCAGGGGCCCCGGACCTCTCTCACTGGCCGGGGCCCCAAGGCCAATGCGCGATACCTGGAGGGGAGTGCAGGTGGGCCTGGACCTCTCACCCCCAGGCTCTGGACCTCTCACATCCAGAAAACCCACCAACACTGCCTCCATACTGAATGCTAAATTTGACACACACAAGCAATAGAACACAGCAATACATGCATGCAGCTACATTTAAGTCGTCAGCAGGTGCTCGTCAGCCAATCAGGATGCACTGTCATACAACCTTTACCTGCCATACCACATCTAGCAGCCATTAGCATTCAGGTGGGAGGCTTCAGTTGGACGCAAATCGCAAGATTGCGTCGCTAGCAGGACCGCCCCGTGCAGGCATTCCTCCCACAGGGGTCCCTCCCTAACCGCTCACCTGTCTGCCATGTCCTAGAGCTGAAAAAAAACGTTTAAAAACACACGATTGGTTCGCACGATGGCCAGGGGCCCCGGACCTCTCTCACTGGCCGGGGCCCCAAGGCCAATGCGCGATACCTGGAGGGGAGTGCAGGTGGGCCTGGACCTCTCACCCCCAGGCTCTGGACCTCTCACATCCAGAAAACCCACCAACACTGCCTCCATACTGAATGCTAAATTTGACACACACAAGCAATAGAACACAGCAATACATGCATGCAGCTACATTTAAGTCGTCAGCAGGTGCTCGTCAGCCAATCAGGATGCACTGTCATACAACCTTTACCTGCCATACCACATCTAGCAGCCATTAGCATTCAGGTGGGAGGCTTCAGTTGGACGCAAATCGCAAGATTGCGTCGCTAGCAGGACCGCCCCGTGCAGGCATTCCTCCCACAGGGGTCCCTCCCTAACCGCTCACCTGTCTGCCATGTCCTAGAGCTGAAAAAAAACGTTTAAAAACACACGATTGGTTCGCACGATGGCCAGGGGCCCCGGACCTCTCTCACTGGCCGGGGCCCCAAGGCCAATGCGCGATACCTGGAGGGGAGTGCAGGTGGGCCTGGACCTCTCACCCCCAGGCTCTGGACCTCTCACATCCAGAAAACCCACCAACACTGCCTCCATACTGAATGCTAAATTTGACACACACAAGCAATAGAACACAGCAATACATGCATGCAGCTACATTTAAGTCGTCAGCAGGTGCTCGTCAGCCAATCAGGATGCACTGTCATACAACCTTTACCTGCCATACCACATCTAGCAGCCATTAGCATTCAGGTGGGAGGCTTCAGTTGGACGCAAATCGCAAGATTGCGTCGCTAGCAGGACCGCCCCGTGCAGGCATTCCTCCCACAGGGGTCCCTCCCTAACCGCTCACCTGTCTGCCATGTCCTAGAGCTGAAAAAAAACGTTTAAAAACACACGATTGGTTCGCACGATGGCCAGGGGCCCCGGACCTCTCTCACTGGCCGGGGCCCCAAGGCCAATGCGCGATACCTGGAGGGGAGTGCAGGTGGGCCTGGACCTCTCACCCCCAGGCTCTGGACCTCTCACATCCAGAAAACCCACCAACACTGCCTCCATACTGAATGCTAAATTTGACACCATTAAACCATTCCATTGTTGCCCTGGCTTTATGTTTAGGGTCATTGTCCTGCTGGAAGGTGAACCTCCGCCCCAGTATGAAGTCTTTTGCAGTCTCCAAGAGGTTTTCTTCCAAGTTTGCCCTGTATTTGGCTCCATCCATCTTCCCATCAACTCTGACCAGCTTCCCTGTGTCTGCTGAAGAGATGCACCCCCTGAGCATGATGCTGCCACCACCATATTTGACAGTGGGGATGCTGTGTTCAGAGTGATGTGCAGTGTTAGTTTTCTGCCACACATAGCGTTTTGCATTTTGGCCAAAAAGTTCCATTTTGGCCTCATCTGACCAGAGCACCTTCTTCCACATGGTTGTTGTGTCCCCCACATGGCTTGTGGCAAACTGCAAACGGGACTTCTTATGCTTTCTGTTATCAATGCCTTTCTTCTTGCCACTCTTCCATAAAGGTCAACTTTGTACAGTGCATGACTAATAGTTGTCCTATGGAAAGAGTCTCCCACCTGAGCTGTAGATCCCTGCAGCTCGTCCAGAGTCACCACAGGCCTCTTGACTGCATTTCTGATCAGTGCTCTCCTTGCTTGGCTTGTGAGTTTAGGTGGTGGCCTTGTCTTGGTAGGTTTACAGTTGTGCCATACTCCTTCCATTTCTGAATGATCGCTTGAATAGTGCTCCGTGGGATGTTCAAGGCTTTGGAAATCTTTTTGTAGCCTAAGCCTGCTTAACATTTCTCAATAACTTGATCCCTGACCTGTCTTGTGTGTTCTTTGGACTTCACGGTGTTGTTGCTCCCAATATTCTCTTAGACAACCTCTGAGGCCCTCACAGAGCAGCTGTATTTGTACTGACATTAGATTACACACAGGCGCACTCTATTTAGTCATTAGCACTCATCAGGCAATGTCTATAGGCAACTGACTGCACTCAGATCAAAGGGGGCCGAATAATTATGCACACACCACTTTGCAGTTATTTATTTGTAAAAAATGTTTGGAATCATGTATGATTTTCGTTCCACTTCTCATGTGTACACCACTTTGTGTTGGTGTTTCATGTGAAATTCCAATAACATTGATTCATGTTTGTGGCAGTAATATGACAAAATGTGGAAAATTTCAAGGGGGCCGAATACTTTTGCAACCCACTGTATCTAGCGACAGCTAAAAATGTAGCCTTAAATAGGTCTGATTTACTAGAATAAGTAGTTCAACTGGCTCCCACACTTTTTTTAAATCGTCGTTTCCCTGAATTTGAGTAAATATACAGTGCAGGCAGCCGTAACTTACGACACATTTTAGGTTCTGGATAGCATGAAAAGGTTTGGATCCTTTGTGGGCTTCTATTGCTCATGTAGAACAACTGTCAGTGTCACTCCAACAGGGAACCATTAATGGTCTCTTGTTTAGGTCTGTTATGTTTATTGTGCTCATTGCACCACCGTGTTTCACCATTGATTCACTAAGTAAATAGTTTGTGTATCTACCGTGAGTACATTTTATTGTGACATTGCATAGAGTTTTGTGCATTATGCACAAAAGCATGATTGCATGGTATATCATATACAATTCAATACATTATTTCCTATTTTAGCTAGTTATGTGCACCATGTGTAGCGTAATTTTCATTTTGCACAAACGGAAGAGCTGGAATTGTACTGAGATCCTCTACAAGGTGACAGGGCACCAGCTTCAGGTGACATGCCCGTCAAAGCCCTACTGACAGATTCTCACTCTTCTTGCTACATTTGTTATTTATTTTAATGTAACACCAATGGTAGGAAGATCCCCACTGAAGTCTCCAAGAAACAGACAAAGCCAACTGACTTCTCTCGTAACTCGTATCGTAGTTTTGCTTGGTTTGCCACTTTAGTCATTTGGTGATATGCCAGAACACACAAATATCAGGACATGATTAGACTTTTTTTAAGTTTATTTTGACATTTTGGATCCATTATGCATCCTTTATCAAGAAACCACTGATAGTCTTAACAGCTCTGGTAAAATACATACCAAGGGCGCTTATAAATCTGACTACACCCACTCCTCCAGCACAACATAAGTCATGCCAAGAGCCTTGAGAAGTCTAAAATTTCTGCAAATGTAAGCTAAACAAAGCTTCATCCTCAATATATCTAGTGACAGCTAAAAATGTAGCCTTAAATAGGTCTGATTTACTAAAATAAGTAGTTCAACTTTCCCACACTTTTTTTTTAAATCGTTTCCCTGAATTGTAGTAGCAAGAAGTTTTAAATCAGGATGATACCATTTATTGGCTAACTACAAATGAATAAGAATAAACAAGCTTTCGGCCTTGCAGCCTTCGTCAGGTTTACATCCTGTTAGTTTGCAAGCTGGTGGTACAGACAGCTTATATACATGCAACATCAAAAGGGAAAACAGATATTTTTTTCAAGCATAAATACATCATTAAGATGCCTTAACCTCCCTGGCGGTTAATTTTTTTTTTCTTCTTTTAACCGCCAGGGAGGTTAAGGCATCTTAATGATGTATTTATGCTTGAAAAAAATATCTGTTTTCCCTTTTGATGTTGCATGTATATAAGCTGTCTGTACCACCAGCTTGCAAACTAACAGGATGTAAACCTGACGAAGGCTGCAAGGCCGAAAGCTTGTTTATTCTTATTCATTTGTAGTTAGCCAATAAATGGTATCATCCTGATTTAAAACTTCTTGCTTTTACTGATGGCTAACACGGTACAATACCCTACTGCTACTGAATTGTAGTAGATATACAGTGCAGGCACTCGTAACTTACAGAACATTTTAGGCTCTAGATAGCATGAAAAGGTTTGGATCCTTTGTGGGCTTCTATTGCTCATGTAAAACAACTCTCAGTGTCACTCCAACAGGGAACCATTAATGGCCTCTTGTTTAGGTCCGTTAAATAGTTTGTGTATCTACTACCATGAGTTTTTTATTTTCATCACATCACATTTTATTGTGACATTGCATAGAGTTTTGTGCATTATGCACAAAAGCATGATTAAATGGTGTATCATAAACAAATCAATGCATTATTTCTTATTTTAGCTAGTTATGTGTAGCGTAATTTCACATTTGTTAATGTGAAAATCTGCACCCCTCTTGCAGTCACTGTATTATTTTAATGCTCAGATGGTAATTCTAGCATTACCTGATCAAAGTTACAACTCTCCTTACAAGTAGTACTTACAGAATATGTTCTTTGTATGTAGCACATCACACACACAGAACAAGCCTGTTTTCTCAACTTCCACCAAGCCAGTCTGCTAGACCAGTGTTTCTCAACATTCTTTAGTATGTACCCCTTTTAAACCCCTGTACTCACCAAGTACCCCCTAGCATAATAAATATTATCACAAGTAACCCTTGACAAATATATATTTAATCGTAGTACATGATAATTGGTTCTAAACAATTTACAAGCATTTACTATTGCTTTTAATTCGCTAAAATACTAATTTGGTGTTGTTTAAATAAGATTTATCATTTTCTAAAACTCGAAATTTG
This sequence comes from Hyperolius riggenbachi, assembly GCF_040937935.1. NCBI lineage: Eukaryota > Metazoa > Chordata > Amphibia > Anura > Hyperoliidae > Hyperolius > Hyperolius riggenbachi. The sequence continues at coordinate 111,748,265 of NC_090651.1, forward strand.
TTATTCTTGGTTAAAGAGTGTCTGAAGCCATAGAAATTACTGTATTTGTCGGAATATATAAGACGCTCCGGAATATAAGACACACCTAGGTTTAGAGGGCAACAAACAGGTAAAAAAATGTGTGACCTGGTGCGCCCTTGTACCAGGAGCATCTTGTAGATGTTCTTCCTCAATCAGTGTCCTCCTGTGTCCCCTGTTCACCATGTGTCCTCCATTGCTCCCCCTGTGTGCCCCCTTCTATCCCCAGTGTGTCTCACTGTGTTTTTCTCTGTCCCCTAATATCACCCTGTGTCCTCTCCTGGTCCCTCTGTCCCATCCTGATCCCCTATGTCCCCTCCTGGTCCAGTGTCTCATCCTGGTCCTTGTGTCCCATTCTTGTCCCTGTGTCCCATTCTGGTCCGCATGTCTCATCCCTGTCCTCATGTGTCCCCTCCTTGTCTTTCTGTGTCTTGTCCTTGTCCCCATGCTGAGTGTACTGAGAGTTGGGGGTCAATGGTGAGAGCTAGGGGACAGCATTCCTCAATGTTTGGTGCCCAGGGGTGTGAAGCAGTCAGAGATATGTATCATAACAGTGTGGCTTTAATGCTACTTAATTGGACAGCAGCGGTAGTGCAGGGGGAGGTAGCGGCTATCCGCCGCCAGTGTGAGGGAGACTAGGCAGGGAATAAATTAGCTGCGGCGGGAAGGCAGTGAAGGAAGCCACTCACTTACCATACTTAGTGGCTGCCATGCGGGTGGCTGAGAAGGCAGACCTGGCAGCGTGGATACGCATGCACACAGGATCCACAGCTGGAAACACAACGAGGGCCCAGACACCCGCGGCTGACTTCCTGCCATTTGTAATCACTCCAGCAGGTTCTGTGTGAGGGAGCTCTTCTGTACAGCAGGTAGGCATTGACAATTGCAGGATCAGCTAGGATCAAGAGCGCAGGATCCCCAGGCAGAGCAGGCCTTATCAGTCCAAAGTGCCGGCGGCTGACTTCCAGTCCTGTGATCACTCTAGAGGACAGGCGGCGATGTAAAATGGGTCCCCAGGCAGAGCAGGCCTCATCAGCCGCAATCACCGGTCCCGCAAAGAGTCCAGGTGAGCAGGCCGGGCAGCAGAGATCCTTACTTCACATCCATACGATGCAGGGAATCCCCGATGTTGTTGGGGATTCCCTGCCTTTGAAATATAAGACGCAGAGACATTTTCTCCCCATTTTTGGGGAGAAAAAGTGTGTCTTATATTCTGAAAAATACGGTACCCTCTTTTTATTGCCCAGTTATGTTAAGCATGAAGATCAAAGCTGAGTTGCCGCATCCCGTGGCAGAACGAGGTATTAATCCCCCAAAATCCCATGGCTAAATTCCATGACTTTCTAGGTTGTGGACTTTGCTGCCCGGGGAGGCAGATTTTTGCGCATTAGCTCCAGTGCAGTCAATCTCTGCCGATTTCTGCCTCTCCCCGCCCCTCTCAGTGAAAGAAGACTGAGAGGGGCGTGGAGAGGCAGAGATCGGCGGAGTTTGACTGGAACAGAGGCAGAGTTACTGCGCAAAGCTCTGCCTCTACCAGGAAGCGACCACAGAATTTTACCCTGGGGATTTTTTGGGGGATAAATACCTTGCTTTGCCACAGGAATGCAGCAAATCAGCTTTGATCTTAATACTTAACATAACTGTGCAATAAAAAGAGGTAATTTATTTGGCTTCAGACTCTCTTTAAGTATATCAAGGTCGAGTACCCCCTGGAGCCATCAGAAGTACCCCCTGGGTACGCGTACCACACGTTGAGAACCTGCTAGACTCGATGGAGTATTTCAAACATGAAAATATCATCTAAAAGTTTAGAATTTGAAAGCCAGGGTGATAAAAAAAATGCCAACTTAAAAAAAAGTTAAACTTATATATTCCCTGAGGAAGAACCTACAGTTTCTCACAAAAGTGAATACATATATTTTATTGTATCTTAGAAAATGTCTAATTGGCCAGAATTTTGACATTAGGGTGTCCCCACTTTTGTCGTCTCAGTGATTTAGACATTAATGGCTCTGTGTTAAAGTACCCCTGACCTCATTAATAAAAAAAAGCATTCAAATTCTGTTATTTATAATCTGTGCTGTAACATAAAAGTCCCAGCACAATCCTTTTCCTTTCTTTTTAGTGCCCCCCCCCCCCCCCCACCGCTCTGCTCAGCCACTCGAGGATGGGCTGGGAGGAAAATGTCAGTACTTCCTCCCCTCTGCCCATCATCAGGCACGCCCCCTCCGCTATTAGTTCCAATCTCCACAGCACGCTGCGGAGCTGTGCTGTGTGCGGTCCTGGAATAATTTACCTCAGAATGATAGTGTACTTAGTACAGTATCATTCTGAGCTAAATTAGCCTAAAACCGAAGATTTTTTTTATTCCTACCCTCCCTCCCCCCCGGAGAGCCAATCAGTGCGATCGTTTCTCATAGGCATCAGCCTATGAGAGGCGATCGTTTTTTAAGCCTCTGCTGGGGACGGCTCAGTGACAGAGCTGTCCCCCGTACAGCGCTGCTGTAGATCGCAGCGCTGCGCAACCATTCAAATTTTTTCTTTATTTCTAGCAGTCTGCTAGCCGCGACCACGGGCTAGCAGGCTGATGTAATTCAGCGGGGATGCACGCGCGTCTGCACACGCTATACCCTGCAAAACACGCCCCCAGGACTTGACACCAATCGGCTTTACGCGGTCCTGGGGGAGCCACCTTGCGGCCGCTGATTTGCGAAACAGCCAAGAAACAGTGAGAGACAGCTTGAAATAAGGTTTTACTGCAGGAAAGTTCAAAGGATCATTATTTCGGCTTTGTTACATAGTTACATAGTTACATAGTTATTTTGGTTGAAAAAAGACATACGTCCATCGAGTTCAACCAGTATAAAGTACAACACCAGCCTGCTCCCTCACATATCCCTGTTGATACAGAGGAAGGCGAAAAAACCCTTACAAGGCATGGTCCAATTAGCCCCTAAAGGGGAAAATTCCTTCCCAACTCCAGATGGCAATCAGATAAAATCCCTGGATCAACATCATTAGGCATTACCTAGTAATTGTAGCCATGGATGTCTTTCAACGCAAGAAAAGCATCTAAGCCCCCTTTAAATGCAGGTATAGAGTTTGCCATAACGACTTCCTGTGGCAATGCATTCCACATCTTAATCACTCTTACTGTAAAGAACCCTTTCCTAAATAAATGGCTAAAACGTTTTTCCTCCATGCGCAGATCATGTCCTCTAGTCCTTTGAGAAGGCCTAGGGACAAAAAGCTCATCCGCCAAGCTATTATATTGCCCTCTGATGTATTTATACATGTTAATTAGATCCCCTCTAAGGCGTCTTTTCTCTAGACTAAATAAACCCAGTTTATCTAACCTTTCTTGATAAGTGAGACCTTCCATCCCACGTATCAATTTTGTTGCTCGTCTCTGCACCTGCTCTAAAACTGCAATATCTTTTTTGTAATGTGGTGCCCAGAACTGAATTCCATATTCTAGATGTGGCCTTACTAGAGAGTTAAACAGGGGCAATATTATGCTAGCATCTCGAGTTTTTATTTCCCTTTTAATGCATCCCAAAATTTTGTTAGCTTTAGCTACAGCGGCTTGGCATTGAGTACGATTATTTAACTTGTTGTCAATGAGTTTTATAGCTTAAAATACAGGGTGTGATTTCTGAACTGCAAACGATGCAGTGTTATGAAAATAAAAATATGAGACTCTTTTCTTTGTTACTAATGTTCTTATAATCATCCATACTACACATAGAATTCATTATATAATGGGGTGGTTTTTTTTTTCTTCTTCAGGTTTGTTTTCATTAAGTTTTTGCTAGCACAAAGGTCTTTTGTGATTTCCTTCTGAAGCCTAATCTCTACATTTTCATGTATTGTCCAAAATCAAGAACAACCTATTTCCATATTGTTGCTCTGTGAAGAAGGAAGCACAACTGCTTTTTGTTGGCCACCCATACACATGTTAATCTGGGTTGCACAGGGTGGTGAAAGGTACCGAAACCACGGGAGGAGAACTAAAACAGTATTTCGAATCAAGTCGCCTCTCTGGAATTTCAGGAATGTAAGACAAGCAGAGTTGTCATCAGGGCTTGTTATCCAAAGATTAGAAACTCTTGCACAGCCCATGCCTTGCCTGAGTGGGTAGGGGCAATGTTCATGTGGAGGGGGATGGAAAGTGTTCTGAGGCCTTGGTAAAAGTAGAACAAATCACAAATTTAAAACCCATCGTGTGATATTTTGCTACACTGTACATGTCGATTCATTTTTATTTATTTTTTATACTTCACTTTTCCAAAGCTTACAATGACCGTTATTAATATTATTATTATTGATTTATAAAGCGCCAACATATTCCGTGGCGCTGTACAAAGTAAGAAACAAACATGCGGTACATAATAATACAGACAATGGTGTACACTAATATACAAGTTACATAATTAGTGACAAAATACAAAAATGATTCAAAATACAGAATTGGTAATAGTAAAAGTAACATGATAAATAAAATGTATAATGATTTCCAAGACACAAAAGGGGGAGAGAGCCCTGCCCTTGCGAGCTTACAATCTGAAGGGAATGGGGGGAAACAAGAGGAGGGTTAGTATACAACAAATATATAGAGGCGGTGTATTTTAGGATACCTAGTAGGAGTGCAATTTGGTTTAGGACAAAGGGAAATGGCCTAAGGTAGCACATATGCTTGTCGGAACAAATGAGTTTTTAGAGAGCGTTTAAAGGGAACAAAGGTTGGCGAGTGATGGATGTGTTGTAGGAGGGCATTCCAGAGGAAGGGTGGCACGCATGCAAAATCTTGTAAACATGAATGTGAGGAGGTAATTCTAGAGGAGGACAATAGTAGATCATGTGCAGTTCTGAAATTGTGATTGGGGTTGTATCCGGAAATTAGTGAGGATATGTACCGGGGAGAGAGATTGTGGAGAGCTTTGTAGGTTAGGGTTAGGAGTTTGAACTGGATCCTCTGGTTAATTGGAGAGGGGCAGCAGAGGAAGATCGAGAAGAAAGATGAATGAGACGTGCAGCTGAGTTCAGTACCGACTGGAGCGGGGCCAATCTGTTAGAAGGTAGTCCACAAAGTGGTATGTTGCAGTAGTCCAGACGAGATATTATAAGAGCATGTATTAATATTTTAGTTGTGTCTTGAGTGAGAAAAGGTCGGATGCAAGATATATTTTTCAGTTGGAGATGGCAGGAGCTGGTTATGGAATGAACATGAGGTATATAAGAGAGATGAATCGAATATTACCCCCAAGCACCGTGCTTTGGGAACTGAAGTTATGGGAGTGTTATTAACATTTATTGTAACTTCAGGCAGAGAGGTGGACAGAGACGAGGGAAAATGATTATTTCTGTTTTACTCATATTAAGCTTTAAGAAGCGAGAGGACATGAAGGAGGATATAGCAGACAAGCAGTTTGAGGAGGGAGTTAAGATCTGGGGCCGAGAGGTACAGTTGTGTATTGTCTGCATACAGGTGGTATTGAAACCCGAATGAGTTGATTAAGTCACCAAGACAGTGTATGTAGATGGAAAAGAGGAGGGGACCAAGGACAGAGCCTTGAGGAACCCCGACAGACAAAGCATGAGGAGAAGAGATCTGATCTGAGTAGGAGACTGTGAAGGACCTTCCAGAGAGGTAGGAAGATAACCATGTGAGAGTGAGGCCCTTTATTCCTACATTTGAAAGTATTTGTAGGAGCAAGGTGTGGTCAACAGTATCAAATGCTGATGACAGGTCAAAAAGGATGAGTATGAGGAAAATTGACCTTTGGATTTAGCTGTAAGAAGATCATTGGCCACTTTAATAAGGGCAGTTTCTGTGGAGTGGTTAGAGCGAAAGCCAGACTGGAACTGATCAAGTAGCAAGTTAGCAGATAATAAATAAATAAATAATGGCTTAATTCTGCATGTACCGTATTTTTCGCCGTATAAGACGCACTTTTTCTTCACCAAAATGTTGGGGGAAAAGTGGGTGCGTCTTATGCGGCGAAGGTACGGATTTCGGGATGCAGAGGTGCGCAGGGAAGCACTATATACATTACCTGCTCCTGCCGCCGCGCTCCTGGCTCCAATCCTGGCTCCCCGATTCTCTTCTTCCATCTACCGCTGCCCGCTGCTGCCCCCGCTGAACATCGCTGGCCGCTTAATTAGCCGCATGGATACGCTATCAGCACACCACGTGCCGGGGTCACGCATGCCGCCGAACGCTGGCCAGTCCTAATTAGCCGCGCAGGGATACACTATCAGCCCACCACGTGCGCTGGGGTCACGCATACGCATGTGTGGCCCGGCTCTAGCTGATAGCGTATCCCTGCGCAGCTAATTAGGACCGGCCAGCGTTGTTCGCGGCATGCGTGACCCCGGCACGTGGTGTGCTGATAGCGTATCCATGCGGCTAAGACCGGCCAGTGATGTACGGCGGGGGCAGCAGCGGGCAGCGGTAGATGGAAGAAGAGGATCGGGGAGCCAGGTGCGCGGCGGCAGGAGCAGGTAATGTATGTGTACTCAGGCTGCCTGCACAGGGGGACACCGGCACTGGAGGACACACGGACAACAGGGGGCCACAGGGGACACTGCCACAACAGGGGGACACTGCCACAACAGGGGGACACTGCCACAACAGGGGGACACTGGCACAATAGGGGACACTGCCACAACAGGGGGACATTGCCACAGGGGACACTGGCACAACTAGGGGACACTGCCACAACAGGGGGACACTGCCACAACAGGGGGACACTGCCACAACAGGGGGACGGGGGACACTGGCACAGGGGGCTGCAGGCACAACAGGGGGACATGGCAGGCAGAACAGGGGGACACGGCAGGCAGAACAGGGGGACACAGCAGGCACAGGGGGACACGGCAGGCAGAACAGGGGGACACAGCAGGCAGAACAGGGGGAAACAGCAGGCAGAACAGGGGGACACAGCAGGCAGAACAGGGGGACACAGCAGGCACAGGGAGACACAGCAGGCACAGGGGGACACAGCAGGCACAGGGAGACACAGCACAGGGGGACACAGCAGGCACAGGGGGACACAGCACAGGACCAGCACAGGGGGACACAGGAACAGCCAATCACTACACTGACCACATAGAGGAACATGGGCAGGCAACATGGGAACAACCAATCATAACACTGTCCCCTTATGTGGTGTAATAGTATGTAATGTAACTGGAAAGGGGGGGGGGGTAAAAAGTCCTTAAGACACCCCTGCATCATAGACACACCTAGGTTTAGTTTTTTTCTTTTTTTCATGATTTTTGCCCTCTAAATCTGGGTGCGTCTTATATGCCGGAGCGTCTTGTATATGGCATTCAAGTAATTTGGATGCAAATGGGAGAAGTGACACTGGGCAGTAGATGGCGAGTGTGGTAGGATCAAGAGATGGTTTTGATGCTGTATATTAAAATAAATAGTGCACTACATATCCACACACCCATTCAGTACTGTCCCCAATCACCCCCACCCCGGCAACCCTGACCCTAAGTCACCTCCGTCCAGCCAGCAAGCTGCTTCCCGACAATAACAGATTCAGGCGCCCACAGGGAGACAACAGGGTGATGCACAAGAGGCACCACAGAGAAGGAAAAATAAATGGCTAAACAAACAAACGGCTCCCACCCACATCCAAGCAGAAAGCGCCCAGCCCAAAATCATCCACACCCTCCACAAACTTCCACAGTGGGACAATCCAAAGGGCCAATCCAAAGCTCCACACCTCTCCATAAACTCCAAACTGTGCCAAAGCATCCGAACCACCGCGACCAACCAGGCTGTGCCAACTAGCTCAACAGGTGCAAAGCAGCAGCTCTCCACAGCCGGTCAGCGGTCAGCCCAGGCCATGACAACAGCCTAGTGAGGACCTGTGGCTGCACACCACAATCATTCCCAGCCAGGAAAGGGCCACAAGGCCATCCCCAAATGCCTCCAAGTTCCAGGCGGGAAAGTCTTAAATTTAAGGAACACCATCCAACACTGTCAAACATGGTGGCGGAAACCTAATGCCCCGAGGCTACTCCTCAGCTAATGGACCAGGGAACCCAACCCCAGCAAATGGCAGCCTGAAAAAAGAGCAAAACATGGGGACTCTCAACGAAACCACCAGGCAATCTACAGAGCAACCCCGCCCCGGGCACCAGTGGACATTTCAACATCATATTAATCAAAAACGAACAGCAAGACCCTCCAACCTGGAAGATTTCAAACTCATTACCAGGGATAAAAGGGCAGACATACCTGTCCCACATGCAAAAAGCTGGTCTATCATAGTAAGCGTCTGGCCACTACCATAGCCAATAAAGGCCTCTCCATTGACCATTGAGAAGGGTGCAAACAACCCCGGACCGGACACTCTCCACTCAAATGCAGACAAAAGCCGAGAAATACTCTCCCTGCACAACAGTGCCTCCCGCACACCGCCCCACCACACCCCGGGAGACACCCACACCACCCCCTGTTCATGGTTTTTTTAACTACCTAACGACCGCGTCTTGCCAATGGGCGTGAACGCTGCCGCAGCCCCGGGACCGCCTAACGCCAATTGGCGTCAGGTCCTGGGGCCGGCTACTGCAGGAGATCGTGTGCAGGCTGTGTGCGCATCTCCTGCTTGGGAGGCGGAGCTCCGCCCCGCCTTCAGTCTCTGAGCATCGATCGCCGCTCGGCATACTGTTAGACAGCGAAACCGCTGTCTAATTACCATGTACAGCACTGCGATCTGCAGCAATGCTGTACTGGGGACAGCCGTGTGACATGGCTGTCCCCTCCATACACTGGGGAGTGATCGGCTGTCGTAGGCTGAAGCCGCTGATTGGCTGGCTGAAGCCTGACAGCTGATCACGCTGATTGGCTTGCGTGGGGAGGGAGCAGGGAAAAAGGAACGAGAAAATAGTAAATTTGATTTAAAAAAAAACAAACATAAATATTTATTTAAAAAAAAATAAACACAGGGGGGGCCATCACACCCCACCAACAGAGAGCTCTGTTGGTGGGGAGAAAAGGGAGGGGGAATCACTTGTGTGCTGTGTTGTGCAGCCCTGCAGCTTGGCCTTAAAGCTGCAGTGGCCCATTTAGTTAAAATTGGCCTGGTCTTTAGGGGGGTTTAACACTGCGATCCTCAAGTGGTTAAGTAGTGGTGTCACAACAGCCTTTTTGAGTGGGGACGGAAAGATGCCAGTGGAGAGGGACAGGTTAAATAGGGATGTTAGTGCAGGCATGAGAGATGAGGATAGCTGCGGAATGAAATGGAAGGGAATAGGATCCAAAGAACAGGTGGTCAGATGAGCTTTGGATATTATAGAGGAGAGAGAATGTTCAGAGAGTGGAGAGAAGGCAGTTAGAGAGCAGTCTATGAGAGTTGTGGAGGTGGGATTTGAGAGCTGCATGGAGATTTTGTTAATTTTATCAGTGAAGTATGTTGCAAATTCTTCAGCTGATAAGCAAGATGAAGGAGGAGGAGGAGGGGGATGGAGAATGGAGTTGAAGGTGCTGAACAAGCTATATACTATATAATATAGAAATGAGGATTCTGGAGACAGAGTGGAGGGAATGTCCAGGTGACTGTTTCCACTGACAGCGCTACCCTGAGGCAGTGAAGCAACACTGCTGTGTTCTGAAACAAGTATTGTAGGAGACCTTGGTAAGGAGTTTGCTACACTATAAGGTATGTACGATTCTGACATTTGAATATAAACAGGCTATCTAAAGACACATATTTGCCACATTTAGCCTGAACTTGAAGTGATCAGAATCACTGTAAGTGTAAGGAGTACAAGAGTCATCTCAAATGTACTTGTTTTTGATTGCTATACAGTATAGGCAGCCGATAGGGTCAGCAGGTGGACAATGACTGTAAGATCTGCCCCACAGGTCTAGAGGTTCTTTCAAAATGAAGAGCTTAAAGCAAAGTTGAAGTAAAGAAACACACCACAGGTTTGACCTAAGAAGAGTGAAGTCTCTGGACACAACAACAACAAAACAATTGTAAAGCGCTTTTCTCACGTAGGACTCAAAGCTAATCTCAGATCAGTACATAGTATGTGTTACGGGGGAAAAAGTTATGTGATCATAAATGCCAGACTATACAGGTGGCTTTTCAGTTTTGATTTAAATGCCTCAAAGGATGAAGCAGTCATGATTGGGTGGGGCAAGGCATTTCAAAAGGGTAGGGGCAGCATGACAGAAGACTATTGCTCCTAAAGCTTTTAGTTGTACTCTGGGGATGGTCAAGTTGTTAGATCCTGTTAATCTGAGGTGGTGGGAGGCAGTTGCAACAGGTCCTTCAGGAATCCGGGGCCCAGGTCATGCAGAGATTTGTATGTTAGCTTGCCAATTTTGAAAAGGATTCTCTATTTGATAAGTAGCCAGAGGAAAGGATTGGTGCTGTGTGACAATGGTGGGTTTGATTTACTAATATCCTTTAGGTAGCATTATATACTAGCTGCAGGCGGTGCCGGACTTTATTTGGAAGGCCTGTATAGAGAGCTTTGCAGTAGTTCATACCATGTGATGAAGGCGTGAACTAGGGTTGGAAGATCCCCTGTAGGAATGAGGTGCCTATTTTTTGCAATATTCTTTAGGTGAAAAAAAGAGCAATATAGAGAATTCCTGATCCTAGGTTCGTCCTGTCGTTCCTGTGCTGTCCCGGGTTGAAATTATTCAGCCTGATAGGTCTTCGGTACTTATTGGGCACTTCCCAAGTTGCTCTGAAGATGAGCGCATCTGTTCTGTGTAAGGCTCAACACATACCATACAATCTTAGTTGTTCAATCTTACCACTTTCATGTAGTATAAGAGCTTATCCAATCAATCATTCAAGGTATTTTCAATCTGTTGGCCCTTATACTACATAGATTTGGTAAATCTGTACAACCAAGATTGTATGGTGTGTGTTGAGCCTTAGTCTAATAACTTCAACCAAGGACAACGCAAGAATTATGAGCTGGACCGAGGACCGGTGCCTTTACTTACCCAGTTTTTTTAAAATATGTATAATAGTAAATTGGCATTAATTAGACCTGCAGAATGTTTTGTGCACTGCACACCTGTATTTTTTACAACACCTGACTGGCTCAGGTAGCTTAATTTCCTGTTAAAATTACAGTGCACTTTTATTGGAAAGAAAGTTGTCCTAACTCCTCCCCATTCCATCATCAACAAAATAAGATAGATACGAAGGATCTGGGAGGAGGCAGCAGGCAATCTTTCCATATGTGCATATATTATTAGAGGTGACTTCACTCACCTCTTATTGATGAGGGAATAAGTGGTCATCACTGCTCGTATCAGTGTCTATAAAAGGGTTGAATAGAAAGCACTGAGAAATAAGTTTAATTTTGTAAAACCACTTGAGAGAGTGTGGAAAAAGGTAAATATGTTATTACACTCTGAGCAGGAGCAGGGTGGAACTGTATCTACTGTCCTGGCCACAAAGAGTTAAGTTCTGTAGAAGGTGGGCAGTGACAGGTGATCTGCTCTGTGTTAGGAAGTACCTCCCACTCTGCTGGTAGAAAGGAGCGACAGGGGAGGGGGCAACCAGGAGCCCTCCAGTCTCGTATTTTAAATATATGTATTGCAAAAGTACATGTGCATTAAAAATATGAAGGCTGAACTATTCATTTTCTGTTTACCACTTGAGGACCTAGCCTTTACCCCCCCTTAAGGACCAGCGCTGTATTTTCAGATCTGTGCTGGGTGGGCTCTACAGCTCCCAGCACAGATCAGCTGGCATGCAGAGCGATCAGATCGCCCCTCTTTTTTCCCCCCTAGGGGGATGATGTGCTGGGGGGGTCTGATCGCTTCTGCATGCTGTGGGTGGCGGGAGGGGGGGCATCTCAAAGCCCCCCTCCGCGGCTACATTCTCCCCCTCCCTCTTCTCCCTCCCTGCCGAGAGATCGGAGGCTGCACAGGAACGGATCTGTCCTGTGCAGCCTCTAATAGGCTCCCCGCTGTCATGTGACAGCGATCCCCGGCCGCTGATTGGCCGGGGATCGCTGATCTACTACAACGCTGCTACTGTAGCAGCGTTGTAAAAATGTAAACAAAGCAGATTATTTCCGCTTGTGTTTACATTAAGCCTGCGAGCCGCGATCGGCGGCCCGCAGGCTATTCACGGAGCCCCCCGCCATGAATTGACAGGAAGCAGCCGCTCGCGCGAGCGGCTGCTTCCTGATTAATTAGCCTGCAGCCGGCGACGCAGTACTGCGTCGCTGGTCCTGCAGCTGCCACTTTGCCGAAGCGCGTTATGAGTGTGCGGTCGGCAAGTGGTTAATATTAATTAATATTGCTGATGTAATGCAGATGTATAACTAAAGCAGTCATTTTATACTGAATTGGAAAACGTACCCACTAATTTGTTCAAATTGCGATTCAATGCATCTCTAGGTCTAGGAACCAATAGGAATGCCGAATTTAAAAGTAAATCCAACTTTCATTACGAAACGAGTACACTTAGGCCTAGCTCACACTACAAAATGCAATCGCTAAGTGTTTAGGGATTGTGATTGCAATTTTGCAAAGTGATGTTCAGAGCAATTTTTGCACATTCCTTTAAGAAAAATTGCTCTAAAATTGGTACAGGCAGCATGTTTTCAATTTTGTCAAAGTCAAAACACTGCAGAGAGAACACCCTCATAGGGTGACACTGGGATATCGCTTTGCCAATTGCTGGCGATCAGTAAACTGAGCGCAATCGCTCATAGTGTGAACCAGCCCTCGGTGTGGCCCTCTGTATTGCAAGAACCGATAGCAAATTGATGCTGGTTGACTGCTATTTATGAACACATCTGTTGGTTGCTAAGCACTTGGATTAATCCTGCACATCCAATTACTATTCAGTATCAATGTGGGTCTTGCCATGGGCTTACTTGCATACTGCTCTCTCTTACTAGATGCACCGCAGACTTAGCTAAAGCCCTTTATTAATTTACAGCTCATACTTTCAAGGTCTCTCGGCACAAACTAATGTTTTATTATTCTGTCCAGTAGGAGTTTAAGTAGAAACTTAAGAATGTGTCTTCAGCAGCACTTTATACTTCACTTGAGACCAAAACAATAAAGGAATTCATCCATTAATAAGCAGTCCATGACCTGGTTACTGCCTACTTGTTTATTCTGAAAATAAACCATGAGTGTGTGTTGTGTTTAATGTCCTGTAGAACTGCCATAGCAGCAGCGAAATAAAGCACAGCAGCTAATGCAGCTTTTAGCAAAGATTTCTCTTCTCAGAGCCTTTCACCCAGTGCCAACAGATAGATAGAAGGAGGAACAGAGTGAATCAGTCACAGCGTAGTGACTCAGCACGAAAATCAGAGATACGGTAGGTGCATACTGTAAGTAACTTAAAGTGAATCCATCATGAGAGATACATGGAGGCAGCCATTCCAGACCTGAACATGTTAGCATGCCTAGCTGTAATGTTAATCCTCCAGAAATTATACATTTGTAACAACTCTAAATCCAGTGGTGAACTTGAAGGATACCCAAGGTGACATGTGACATGATGAGATAGACATGGTGTTCCTTTTTTTCTTTCTCTGCCTGAAAGAGTTAAATATCAGGTATGTAAGTGGCTGACTCAGTCCTGACTCAGACAGGAAGTGACTACAGTGTGACCCTCACTGATAAGAAATTCCAACTATAAAGCACTTTCCTAGCAGAAAATGGCTTCTGAGAGCAGGAAAGAGATAAAAAGGTTCAATATTTCATAGATTTTAGCTCTGGCATACTTCAATGAATGTGTCATTGAGTAAAAACAATAAAACAGTTAAAACTTTAAAAGTAAATTTAAACATAAAATAGGTACAATTGTTTATTTCATTTGTTTATTTTCGCCTCGGGTGTCCTTTAAAATGCACAGTCCAGCAAGTAAAGAATGATCTCATATTTTATTATACAATTATATTATATAAAATGTTATACATTTTTATATCATATTATACACTTTATATCGCTATGTGTAGTTTGGACGCGTACGTACAAAAAGGGCGCCTGGACAAAAAGGGCGCGGGGTGTAAACTCTAAATAATAATTAATCATTAATAGGGTTTATAAATATAGTGTGCTATATTTCGTTTACAAATAATGTTTAACAAAATTATAAATCATTAAATAATGTTTATGAAATCGGAAATTGTGAAAACGTTAATCTTCCCTGTTTCAAAAGTTAAACTTATAATTACGTTTATAAAAAAACCAATAATATATGTTTAATTGTTATAATTGTATATTATTGTGAATAACCGTCATTTATGGTTTGTTCTTATAATAAAATCTGAAAATATTGTTTATAAAGATGATATAAATATAACTACGTTCGTAATAAGTGTTGTAATACATTAGTAATTATTACTAAAATTTTACTAAAACTATACCTAAGCCTACTCTTACACAGAACCCTACCTGTACCTATCCCTAACCCCTAGACTCCCCTGTTGGTGCCTAAACCTAAGACCCCCCTGTTGGTGCCTAAACCTAAGACCCCCCTGTTGGTGCCTAAACCTAAGACCCCCCTGTTGGTGCCTAAACCTAAGACCCCCCTGTTGGTGCCTAAGTAACCCTCCCTGTACCTACCCCTAACCCCTAGACCCCCCTCTTGGTGCCTAAACCTAAGACCCCCCTGTTGGTGCCTAAACCTAAGACCCCCCTGTTGGTGCCTAAACCTAAGACCCCCCTGTTGGTGCCTAAACCTAAGACCCCCCTGTTGGTGCCTAAACCTAAGACCCCCCTGTTAATGCCTAAACCTAAGACCCCCCTGTTAATGCCTAAACCTAAGACCCCCCTGTTGGTGCCTAAACCTAAGACCCCCCTGTTGGTGCCTAAACCTAAGACCCCCCTTTATTATGTGGATAATTATGTTTTACTAATTGTGGATTAAAAAAATATTTTGCAATTTACGTTACGTACTGATCGCTTTATTTTGTGAATAATAATGTTTTACAAACAGTAAGGGATAAAACTTTAAATAATGTTTTAATTATTTAAATAAGATAAATATGTTTAGTATTTTCATAAACGTTATTCGGCACGGGTGCATTTTATAAACGTAAATCACCACAAGTTCAGTTATAAATCATTAAACAGCTCCGGGCGCCGTTTGTAAACTTTATTTAGCTCCTGGCACCGTTTATAAACTTTATTTAGCTCCGGCGCCCTTTTTTCCTACCCGGCGCCCATTAAACGCTATTTATTATGGGAGTGAATGGCGGCGCCCTTTTTGTCCACTAGCGGCATGCGCCCTTTTTTCCCAGCTCCAGTTTGGACACCCTACTTGTGTATGTAAATATTCAAAAAAACTGTTTGTATATATAGCTAGATGTGATTTATGTTTCATATTTTGTGTGCTCGAGCACTGAGCTTGTATTTATTCATTTTAGGCACTATTATTTGGCCTGAAGACGTAGGTTAAAACCCACAAAGCACGTTACCAATGTATAATACATTGAATTTGAAGTTCTCTTTGAGGTAAGGCACCTCCTTTTTCTACTTTTGTTGTTTTTAATCTAATTTGATATACCTCTGGATGCCTCTTTATCCCCCCTGTGCTTTTCACCCTCCATTGTAGGGGTGTTCTTGGTTCCACGAGGCGCCGACACGATCGGTACCTTGTGTTTTTTCTTCATGAGAGTGACCTCTTCCAGCACTTCCTGGACACCTGAGTGGAAACGGAGTTGTGATTCTCCACCTGCCTTATGTGGCTGGTGGCCCCCTTAGTCCAACCCACCTTTTGGATTACTACTATTTCTACTTCTCTGGACAATTCTCATGTTGGGGACATATTGCGCTATTTGGGCTCCTGTTGTATCTGTGCTTCCTTTTCAAGGTGTACAGCCACCTCCTCTTTGTTTGATCTCATATAGTGAAGATGCAAAGCAGATTGTGTGCGAATCATCTGGTTTCAGGGCCCGCTTAGAGCCACACCTGATATGGACACCGCCATAGACCGTACAGCTATAGTGGCGCAGCCTATATTAAGTGCATGTGTTCTGTTATTCAGGTGCCTGCAATAACCAGACCCCAAATTACATGGCCAAAGTAGAAAATTAGGTAATTAGTAGGGTAATATATTTTATATGTTCCCTAACATCTTGTGCAGGTAGAGCCCTCTCTTAGCTGCTCCCTACGTCCAAATTACATGCGGCCAGAACATACGTATTCGATTACATGCCCCACCAAAACCCCGACCAATGAAAAGAGTCTGCAATCCTGGCAAATGGCTGACTCATTCAAGGCGAAAGAGGAGTTGGTATAGCAGGGGACTTAGGAGAGGGCTTCTCATGTAGTGGCACCCTTAAACATAATCCTATGGGTAAGTCTGGCATTTGACAGAGTTTTATCTCTCAAAACAAAAGTGAGCCTTTTTGTCCATAGAAATTATGGAATAATAATAATCCGAACATTTGTATAGCGCTTTTCTCCTGTCAGACTCAAAGCGCTCAAGAGCTGCAGCCACTGGGACGTGCTGAGGAGACTACCCTGCAGTGTTAGGGAGTCTTGCCTTGAACTCCTTACTGAATAGGTACTTGACCTAGCCAGGATTCGAACCCTGGTCTCCCATGTCAAAGGCAGAGCCCTTAACCAGTACACTATCCAGCCACCACATGGAAAACAGCATTCAGGAAACTAAGGCCCATACCCTATCACCTTTTAGGTTTTCTCCAAGGAGATCATTTCGAACCTTACCAATAAAAGATATTAAAAGCTCCTAGCATGCAAGAAAATACTCCAAATAAGTTTGATATTACTTTATAACCTGGCTATTATTATATTTTCAATTGCTGACTGCTGAAAAGTTAGCTTTAAGGTAAGATGAAAAATTATCTCTTGGGAGAAAACGTAGGGGAAAAATTTAATTGGATAAGAGTCATTGTAATGGCACACATTGTGCCATTACAATGTGTTGCATTCCACTTTACAAGGGTGCTTCTAGACAGTCAGCACCATCTGCGCATTCCCATTCAAAACCTGAACAATGTAATACGATTGTGGTAGTGTAGAGGTGACAGCTTAAGTGCATACTTAAAATAACTTCAAAATGTTTTGCGTCTGCATTGTGTTCGGTTTACAGGCAACTCTCTTATGTAATAAGAAACAGGACTAAGACATGTATGCATGTTTTCCAGGAATGATTAAAAATACTGTAGATTGCAATTGGTTGATAGTGTACTGGTTAAAGAGACTCTGAAGTCTCCTAAAAACAAGGTTTTTACTTTAAAAACCTCTTTAACCTAATTGCCCCTCCTAAAACGCTGCATCCCCTGCCACTGACAAGCCATAAATCACCCCAAATTACATGGGAAACATTGCGAGGCTCCTTCCGCATAGAGGCAGAGCTTTCAGCTGCAGCTCTGCCTCTACATGCGTCTATCAGCGCGGATCGCCGCCCCTCTCAGTCTTCCTTCACTGAGAGGGGCGGGGGAGAGGCGGAGATATGCGCTGATAGACGAGCATGAAGGCAGAGCTGCAGCTGAAAGCTCTGCCTCCTCCAGCAGAAACATCCACGTCCAAGAAAGTAGTGGATTTTGTGGGGGTAATTAGGGGTGATTTATGGCTTTGTCAATGGCGGGATGCTGCGTTTTAGGAGAGGCAATTAGGTTAAAGAGGTTTTTAAAGTAAAAAACTCATTTTTAGGAGACTTCAGAGTCTCTTTAAGTGCTGTGCCTCTGACACAGGAGTCCTGGTTGAAGTATCGGCTGTTCTTGTTCAGTAAGCCCGCACCGATTCAGTAAAGGGACCTTGGGAGGGACTCCCTAACACTGCTACTGCCTATAAAGTGTATACTAGTGGTTGCAGAAATTCTTGGGGATGCAAATACTTCCAACAATACTTGCATCCCGAACACTCATTCTAACGCGATAGTCGAATAACTTCATTAGGGGATTGTGATGGAGTGAGGACCAGGAAGGCTCTGTGGGATGCAGAGCCTTCCCTTACCTTTTCTCAGGTATCTAACTTTTTGAGAAAAATTCATTTTAGATCTAAGAAATAAGGCCCCAATGTTGTAAAATCAAAATTTGCATAGAGCTGGTGAAATTAAAATAACTTATTTACATGCTTGTCCTAAGTCGCTGGTGCTACACAAGCACAAACACAACTAACTGTGTTGTGCTTGATTATTGGACTCTGATATTACCTTTTTCATCCTGGCCACCCTGATTACACTCCCGTGGCCAGGAGCAGAGCGCAGTAGTGCATGTGCAGTAGCAATTTTCGTGTACTGAGCATGCCAGAGGGACTTGGACCGGCATCATGGGAGGACTCCAGGGGGCTGCAAGAAGCCCCAGGTAACGTCAACTCATTTTTTAAAACGGACTTTAGATTTCCTTTAAGTTAGGTTACACAGGTCTGCAAAAAATTTTTTTCCAAGACCTGTTTTTGTCATTCCATGTAATCTTTATGTTATTTGGTGCACTGAATCCGAAAATGACCTCCATTTTGTCATAGGACATCATGTTTCCTGACAATTTTATTTAACTATGTTAACTAAGGCTATATCTCAAAATAAATGGAAATAGACTTATAAAATTAAAGTTTTATTATAATTTTTGTCTTGAAAATCCTTATTTGAACTGAAATGAGTTCACCTACACATACGAAACTCGATTGTTTTTCCCTGTGAGGCTCGTCTTGGTGCATTTACGCTTGTGAGTATTATATGGAACGTCTCTCTGAAGCATCCAACAGTAGTCGGCCCTCATTCTAAGGCTCCATTTTCCCTAGTGTCTCCTTTCCATCTCTTTAATGTCTTGGTGGAATTGTTCACCTCGTTCTTCACTCCCAGTTCCCACATTTTCAGAAAAGTACATAACTCCCAACTTATTAAAAATAAGAAAGAGGGGTGTTTAAGCAATGCCCCTGCCACACCACTAACCACGCCCCTGGCACACCCTTAGTCACACATCCCATAAAGATTTCATAAGAAAAATGTTTTTTTTTATTCAAACCACACTGGTCCTTTCTATCCTGGTTCATTGTCCTTCATATTAACATTTCAAAATAAGAAATATATTCATATGAAAGATGGGAGAGTCAATTAAAGTCGTATTTGATTAGAGTCAATTAAACACATATTTCAGTAGATAAAATCCATATATTTACATAGATCTGTACATGAGTCCTGAAAGAAGGACAAATGAAGAAGAAAGAGGGACAGAGGGACTGGGTTCCCAAAGAGGGACTGTCGCTCCAAAAGAGGGACAGTTGGGAGCTATGAAAGTAGTCTGGAGGTGGGACTGGAGGAAATGCACTTTCAAACTCATCGGTCAACCTAAAGCTTAAAATGCTTTCTTTTTGTAGTGAGGATCTTTGTTATTGCCTACAAATTTCTGTACAACTTCTTTAAATGCAATCTGCCCTTCATTTTGAGGATCCAAAATTTTAAATTTAAACAATTTGATAAATTTGAAGACAATTTAGCATTTTGTGGAAAATCATGACGTCTAGGAGTTGTTTTTCAATATTTTATTTATTTTCAGCACACCAAATTACAAGGAAATTTTATGAAAATAATCAAACAGCTTTTTAGCAAGAGACCTGTGTTATTATTCTGAGTTTAGCTCCAAAGCAGAGAACAATTAACACCAATGTATAACTGTAGCTGCATTGTTACCCGAATGTCTAACAATGGGCACGATTGACAAAGATTTTTACCTGTTTTTGGCCTGGTGCACACCAAGCGTTTTTGTAGCGTTTTCAAAACCGCTGCTGCCTGTGAAAATGCTTGGCTAATGTATCTGAATGGGATGGTGCACACCAGCGATTACAGGTTTTTAGCAAACCGCAAAAGTGGCTCCTGCAGCATTTTTGCGGTTTGCAGATGCGTTTCTGCCTCAATGTAAAGTATAGAATAAGCTCAAACCGCTCTGAAAAACGCTAGATCGGAGCAGTTTTCCAGGCGTTTTTGTTACAGAAGCTGTTCAGTAACAGCTTTACTGTAACAATATATGAAATCTGCTCCACAAAAACGCTCCAAAAAACGCTAGGCATGTTTAGAAAATCTCTCTAAACATGCCTAGAATCACACAAATCTGCTTCAAAAGCCTGTAGCATTTTGTGGATCTACTAAAGGTTTTTGGTGTGCACTGGTCCTTCCTCTGGTTTCACCTTATCTATGTTACTTGTTTATGCTTCCAAAGAGCAAAAATATAATATAATTAAGGAAAGAAAAGTAATATTGAAATGAAACTAATCAGGAACAACTTACTTTGAGTGATTATTTTGCTTGTAAATGTGGTGAAAGATTATTTTTATCAATTAGGTGATAAATAAGTCATTTATGAGAAGTTTTGAGAATAGAGCCCAATATAGTGGTTCGGACATATCAGTGTACAGGATTCTGTGCATTTAAAGAGAAACTCCGACCAAGAATTGAACTTTATCCCAATAAGTAGCTGATACCCACTTTTACATGAGAAAAATAATGATTTTCACAAACAGACCATCAGGGGGCGCTGTATGACTGATTTTGTGCTGAAACCCCTCCCACAAGAGGCTCTGGTACCGTACGGTACTCCTGGCAAACTGCCACAATGTAACAATGTTCAGACAGGAAATAGCTGCTTACAGCTGTCTGTTAAAGCCAGACCAGCTAGCAACAGCTCCTTAATCTGCCCACAGTAACAATGTCACCATGTAATACATGTCAGAATGTGAATCTGGGAGAGGAAAGATTTTACAATGAGCAAACACTGACTAAATCATGTATACATAGTTATTGTAAAAATGAAGCACTTTTTTTATTACATTATTTTCACTGGAGTTCCTCTTTAACTCATAGTTCACAGAGAAAGTTTGCTGATCCACGATGCATTGCAGCCTGAGCAACAAGGCCACATCCTGTATTTGACATTTATTTGTTCTATTTGCAGCACACCATTTTAATGAAATTAATTAAAATAAAAATGATATAAAACATTACATTTGAACATTATTTGTTTATCATTTTTTTAAATAATAGGATTAAAAATCAGTATACTGTGTCTGTAAGATGTTTTTATTTACGGCTTTGATTATCAAAAAAATGAAAGAATGAAACCAGTTGTGAGTTAGTTCGTAGGAATGTCACTTCAGCAAAATCCCCCATTTTGTTTCAAGAATTTGTAGTATCTTATTTGAAATTTGCAAGCATTTCTGACGAAGATAACTTGAGATATATGAAAACATTCCCAAGAAGATGAAACAGCGAACTCTCCTCCATACTTCTATGTTTTCATTCACTTTATTTGCAACTAGATAGCATTGTGACGGTTTTAAATTATTCTGTAAAACCGTAACCCAAATAAATAAAAACAATGCCAAACCCTACATACAGTATACAGTAAATGCAAACTCACAACTTGAACAAGCAATTATATTGAAGAGGTACTTCCGACCTCCGTAGAATTATTATGAAACTGGCCAGAAAGTGAAAGATGGCAATGAAAGTCATCAGTAGTTAAAATATATTACTATTCTACACACAAAAAAAGTTATATTCTATTGTCTCTACAGTTTCTTAAGGCCCGTACACACGCCTGACTGCAGGCAACGATGGGTCCGTCGTCACCTCCCGCTGGGCGGGTTTTCAGCAGACAGTCCGGCGTGTGTACAGTCTGTCGGCAGACTGATACAACTGTTTCTGAGCAATCCGCCGGGTGAATCGCTCAGAAACAGCCGTATCAGTCTGCAGACAGACTGTATACACGCTGGACTGTCGCTGGAATGCCTGCCCAGCGGGAGGTGACGACGGACCCGTCGTTGCCTGCAGTCAGGCGTGTGTACGCACCTTTAGAACAACCAATCAGAATCCTTTTTCCAGCAGATGATTTACTGTGATTTTCAACTTCTCCAATATTACTTCAATATTATTTGCACCAGTCTTAATAAATTTGCCTTTCTGTCCCTGTAGGAAAGACTTACTTAATTTTTTTAAATAAAGCGAAGTAGCCACTGAACAATAGATTTTTTTTTAATTTTTAGCCTTATTTCTTCTATCCTATAAGTTCCTATACCTGTTCAAATGTGGTCTGGCTTACTGCAGCCTTTTCTAGTTGCACAGTGCCTGTGTTATCTCTGTTATATAATCTAATCTTCTCTCTTCTGTGGGCTCTGTCGGGCACAGGCAGGAATGTGCTGTCTGCTGTTATTGGCAGAAGCTATACACACCCTCTCCACAGCCTAATACAAGCTGGTAACAGCCATGTGTTTGTAAACACTGTCTAAAACTGGCAATTACAAGCCAGGATTGCAGCAGGGAGTGGCAGAAACAGCACAGAGGGGCCCAGGAGAACATAATGAATAGAATGGCATGCTTTTTATTGTAAGAATTTTAGAGAACAGATTCTCTTTAAACGACATGATGCGAACAAAATGAAAAGACCAACAAATATTATTCTATTGATTGGATATTTAAACAATGGGGGAATTTTTGTAGATTTTAGTGGAAACATTGTTATGATCTGTACACACGGGCATCATTGAATGATCATTTCTAATGTGATCTATCATGATGGTCTTTCAAAACTAATGCTCTGCTATCTTTAACCGCGATTTCTCGCCTTTTTCATGTAATGATGTCGTCGGGATCGAACATTCATCTATCAAATGACAGACAAAATCTTGCTGTGGGTATGGACCTTGAGTCAGGGAAATTATGCCAGATAGAGACAAAGTCAAAAATAAAATGTAAAAAGAAAAAGATTACCAGTACTCTCAGCTATCTAGTACTCTCAGTACTATCCAATTTCTAAATATTTTTTTCGATAGTTTGCCATTGAGTTGGCCCAAACTGGGAAGTAAACTTTACCTTTGATGAACCAAATCATCAGCATTTTCTAGTGAATAACAATGTTGAGATTCACCCAAATATTGTAAATAGATTACAGTTTAAACTGCTTTGAAAAGGATTAAGCAGCACTTACAGAACAAACTGTTCACACTGTTGGTTGATCCTCATGAACACAAATGAGAAGGTTTGTATAATAACTGAATTCAAGAAAACATTCTCAGAAGCAATAAAAGCCCAGAAACTTGGAAATGAGCCCTAACATTAAATGACTCAGAAAAGTAGTTTTTTAGTTTCAGAAATTACACAAGCAATTTATCTTCAGGATATTTCCTATCAAAACAGTCTGGGAATAAAGTGTATATCTAACCCTGTCTTAAACTTTCATAATCATTTCATATAACCCTGCTGGATTTACTAAAACTAGAAGGGCTTCAGACCCCAAGAAATATTTGGTCAGTTGATGATAACATATCTTCCTGTATTTCCTATAGGCAAAATGGTTGCCCCCAGGCACAATACATAGTTACGTTATTTAATCACAAAACATCCTTAATATGTGTGTGCATTTTTAAGTTATAGAAATATTAGACTGTAAGGATTAGTTTGAGAGTTGATGAGATGGTTTCAATTTAAAATAATAGCTCTATAACTGTCATTGAAATGGGCATTGAAGTGGTCTTTCACTAGTTATCACCTGCAAACATTTTCTGTTTCAATTTATTTTATGAAAGGACAATTATCTTGAAAAATTGTAAACATTTAAAATACATGTTCCAAGCAAGGAACACCAGGTTCTGGTGCTCCTTGTTTGGAAACTTCTGATTTAAAGACAATGTTTTATTTGATCTGAGGAAGCGGACTGTGGTCAGCGAAACACAAGTGTCTGGTAATAAATAAAATCATTATTATTTTAATTGGTCTTGCCCCTTCGCATGTGAGGTAAGCCTCTTATCTTCTCTATATTTTCATTTATGGTTATCCCTGATAATATTATTACCGTATACTTTGGGGGACTCCTCGCTCCCTGTGATCATTTGACCCAGCCCCCAAGACCTCTTGGGAGGCTGGTCGTGTCTATGGTTTGCTAAGCCCACACACTTTTTTTCGTTTGTTGCAGCACAACCCACGTGGTTAAAGAATAAAGCAACATAGGATAGCATTTTACTCTGAGAAAAGTCTATTTTTTGTAGCCCAAATAAACCTGTTCTTAAGTTTTGTACACATGTATGAGACATGTAACCCAGAAGGGATCAGGACTTAACCCCTTTAACAGTCCTCCCCCAATAGTTCTCTAATGTGCTACAATAGTTCAGAATTAAGTTTCCAACTAAGCAGATGAGATCTAATTTAAGGAGGGCATATCGTTATACAGACTGGGGCATGACCAGAAAATGTTGTTTCCAATTGAAGCATTAATGACCCCTCAAAGATTTGTCTGAGGGATTGTAGGATGATGTATTCTTGACTATCTCTTATGTGGATCTGCGTAAAGTCATCTACACAATTTATCAACTTAACGAGAACCCAAGGTGTGGTTCTGACAATGCAATCCACGTACAGAGGCTGGGTCTGCCTATACTGCCCAGCCTCTGTTGCCATTTCAATCCCCCCTAAATTCCCCGTGCTCTGCAATCCCCCATAAATCACAGCCACGCTGTGCGGGCTGTGTTTACATCCGTACTGTCACTCTGCGTGCTTCCCCCGCCTTCTGCATAGCTCCGGTCCCGCCCGCATCCCTTCCCTCCAATCAGCGGGGAGGGAAGGGACACGGGCGAGGACTGGAGCTTTGCAGGAGGCGGAGGGAGCAGCAGACTGACAGTAGAGATGAACACAGCCCGCTGTGACACGCTGTGTGTCGACAGCGCGGCTGTGATTTATGGGGGCAGGAGGGGGCTTAGGAGGGATTTAAATAGCAACAGAGGCTGGGCAGTATAGGCAGACCCAGCCTCTGTATGTGGATTGCATTGTCAGAACACCACCTCGGGTTCTCTTTAAAGGGGGTCATACAGCTAGAGATTTTGCAGCCCAATCGACCATCCGATTCGATAATGTTATAAAATGGATGAAAATCAGTGCTGCAACAAGCATGCCCAATTGACGATTTGACCAATTTCAGCCCAAAATTGGTTAAATGTATGGACCGAATATTCTGGGAAATTTTTGGATGATGTGGTCAATCGGGTGCATGGCGGTAACGGCATGCGATATTGGGACAAGCGGCAAACTAGACTGAACCCCCAACTGCTGACATCACACATCACTTGCTATACATAGCAGCCATGTGGGAAGCAAATGGAAAAGCAGAAGCAGCTGAAAAGGTGAGATTTTAATGCACGGGCACGAGGGGACCACATTAATAATAGGGGTTCAGTGGCAGAAGCAGTGTCACAAGGCTGATTCCTAAGAGTTTTCATGCTAAAAATCGATTGGGAATCGGCCTGTGGTGTATGTGCAGCCAACAGATCTCTCTCTGATCACATTCAATTACAGAGAGAGATCTGTCTCTTGGTCGTTCTGGCCATACATCGCCGAATGTACAGTCACCTTAAAGCAAAACTGAAAATAAATAAAAAAACAAAGTTTCACTTACCTTGGGCTTTTGCCATCCCCTTGCAGCCATCCTGTCCCGCGGTGGTCCTCCACGATCCACCGTTCTGCCACCGTCAGCTAGTTTCACTTAGGTTGACTTGTAAGTCGATGGGTCACTGGGCCTGCGCAGCCCTGCCACGCATAGCCTTGTTCACGTTTCCCGTCCACAATAGCATCCTGCACCTGTGCAGGAAGTTATTGCGGATTGGAATGGAAGCGAAGCTATGTGTGGCCAGAGCTACACAGGCACAGTGGCCCGTTGGCGAAACCAAAACTAGCTGGCGGCGGGGGAAGGAAGGACCGTGGAGGACCAATGCGGGACAGGATGGCTGCAAGGAGCTGGCAGAAGCCCGGGTAAGTGAACCTGTTTTTTTTTTTAACTTCAGTTCCATTTTAAGGTAATTGAAATGACCCTTAATCATTTTACGGATCAAGTAGGGCATTATTGATGATTTTCCTAAGGAAGGGTCAAGTAGTGGATTCAGAAGAGTGTTAAAGTCCCTTTCCCCAAATAATCAATCCTTTAGCAAATTCTAAGAGTTTATTTTTGACCTTTTGGCCACAAAAGCTTCCTGTTTCATTAGGCGTGTATATCGACACCAAAGTAACTTTTCTATTTCTGAGTTTTCCTTTTCAAAATTAGAGGAACCTGCCCTCTGGGTCAGCCAGTTGATGTTGTGCTTGAAAAATTACAAGATTTATCCAGGAGAGAGGAAATACTTTTTGGCCTGTCTTCTGTTCTGATGAAAAACCATGAAATGCATGGGAGGAAGCGTTTTGCTGTACAGTTGAGCTGTAGATTTGAATTGTGTCTCCTGGATCATAGTAATTTTTATTTTTGCAACAGATGAAGAAGAGATGTAAACATGTACTGACTACAATCTATGTGCTGCTCTATCTGGGTGGCATGGCTAAATGATCCTGCCCACATTAAAGAGAAACTTCAGCTTAAACAAACATACTGCCATTAAGTTACATTAGTTATGTTAATTAAAATAGATAGGTAATATAATATCTTACCCACCCTGTTTTAAAAGAACAGGCAAATGTTTTTGATTTCATAAGGGCAGCCATCTTTTTGGTTGAAAGGAGGTGACAGGGAGCAGGAGACACATTTCCAACTGTCCTGTGTCCTGATAACCCCTCCCAGTTGCTAGGCAACGAGAACAACATCAAAAATCCCATCATGCTTTGCACAGTATCAGAGGTAAAGTGCATGGGCAGTTTTCTTTGATGGAGCAGAGCTTAGCTTCTGTGCAGACAAAAATGAGGCTTTGATAAGAAAAACAAAGTTCCGATGCTGTGAAACTGTTAAAGAAACACCAAGCCTTTTCAGTGCTGCTGAGTAGATTTTTAGTCTGGAGGTTCACTTTAAGGAGACAACCAGATAGCACATAAGTATATTACTTCCTTTTGGAACCCCTTATCACATATACAGTATATGACTTGACTCTTCATGGATGGATGGCACAACAATGGGCCTTAGGATCTCATTACGGTATCTCTGTGCATTTAATGCTATCAATAAAATGCACCTCTGTTTGTTGTCCATAACATACGCTTGCCCATACCATAACCCCCACCATAGGCCACTCGATCCACGTTGACATCAGCAAACTGCTCACCCACATGACGCCACACACACTGTCTGCCATCTGCCGTGAATAGTGAAAACTGGGACTCATCCGTGAGCAGAACACCTTTCCAATTACCAGACGCCATCGAATATGAGCATTTTCCCACTCAAGTCGGTTACGACGATGAACTGCAAGTCAGGTCTAGACCCTGATGAGGACAACGAGCATGCAGATGAGTTTTCCTGAGACGGTTTATGACAGTTTGTGAGATTGCAACAGAATATCTTTAGGCACTTGTCCCCTTAGTGGCAATAATACTAATATATCATCCAATACAGTAGTGTTCCAAATTATCAAAAATTCTTTATTGGAAAATACTACACAACATAAATAGTATTATTACTTATCTCAGTGAGCAATTATACCCCACAGACACCCATAAACCACCCCTTAAAAACAACCAACCAAACCCCCCCCATAAAAATGGCTAAGGTACCCCGGAGATGGATTGACGCCTGCACCTGTACTCCCTACCCCTGCCTAAGCTGGGCGTCCCCAGCAGGTTGAAGGAAAGTCCAATAGCTGTTCAGAACAAGTTCCACAGCGGAAAAATTAGGTTGACAGAAAACAAGTGAAGCATATCAGTTCCTGTCTCTATGGTTCACTGTAGACCTAATAATGGATTTTCACAAAAGCACAAACCAAGATTCTTTTGGAGAGATATTTAATATAGATCCCACCGGGAGCTGATCTTTTGATTGGGTTCTAGACCCTTCCTCTGTTCAAGGCAAGTATTGAAAACTCCATCAATGGCCCAATCGCAGCCAGACTGGTTCAAACTTTATAGCTAGACATCAATTCGTTCAAAAGCACAGTTCCCAGACAGCCAAATCGCAGCCGCAAACCATTATCACATTTATGTCACGTCTGTTTGAATAGATATGCATTTATACGTTGTAATATGAAGCAAGGAAAGGTCTCACCCAAGCATCCTCAGCGTCTTGTTGGTAGAAATCACAGCATAGCAGTGGATTGAATGATCGATCTCACTTCATCATAATAGGCCTTTGGCTTGTGCAACATGACAGTGTCCATGTGAGCAGTGTATCTCCATGGCAAAAAATCCCAAGTGGAACCGGCAGCTTCACTCCATTGTCAGAGATCTTCAGTATGTGGCTATAAAGTCCTATTTGTAGAGAGTACGCAGGGCGGCGGTGCCGGAGACCTAAATGCTCTTTATGACAGTTTGTGCAGAAATTCTTTGGTTATGTAAACGGACTGTTGCTGCAGTGGTCCGGACAGCTGGTCTCAAACGATCATGGTGGTAAACATGCTGGATTTGGAGGTCCTGGGCTGGTGTGGTTACACGTGGTCTGCAGTTGTGAGTCCAGTTGGATGTACTGCATATATTCTCTGAAACGCCTTTGGAGACGGCTTATGGTAGAGAAATGAACATTCACTTCATGGGCAACAGCTCTGGTAGACGTTGCTGCAGTCAGCATGCCAATTGCACGCTCCCTCAAATGTTGTGACATCTGTGGCATTGTGCTGTATGATCAATCTCCACATTTTAGAGTGGCCAACTAGTGTGGCCAGTCTTAAGCACACCTGTGCAATATACATGCTGTCTAATCAGCACTTTGCTATGCCACACCTGTGAGATGGGATGGATTATCTTGGCAAACGAGAAGTGCTCACTAACACAGATTTAAGGTAGCGGCACTGGTTGATTTGCAATCACATCTGACCAACAGATAGATCCCTCTCCGATCAAATCTGATCAGAGAGGGATCGTATGGCTGTCTTTACTGCAAACAGATTGTGAATCGATTTCAGCATGAAGCCGATCACAATCTGTGAAGCTGCCGCTTCCCCACCTCCCCGCATACATTACCTGCTCCGGCCCGCGCGTGTCCCCTGGTCTCCGCTGTCTTCTCCGGGCTCGGCTCCTCCAACTTCACTGAACTTTCTGCCGGGGAAGTTTAAACAGTAGAGGGCGCTCTACTGTTTAAAGGAAGTTCAGTGACACTGGAGAAGCCGAGCACGGAGAAGTGACCGCGGAGAGAGCAGGGACTCGCGCCGGCGGAGCAGGTAATGTATTGCAGCTAGCGTCGGTCATCGGGCATTCGAACGCCGCTATCGATGGACTCCGGACCCGCCGGCGATTGAGCAAAATCTTCCGCACGGACGGATCGACGGGAATGATTGACTTCGTACGGAAATCGATCGTTCTGTCAGCGTTTGCACAACGATTTCACAGCATATTCGATCACAGTGATCGAATCTGCTGTATATCAGCGGGAAAATCGTTAGTTGTATGGGCCCCATATTAGACAGATTTGTGAACAATATTTGAGAGTAAGGGGTCTTTTGTGTATATAGAAAATGTTTCACTTCCATGTGTTCAGCTCATGCAAAATGGGAGCAAACCAAAAGTGTTTTTATATTTTTGCTCAGTGTAACTAATTTATATACCTGTCCGGAGTCGGTGGTGCTACACAAACTGAATTGTGCTTGATTATTTGACTCCCCTATTTAACCACTTAAGCCCAACTGGATAAACATTCTCGTCCAGTTGGGCTGCGCGCACTCCCGCAGGCCACGCGTGCTCCCGCGGGGTCTCCCGTGCGCGCTCCCACCACCGGCCGTTAGCCCAGCAATCAATGAAAGGGATTATAGATCCCTTTTATTGATCAAAGCCCCCCGCAGAAAAACCGACAGCGTCTCATCAGATGCTGCGGTTTTTCTGAGTTCAAAAAGTTCCCAGTCTTCATTCTTCTTCCTGGGAGTGAGATCAATCGCTCCCAGGACTTTTTGGCTGTGGCCATCTTGTGGCCAAATAGTAAAACTACACCCACATCCACTTTTTATTAAATAAAAACATTTTTAACATTTAAAATTAGCTGTTTTTACTCCCACACCAAAAATTACCCACACACAATTTTTAATAAAAAAAAAAAATTACAATAATAAAAAACAAAAAACAAATAGTTACCGAAAGGTCTGAACTTTTTAAATATGCATGTCAAAGGAGTATATTAATATATTTTTTTTAAATTATGGGCTTGTAAATAGGGATGGACGCAAATTGAGAAAATGCACCTTTATTTCCAAATAAAATATCGGTGCCATACACTGTGATAGGAACATCATTTAAATGGTGTAATAAGCGGGACAAATGGGCAAATAAAATACATGGGTTTTAATTATGGTAGCATGTATTAACTTTAAACTATAATGGCGAAAAGCTGAGAAATATTTTTTTTTCAATTTCTTTCTTAATATTCCTGTTAAAATGGATTTAGAATAAATTAATTCTCAGCAAAATGTATCACCCAAAGAAAGCCTAATTGGTGGCAGAAACAAACAAGCTATAGACCAATTCATTGTGACGAGTAGTGAGAAAGTTATTGGCAAACGAATGGGAGGTGAAAGTTGCTCAGATGCAAAAAAATAAACAACCCTTCCGGCTTAAGTGGTTAAATAACTTTTCTCCTGCATTTTCTCCCACGAAGCAGAAATATTTTATTTGCCAAGCACCACTGGGTTGTGCCTGGAATTAGGTTTTGCACATATAATTGCTCAGAATAGCGACAGAAAGTATAGTTAACAGAACAAGCATAAACAGGAGTGCAAATTTACTAAATAATAACAGGAGTGCAAAATAAAAATACAATGAACATTAAATATGGTAGGCAGGGTGCATTTTTGACACATTTTACACCGTATGAGCGAGTCCGATCTAGCATAAGTGCAATTAAAAGTTCAAGACAGGAGTGTGGGTGGAATAGAATAAACAGGATGCAGTTACAAACACAGTGTTAGGCCCGGTTCACATTGGCGCTTATTTGCGGACCGCAAAGTCCACAAATGGAACGGACGAGTAAGGGTCCATTGTTAATCAATGGGTCCGTGTGCACTCGTCCGTTCCGGCCTGCGGTCCAGAATTTAGCAACCTGTACCAATTTTCTGGACGGGTCCTCCGTCCACCGCCGCCGGACCGGATCCGGACAAGAAACCCAGCACAACAGGAACCAATGAGAAACGGAAGTGCACAACACACACCCGGATGAAAGCCGGATGTCCTACCCCACTTCCTGTGGGGTTCTCTATGGTACAGGCGGCCATGTGAATGTACCCAGCGCCGGACAGCCCCCAGCCTCTCCAGCCACCCCAGAACACAGCGGAGGACAGTGAAGGACCTGACCATCCAGACGTAGGGCCCCGCGGGACGAGGAGGATGATGTCCACACAGCAGGCTTGCCCCAAAAAGGACAGCGCTTTTCCAGACCCCTCTTTGAAAACGTAAACGGATCCAGGATGCATGAAGAACGGAAGAAGATCCGGATGCAAACTGAACGTGACCTGACCGGATCCGGATGGCCTCCTGATGGCGAACGGATGTTCTCAGACCGGACCGGAACTGACCCATGCCACCGGTAAGTATTTGCTCAAACCGCTAATGTGAACCGGGCCTTACACTAGAGAAGTCAAACCTTGGGGTAGGGGGCACTGGAGGTGGAATGACCTGAAGGGAATTCAGAAGGTTGACAGCAGAAGGAAAAAAGGAGTTCCTATGTCTCGATGTACTGATGGAGATGGCGTGAAACCAACGGCCTAAGGGGAGCCGAAAAAAAAAGCGATGTGAGGGGCTGTCAGCAATCCTCAGTGCTCTGGAGCGTAGTCTGCAGATGTGGAGGTGGTCAAGTGCGGGGAGAGGTCTTCCGATAATCCTCCCTACTGATCTAATGACTCTCTGGAGTTTGCATCTGTCTCTAGAAGAAGAGCCACGGTACCAGACTAAGATGGACGTGCAGAGGGTGGACTCAATGGTGGTTGTGTAAAAGCTCATCAGCAGCTCTTGGGTAATGCCGAATCTCTTCAGTTGGGAGAGGAAGAATAGCCTCTGCTGGGCTTTCTTTTGGGTTGAGGCGGTGTTAGCCTTCCAGCTCAGGTCGTCGGAAATGGTAGTAACCCAAAAGGCGGACGCTGGCCACTATTTCCTCCTCTGTGCCGTTGAGCAGATAATGTTTTATCCTCTCTACCAAATAACTTTTTAGCATATAGCAGTTGAAAAAGTAGAACATGTAAGTTGAAAATATAAAACTTATTTTGAGTATTTTCTTACTTGCTGGGGGCTTCAAATATATTTTGATAAGGGCCTATATGCAATTAACTTTTTTCTCCTGAATTTTCTCCTAGATATTTTAAAGGGAACCTGAACTCAAAACTTAATCTCAGCTTTAAAAGATAACAACAACAACAACAACAAATAACATTTGTAAAGCGCTTTTCTCCCGTGGGACTCAAAGCGCATAAGCATGGCTCCGACCATCGTGGTACAGAGGAAGAATTTTATAAATCTGGAAATGCCAGGCTAAACAGGTGGCTTTTCAGTCTGGATTTGAATAGCTCCAGGGATGGTGCTGTCTTTACTGGGTGTGGTAGGGAGTTCCAAAGAGTAGGGGCAGCATGACAGAAGGCTCTGTCTCCAGATTTTTTGAGGTGCACTCTGGGAGTGACCAAGTTTATAGAACTTGCTGATCTGAGGTTGTGAGAGGTGTGGTGCAGCTTCAGCAAGTCCTTCATGTATCCAGGGCCCAGACTGTGCAGGGATTTGAATGTCAGCAGTCCAATCTTGAAGAGTATTCTCCATTCTACTGGTAGCCAGTGCAGTGAGCGAAGGATCGGTGTAATGTGACAGTGGCGAGGCTGGTTTGTTAGCAATCTGGCAGCAGCATTCTGCACTAATTGCAAGCGACGCAGGTCCTTTTTGGGGAGGCCAGCATAAAGGGCATTGCAGTAGTCCAGCCGTGATGTGATGAAGGCGTGGACTAGGGTTTGAAGATCCTCTGGGGGAATCAGATGTTTAATCTTTGCAATGTTCTTCAGATGAAAAAAGGAAGATTTAACTACAGATGAAATTTGGTTTCTGAAACTCAATTCCCCATCGATTAGTACGCCAAGGCTGCGCACAAGGTTGGAGCTGTTTATGTCTGAATTCCCAATCCTGATTGCAACGGCTAATAACCTTTACAGAAAAACATTTCTTTGTTACAGCTGTTACAAATCCTGCAATAAATCTGCAGTTGGTCTACTTCCGGCTTTCATAGAAGCAGACACATTGTTAAAATACTGTATTTACAAATAAGCTCTCTGCCATGGGAGTCAGCTGACACAGCTACGGGATCAAGTTACGAATTCTGCTTAGTCGCAGATGAGGAGGAATTAGACACAGGGTAAACTCTCTAAATAGGGTGCATTTCTATCTGTTTTCCTTCTGTCCAGTGCAAGAGTTCAGGTCCACTTTAAACCAACAGCATTGCAAATTATGCTATTAGTGAGACCCACGGTACCAGCGCCGGGCCACCCATAACACTGCCTGAACCGTTTGCGTCAGGCGGCATCTTCCATGGAGCTGCATCCCAGCTGCCTCCTTTACCCCACCTCCGCTCCCTCACCTCCTCTGGTTACACCATCACAGAGTTCACATCCATACTGGCCACTGCACTCTCAGGAATGGGGTCTCGCTGGTCTGCAGACTGAATAATTGCCGCCCCGCACGAGAGTGCAGCAGCCAGCAGGGTTGCGAAATCTGTGACAGTGTGACCAGAGGTGAGGGAGCGGAGGTGGGAGGAAGGGGGAGCAGGCTGGCTTCCTATCCCTGGTTACCTAACTATACTGATGGTGCTTTTTTTCGGTTGCACTGTAGCTATAATGTGCGGTGCAAATTGTCAGGTGCTGAGTGATCATGTCAAATCGAGGGGGGGGTTGTGCAACCTCACAAATTTGCCTCAGGCAGCAAAAATTCAAGAACCGGCTCTGCACGATACTTGAGTAGCATGAGTGTTACTATGGTAATACCGGTTACTAACAGCACTGCTTATTAGTAATGCACATTACTGTAGCAACGCTCATGTTACACAAGTACCACAGGTCGCGCTTAAATGCATAACTCATGGTACAGTGCTGCTGGTAGCAACTAATATTGCTGTGTGCTGTCTATGCACTTTTTTTTTTTATTTTTTTAAAGTTTCTTTTTATTGAGTTTTTTAACATACAGTACATACAGTAAAAAGGAAAAGAAAAAGAACATCAGCCCTATGAACATTTGAGGGCTGTAACAGCTAACAAAACCAAAGAAAGGGCTCACGATATGTGACTGCACTCTCAACACAGTACATCAAGAAATATGTTCCATTCAATTACATAAGAATTGTATTTCAGAGTAACATAACTCCTGACCTCCCCATGTTAATAACATCATTGCAATAAATTCCCATATAAGATAGAGTTGTGCTCCTTTTGTAATGATATTAAATATATTCTTCCAGTATTAGCAGTGTTTAGTTAACATGCACGTTAATAACTAGTTTACTTAGTCGTAGTGCCTTGGTATAGTTGCACCCCACACACCCTTTGTTAGAGGGATCTCTTACCCTGCATTCTAACATAGGGGCAGCTTTCGTATATGTGTATATACGTGCACGCATACCCACACACACACACATAAACACCCACTCATGTATGTGTTATTCTGCAGATACCGTGTCTCGGTTCTTTGTCCATGCGCCCCAGACCTTCTGAAACTTAGTTGGGCAGCCTCTAGCTAGGTACGTTGCCTTATATAAATGCAAGGAGGAATTAATAATTGTCTTCCAGAAGGCAATCGTTGGGGGGTCTGGTTTGTTCCAGTGCAACAATATGCACTTCCTGTAATAAAACAGTAGTAAACCAATTAAGGATCTATGTGCTCTAGTGGAACCCAAGTCTGTCACTTCACCAAGTAAGCAATAAAGAGGTTCCGGGGGAACTCTGACTTTAACAATTCTGGTAATGTGTTTACAGATCTCTTCCCATTGCCTGCCTATTCCGGGGCACAACCAAAAAACATGATCAAAGCTCGCCAGTTCTTCTCCACATCTCCAGCATTTACTAGATTCAACAGAATTGAATTTTGCTAATTTTTTAGGAGTCAGGTACGCTCTATGTATAATTTTAAATTGTATGAGTTTATCCTTTGTAGCGATCAGATATTCAAAGGGTTTTATAAGGGCATTTTCCCAGTCCTCGTCATCCATTGTGGGAATTAGGGTAGACCACGGTTGTTTATATACAGAGGAATGTGGTTCCGTAAGGAGAATTATATGTTGATAGAGATTAGAGAGGGCTTTTTGTAAATTCTCCCTACTGGCAATATCTTCCAGTTCTGATGTTTGCAACCTTAGCACCCCTCCTGGGAATTGGGCGTGGAAAGCATGTCTTATTTGGATATACCTGAAGAAACAGGCATTTGGTAGAGAGAAGTTGTCCTTTAGAACATCAAATTCCATAAGTGTACCATTAGAAATAATATGTGCAAGTTTAGAGATACCCTTTCTAATCCAAACCACAGGGTCAGGGATGGTATAAAATTGTTTTAGGATTGGATTGTTCCAGAGAGGTGTGTTAGGCGATAGTCTGTTCCGTGGGGCATTATCTGTCTATGCACTTTAACTGACTCACATTAAGGTCCTGCTGGATCTGTTATTGGCCAATTCAGATTGCATGAAAAAGAAGTCCTAAGTGAGCGCAGATCCCGTCTGCTTGCTGTACCCCACATTTGTTTCCAAAGTCAGATACAAATATCTTTGACTATTTAAAAGTGTAACATGCCTACATAATGATGAATGTTGATAATTGCTCTATCTCTAAATGTAAAGAACAACCCTTATTTTTACATCACATTTTGCATAACAGTTCTAATACGACATAACACACCAGACGTTCATTGGCCGATTGTCAGCTAGAAAGATTGTTCATTTGTTAAGCTTTATTGTGTAAAATGTCTACAGACATCACTGATGATGTCAGAAATGATCCATCATGTTGGAACACCAAAGACCAACCTCTATTGTTACTCCATTGTAGTCCCCACAGCTGGGCTCCTCAGTTGTCCTCCCTTCTCATACACAGAACAGGACAGGCTACAGAAACTGCGATTCCAGATAAAGTGCTTGTTTCTATTACTTGCAGGCATTAACCTGCTGCAATTGTCTGCACACAATTAAGAATTCCGCATTACTCTTTCACTCTCACATTCCTGTAGAAGTACACATAAGGGTATTTTGCTCTTTGATGTGCCCCAGACACTAAGGTCAGAGTTTCTGGAATATTTCAGCTTCTTTCAAGTTGAATAGCTACACTAGACTGTAACCATACAGTTAGGTCCATAAATATTTGGACAGAGACAACTTTTTTTTTTCTAATTTTGGTTTTGTACATTACCACAATTAATTTTAAATAAAACATCTCAGATGCAAGTGAAGTGCAGACTTTCAGCTTCCAGTAGGGTGAACAAAACGATTGCATAAAAATGTGAAGCAACTAAAGCATTTTTTTTAACATAATCCCTTCATTTCAGGGCCTCAAAGTAATTGGACAAATTAAATAACTAGAAATAAATGTTCATTTCTAATACTTGGTTGAAAACCCTTTGCTGGCAATGACAGCCTGAAGTCAAACTTATGGACATCACCAGATAATGGGTTTCCTCCTTTAATGCTTTGCCAGGCCTTTACTGCAGCGGCTTTCATTTGCTGTTTGTTTGTGGGCCTTTCTGTCCGAAATTTTTCCTTCAACAAGTGAAATGCATGCTCAATTGAGTTAAGATCAAGTGACTTACTTGGCCATTCAAGAATTTTCCACTTCTTTTCTTTAACCTCCTTGGCGGTTAATTTTTTTTTTCTAATTTAAAAAAATCCTTTTTTTTTAAATTTTTTTTTTTTGTTTCATGTAAAGCTACATGAAACCTCCTCATGGTAGCTACATGAAACACCACTAGAGGGCGCATGTGGCCCTCTAGTCCGATCGTCACCGGCATCTATAGCAAACAGGGGAACGCGTATATAACGCGTTCCCGTTTGGCTTCTCCTGTCGCCATGGCGACGATCGGGATGACGTCATGGACGTCAGCCGACGTCCTGACGTCAGGCACACCCGATCCAGCCCATAGCGCTGCCCGGAACTCATTGGTCCGGGCAGCGCAGGGCTCTGGCGGGGGGGGGGGGCCCTCTTCAGCCGCTGCGTGCGGCCGATCGCCGCAGAGCGGCGGCGATCAAGCTGTGCGCGCGGCTAGCAAAGTGCTGGCTGCGCGCACAGCAATTTACAGCGCACAAATCGCCCCACCAGGGGCTGAGATCTCCCCCTGCGCGGCATAGCCCGAGCTCAGCTCGGGCTTACCGCCAGGGAAGTTAATAAACCCCTGGGTTGCTATGGCTGTATGTTTTGGGTCATTGTCCAGCTGTATCATGCTACCAGATCAATTTGACTCCATTTAGCTGTATTTGAGCAGACAGTATGTCTCTAAACACCTAGATTAATTCAGCTGTGTCTGTCCTGTGTCACCTCACCAATAAACACTAATGTCCCAGTCCCACTGGCAGCCATCACATTGCCTCCACCGTGTTTTACAGATGATGTGGTATGCTTTGGATAATGAGTTGTTTCACGCCTTCTCCATAGTTTTTTCTTACCATCATTCTGCTAGAGGCTGATCTTGGTTTCATCTGTCTAAATAATGTTTTTCCACAACTGTGCTAGCTTTTGAGATGTTCTTTAGCAAAGTGTAAATCTAGTCTCTTAATTGTTGTTTTAATATTTATATACAATATGGTTTTAACAAATGACACATACATATTGCCATATAGTGTAATGGCTCTTCCTTCAAACCACATAATTACACAAGTGTAGCGTTGGTATAACAACAATAAATAGCCAGCCACTTTACAGGCAAGGATATATATCTTAACCACTTAGCAACCCTTGCCACGCTTATCTACGCCCCTTTAAAATTCAACTGGGGCACAGGGGCGTAGATAGGCATCTCCCGCTGTGAGCGTTCGCGTGCACGCGGATGCGCGGTCTGCACCCGCTGGTCAGCCAATCAAAGTGCTTACAAGTTTGAATGAGCACTGCCAAAGCCAATGACAGTGCTCATTCATTCAGAATGTGTGTAAACATTGAATTAGTCACTATGCTGTTACAGTTACTGAGATCACTCGTGAGAGGATCTCAGATAACTAATACAGCATTAGTGAGTGATCAGCATCAGTGAGGTTTTTTTTTTTTTAAATAAATTATACCCCCATTAAGCCCATTAACCCTTGCCTCCCTGAAATGTTAAAATTGCTGTGGTTTTTAGGGGAAAAACCCTGTGGTAGAGAAGTGGTTAAGATAATATGCAATATGTTTATCCTATACCACAGGATTTTTTCCATATCTTTATTACGTCTTAGTGCAATACCAGTGTTGCATAATCTTTTACTGTAAAGCAGCAAGTTATGTCGTTCTATACCATTTAGCCCAGAAGAGCATTGGCAATACAGCATAGCTGGGTATTTGTTCTAGACTCCATAACCTCTCTCTATTAGCAAGTTGTTAGGGCTCTTTCACACTAGGAGCTGGAAGTACCGGTAAGTATGTAATATTCATTTGCAGGTACAGCATGTGTTTATTTAACCACTTAAGCCCAACTGGACGAACATTCTCGTCCAGTTGGGCTGCCCGCTTCCGCCGCCGGCCGTTAACCCAGCGATAAATTAAAGGGATTATAGATCCCTTTCATTGATTGAAGTCCCCCGCAAAAAAAAGCCGACAGTGTCTCATCAGATGCTGCGATTTTTCTGAGTTTCAAAAAGTTCCCCGTCTTCATTCTGCAGGACTTTTTCACTGTGGCCATCTTGTGGCTAAATAGTAAAACTATGTAAAAAGACAAAACTGGGTCTCTACCTGGACTTTTCCATGTCTCAATTGCCAAAATTGCTCCTCAATCATTAGGGGTGATTTTGTCCGACATACGACAAAAGGGACAAAACTTAAAATTTGCGGCAATTTTTCGTGCCAAACAACTAATGTTGGCTATCTGTTAAAGTGCCCTTGCGAAATGGGGTATGTTGGGCAGACCTCTCGTGACATCAGGACGAGGTTGAATGAACAGAGAAGTAACATTAGAACGTATAAAGCTGACAAACCAAAGAAGTCTAATGATCAATTTGATTCTCCCGTAGGCAGACATTTCTATCAATGCAGGCATACAGTGGGAGATCTGAGATGGTGTGTATTGGAAAAGGTTCACGGTGTTGAACCCCAAACCTCACTACTGCGCAGGGAAAGCAAATGGATAAGTGAATTGGGAACTTTAACCCCAAATGGAATGAACGAAGCATTCAGTTTGAGATGTTTCTTATAAGCAAGTACTTGCTGTACATTGTGACCTGTCTCTTTGAACATTGTGCCCGCCCACATTTGGGCGTGTTTTATGTAAATTGTATGTCCTTTTAAGGGGTTTCTGCACTTTGTTCTGTAAGCACTTGTTTCGACCCTGAGGTCTTTTTCATTGTGCTCTACACTGTTGTATTGCAATTAAACCGGCCAATTGGCCTTTAAAATCGAGATAGAGACCCAGTTTTGTCTTTTTACATGTCTAAAGAACCCTGTGGTGGATGAGGCTTTTGACTGGTTGACTCCCTGGTGCTGAAAATACATAGAGTTGTAGTGTTGAGCTATCTGTATTGCCAAATAGTAAAACTACACACGTATCCATTTTTTGATAAATACATTTTTTTACATTTATACTTAGCTGTTTACCTCCCACACCAAAAATTACCCACATACAATTTTGAATACAAAAAAAAAAAAAAAAAAATTACAATAAAAAAAAAAAAAACACAAATAGTTACCTAAGGGTCTGAACTTTTTAAATATGCATGTCAAAGGAGTATATTAATATATTTTTTTTAAATTATGGGCTTGTAAATAGTGATGGACGCAAATTGAAACAATGCCCCTTTATTTCCAAATAAAATATCGGCGCCATACATTGTGATAGGGACATAATTTAAATGGTGTAATAAGCAGGACAAATGGGCAAATAAAATACATGGGTTTTAATTACAGTAGCATGTATTAATTTCAAACTATAATGGCCAAAACCTGAGAAATAATGATTTTTTCAATTTCTTTCTTAATATTCCTGTTAAAATGGATTTAGAATAAAATGCTTCTTAGCAAAATGTATCACCCAAAGAAAGCTTAATTGGTGGCGGAAAAAACAAGATATAGACCAATTCATTGTGATGAGTAGTGATAAAGTTATTTGCAAATGAATGGGAGGCGAAAGTTGCTCAGATGCAAAAAATAAACAACCCTTCGGGCTTAAGTGGTTAAAATAATTTTACTCTGTTCAGGTTCACTTTTTGTGGAGCCATTTTAATACATCTTCACTCTTTTTATAAAAATGCTTGCAAGGACAATGCAAAATAAAATTTGCACTATATGCTTAAAAAAATCACAAGGCAATATCATTACAAACCTTTCATTTATTTATCACTTTGGGCAAGCTAGATTTATCCAATTTTTATGAATATTAATGTCTATCTATATAGCACTGACTGCATTCATCTGCAGTACTTTATAGGGGTCCAGAGCCAGGTCACTGTCCCTCAAAGAGCTCACAATTTAGAGGCACTTGGCTCTTCTACTGACCCTATATGCCAATACTCCGTTGTTATTGAATGATGAAGCGGGATTAAACCTTGCACTTTTGGAGTATTGTGAATAAATTGTTGTTTACTACAAACCAACAATCTTTGGTGTCTTCTTGGAGGAGGAAAGTCCACCACTACCTCCAGTTTTTAAACCTTTTTATGCTACGTTGGCACCTCTGTTATACATCCTAGTACACAATTTAACTTGCACCATAGTCCTAGTGTTATGTTCCTAGCATAATCTAAGGCACTTTTTTTGGGGGAAACCAAGTAACTTGCCAGTATGTTTTTTTTTGAGGGGGGATGTGGAAAGAAATCAACACATACATTGGGAGAATACACATTTATTTTTTTCTAAAATAAACATGTAAAAGGCTTGTTAACTTCTTATCATCTTGCAATGTATTAATGTAAGGCCAGTAAGGCTGGGCCCTTGAGTGTGTTGGGCTCTGATCAGTACCAGCCTATGTTTCTTAGCATGGAGCGTGCTGGGGGGGGGGGGGGGGCTAATGCATGCACAATATGGCTGTGTGGCACCAAGAACGTATCAGACAAGCTCTTGCCAGATACGTTCTAAAAGATCCTGGTGTCTTATAATTTTTAAGTGGGTGCCCAACCAAAATGTTGCTATGGAGCCCCAAGGTTTCTAACTAAGCCCCAGTCCTGGTATGTGCAGTTTAAGCCATTACGTTTAGGTCGATGGTAAACAAGTTTTAAGCTGTGCTAATTTCTGCTTTAATAATGGTGTGGTCGTGCGTCTGTGTTGTAAGCATTTACAAACTAGATTCTCACCAAGTAGAAAGAACCTGCTCGTGCTTGGCTTTTTCTGTGTACATGTGGCTTTGTTCTACTGGGCATGTGCGGACCTTACTCACAGGCCAGTCCGGATCTTCTCATCTACAACCAAGAGCAAGACCAGAAGTCTGTGTCTGAATGGTGGG
This sequence comes from Hyperolius riggenbachi, assembly GCF_040937935.1. NCBI lineage: Eukaryota > Metazoa > Chordata > Amphibia > Anura > Hyperoliidae > Hyperolius > Hyperolius riggenbachi. The sequence goes on from NC_090651.1 coordinate 111,789,694, forward strand.
TTTGATAAGAATTTAGAAATCCTCAGGATCATCCAAAGCCATCCACTTACGGAGGTATCTTTTACACCAACTTCCCCCGCACCCTTCCTTTACAGGTTTAAGTAATATACATTTTTTTTCTCTTGAGTTTATTTCACACAATCATCTCCTAAGGTTCACTGTTGGTCTTTTAATGTTATGGGTCATTTCACTAGTATACCAGTATAGAAACTTGGCAACACTTTTTCCCACGTTACCATCACATATAATCTTCAGAACATTTTTTTTTTAATTCGGTTTTATTAAGATGTAAGAGAAGAGTACAGAAACATAACTGATATGAAAATAGGAAAACCATGAAACAGAAAACTACTTTTTGTTTTAGGTCAGGGAAATGGGTGGCTCCATCTAACTTGGGTACCTACAGGGCCTGAATTAGTGACAGCATCCGGAACCACTGAGGTAGTAAGGATGTATGTTATGTACCTTACTGTTTGTTAAGATTACAGTAATCCACTTCAGGAATGATTTAATAGTCCCAAATTCAGAGACTATTTTAAGAAGGCTTTTTTATTTGTACATATAAATGTTCTAAATTTTGGATGAATGCGTAACGAGTCATTTGGCCACCAATGCAGGTTTTCTTTCTTTAATTGTATTTTGCAGGCAGGGGTTGAGTGGTGGCCAGGCCATACTACTTACATTTCATTAAGAATATTAAGATCACTCTCCTAACTATGCAATTTGGTAGAGAAGTTAGAATCACCAGGGCAGCTGAATAGAAAAAAAAAGTGTATAGGCAGATAAAGCGGTTCACATATGGTTATTTAACCACACTAAATATTTGTCTTGAGTGCAACTCAGAACTAAAACCAGGACTTCCTCTATGCTCTAAAAGATAAGCAACAGCATAACAAACTTTTCAGAAAACCATTTCTTTGTTACTGCTTACAGAGCTCCACAAAGATGCCGCAGTATAGTTACTTCCTGGTTTCATGGAAGCACATACAGGGATAACCTCCTGTTTACATATAGCCTGTCTGAGCAGCAGACCACGACACAGATCAGACAGAGCTGACAGCTCAAATTACAGTGACTCATTACTTCCAGATAAGTGAGAATTAGGCTCTTATCTCTACATACAAACAGGGTGGGTTGCTCTGTTTTCCTATGGAAGAGTTCGGGTCCTCTTAACTATTCAGCTCACAAGCCCAAGGCTACCAGGCCTGCTACCCATTTCCCTGTGCCACATGAGGAAATACATAAAATATTGAAGAATGGACTAGGCAGACGCAACGGAATAGGATTTACACAGATCCCATTTATTGCATACTCAGTGCATGCCTTCTCGTACAGTATTCCAGAACAACAAGACATCCATCCAAATCTGCTACACCCAACCCACATCTACAACAAATGGCCTAGTACCCAACAGTGATCTCAGCATTAAAAGTCCTTCAATTAACAACTACTTTTTTAAGTTAATTGGTTATAATAAATCACATGGAAAGGATCCAAAAAGTTCACTGAAATCTGCATGTGGGAAGTGTAAATCAGCAAATTACATATAAAATTGTAGACTGACAGCACCAGTCCAACGGACATACGTAGTGGCATACAGTTTACGTAGTGGCATACAGTTGGCCTTGGCCTGCATCACACAGGACACTAGCAGAGGTATCTGCCTTTCAGCAAAATCATTCACTGTGGGCCTCATGAATAAAGTGCCTGACAGAAAAGCATCTGTGTGGTCAAAACAAAAAATTACGTCCAAGCTCTGGACACTTTCATCCAAGCTGGTAAGTCTGCATCTGATTGGCGGTTTCAGAAGACCATATTCTTTTCAGATACCAACATGAGACCCACAGTAAACACATTCCAATGTCCTTGTCCATGCCTGTAATGCCCACACTTGCTTTTGGCATTAGAACATCGATACATTAGGTTAAATTATATAATTAATAAGTGCTCTTTGTCCGTTTTTTTTAATATTACCACAAAATTCTGAAATAAGAAAAAAAACAACCTGAGATTAATTTAAAACCATAAAAGAAAGCTAAATAAGTTGAACTGCCATTTCAAAAAATTCTTCCAGCAGCAGTGCAGTCGTTGCTTATAAAGGAAGCACATACAGTTCTGGACTGTATTGTCCCTTTATGGTGAAGGACACCTGACCAAGTACAGGATGGGGTCTCACTCCTTCTTGGGGTTGAACATTATTGTCCATGGCCAAGAAAGTCATTCGAGGCAGCTTCTGATGACGGCATCATCTGAGCCTCAGGGATGGCTTCATTCGAGGTACCTTTAGTAGTGTTAAGAATTACGTTAGCACAGTTGTCGAGATTCTACACATTAGACTTGGATTGTTTAAGATTAGGCAACCATCTAATTTAAAAATATATATTTTGTTGGTGTCTCCGTGGGTTACGTTCATTCTAGAGGTGTTCTAGAACTATTGCTTTAAGAGCCAAACTCCACTGTGTCATCAGTGATCTGCTTGAATTCATAGTTTCCTCTGCCATCCATGTGGAGGTAGTACTGTAAAGAGAAAGAAAAAAGGTACTGGTGATAAAAAGGTATTATAGGACAGTCATAACCAAAATGGTGCATTATAAAGTCTGTGTAGAAAGGGTGGAAGAGGGATGCACTCAATGTTCACCTGCACAAATGCAGAAAGTGTCAGATGTGTGCTCTACTGCTTGCTGCTGTCCCTGGACTTCCATACCTTTAACTTTTATGGATTGTCAAGAAGATACTAATAATTTGTGTTTGTATGCAAATTTAATGCAAATTGTATGCAGTGTACAATCAGCTTTTTGGCAGTTCTAATTTGTCTAGATCAGAGCATGCAAGCCTGAATTATTTGCATCTCATAGACTACCTCAAGTGAATGGTGAACGATTTTAGATACATTATTAGCACAGGCAAATTAGTCAGGCTGCATAGTATAAGGAACTTTAAAGTGTACTTGTAGGTAGGTGTGTGAAGGTTTGTGTGTAGGTGTGTGTGTGTAGGTGTGTGTGTAGGTGTGTGTGTAGGTGTGTGTGTGTAGGTGTGTGTGTGTGTAGGTTTGTGTGTGTGTGTGTGTGTGTGTGTGTGTGTGTGTGTAGGTGTGTGTGTAGGTGTGTGTGTGTAGGTTTGTGTGTGTGTGTAGGTGTGTGTAGGTGTGTGTAGGTTTGTGTGTAGGTGTGTGTAGGTTTGTGTGTAGGTTTGTGTGTAGGTGTGTGTAGGTTTGTGTGTAGGTTTGTGTGTAGGTGTGTGTAGGTTTGTGTGTAGGTGTGGGTAGGTTTGTGTGTAGGTGTGGGTAGGTTTGTGTGTAGGTGTGGGTAGGTTTGTGTGGGTGTGTGTGTAGGTGTGTATGTGCGTGTGTAGGTGTGTGTAGGTGTGTATGTGCGTGTGTAGGTGTGTGTAGGTGTGTATGTGCGTGTGTAGGTGTGTAGGTGTGTATGTGCGTGTGTAGGTGTGTGTAGGTTTGTAGGTGTGTGTGTGTAGGTGTGTGTGTGTGTAGGTGTGTGTGTGTAGGTGTGTGTGTGTGTAGGTGTGTGTGTGGGTTTGTGTGTAGGTGTGTGTGTGTGTAGGTTTGTGTGTAGGTGTAGGTGTGTGTGTGTAGGTGTGCTTGTGTGTGTAGGTATGCTTGTGTGTGTAGGTATGCTTGTGTGTAGGTATGCTTGTGTGTGTAGGTATGCTTGTGTGTAGGTATGCTTGTGTGTGTAGGTATGCTTGTGTGTGTAGGTATGCTTGTGTGTGTAGGTATGCTTGTGTGTGTAGGTATGCTTGTGTGTGTAGGTATGCTTGTGTGTGTAGGTATGCTTGTGTGTGTAGGTATGCTTGTGTGTGTAGGTATGCTTGTGTGTGTAGGTATGCTTGTGTGTGTAGGTATGCTTGTGTGTGTAGGTATGCTTGTGTGTGTAGGTATGCTTGTGTGTGTAGGTATGCTTGTGTGTGTGTGTAGGTATGCTTGTGTGTGTGTGTAGGTATGCTTGTGTGTGTGTGTAGGTATGCTTGTGTGTGTGTGTAGGTATGCTTGTGTGTGTGTAGGTATGCTTGTGTGTGTGTAGGTATGCTTGTGTGTGTGTAGGTATGCTTGTGTGTGTGTAGGTATGCTTGTGTGTGTGTAGGTATGCTTGTGTGTGTAGGTATGCTTGTGTGTGTGTAGGTATGCTTAGGTGTGTGTGTAGGTATGCTTAGGTGTGTGTAGGTATGCTTAGGTGTGTGTAGGTGCATAGGTGTGTGTAGGTGCATAGGTGTGTGTAGGTGCATAGGTGTGTGTAGGTGCATAGGTGTGTGTAGGTGCATAGGTGTGTGTAGGTGCATAGGTGTGTGTAGGTGCATAGGTGTGTGTAGGTGCATAGGTGTGTGTAGGTGCATAGGTGTGTGTAGGTGCATAGGTGTGTGTAGGTGCATAGGTGTGTGTAGGTGCATAGGTGTGTGTAGGTGCATAGGTGTGTGTAGGTGCATAGGTGTGTGTAGGTGCATAGGTGTGTGTAGGTGCATAGGTGTGTGTAGGTGCATAGGTGTGTGTAGGTGCATAGGTGCGTGCGTGTGTGTGTAGGTGCGTGCGTGTGTAGGTGCGTGTGTGTGTAGGTGCGTGTGTGTGTGTAGGTGCGTGTGTGTGTGTAGGTGTCCATACTCCAGCCAGGGAATATAGCGTGCCCACAATATATGCAGACTGCCTTGTACCTGCGCAGTGCAGCCCGAGTGTTTCCATGCAACTGTGCCTGCACTAATTCATAGATGGGAGCATGACCTCAAACTTCCAAAGGTTCCCAGCACTAGATCGGTGGTCTCGGGAGAATGTGGGAAGCCTCTGAAGGACGCAGAGGTTTCTATCTACAAAGGCAAGTATGTGACTTCCTCGCCTTTTCAACGTCCCAGGTTTGCTTTAAAACATGAGTGGACACAAGTGAGTTGAAGCATTCTTATGTATTTGTTTAGGACAGACATCTTCTGCAGTGCTTTACAGAGTGCAAAGTCTAGTCACTAACTGTCCCTCACAGAGGCTCATAACCTAATCCCTACCATAGTCTTTTATCCTTACCATAGTCTAATCACAAGTCTGAGAGGTACCAATTAACTTATCACGGTTTTTGGTCTGTGGAGGGAAGAGAGTACCCAGAGGAAATCTATGTTAACACAGGAACTTCTCAGAGCACAATCTTGCTGGTGGACTTAATTTACCTATTCTGCATTACAGAATCCATATCACAGAAGTGTTTGTATTAAAATTAGTCAATGGAGCTGGGAAAAGAAGGGACTTTGGAAAGTGGATATTTTAACACTGGAGTCCACGGAAAGATACTAGAAGCCAACAAGGCGTTAGCGACTTTAGTAGCATGTCCAGTGCCTACTCTAAAATTAAACACCACTTCACAATGCAGAGGACTTTGTTAATTTGTAATATGTGGCAGTTTACATTCACAAGCATTAAGAAAAAAAAAACACAGATTAAACTTGGGTTTTAACTAATTCCATCACAAAAATGCAGAGAAATGACATATAAAGATGACGTACCTCATGGTGTTTCCACAGGGACTTTCTGTGTGACACTGTGAACAGGGTTATTCCAACCTAGAAACAAAAGAAACCATTAAAGCATGCAGTGTTCCGTATCAGGCTTTGGCAGCAGGAATCAAGTGACCATAAACTAAATTGCTTAGAAAAGGGTTTTTCAGAGAAATGCAGACTCAGGGTAGGAACACACTAGGCAGAAACGCTAGCGTTGCGTAAAACCCTAGCGTTAACGCACATTATGCAAGTCAATGGGCCGCATGAAAAATGCATATGTTTGCGTCCTGCAATGCGCGTTTTTGAAAACGCAGACATTGCTGCAAATTTTTCAAAATGCATCTAAAATGCACCTAACGTATGTTAATGGTGACGCAGAGGTATAGCGTTTTATTGTATTTTGTATGCATTTTGTGTACTTTAAAAAAAAAAACAAAAAAAAAAAAAACACAAGTTTGATGATGTATTTCTGCTTCCTGTTGACTTCCTAGTGATTAGCATAAAAAACGCATTTTAAAAAAAACGCATACAAAACACACAAAAACACATATGCAATTTATATGTGCGAAACACAAACATTAAAACGCAAGCAAAAACGCATGTGCAGAATGCAAATCCACTCAAAACCCACTTAAAATGCAAAAACACATATGCAGCAAAACGCAACCTTTTACACAACGCCTAAGTGTGTTCCCACCCTCAAAACTCTTTCTGTGAAGAGTGATGCAGTACCTGACCTAGAATTCTGCGCTCGGCCTTTATCAGGGAATGAAGGGTGAGCGCCTAAACCTTGGTCAGGTACTGCATGTGTAATGGTATGCCAATGAAAAAAATAAAATTTGCTATAAAGTAGTTTGTACTTCTTGCACAGTCGCCAACTTGTAGCACAGTCTGCACAATCTTGGTCTATCCATCATACCGTAGACTGCCGGTAGGAACAAGGAAGGGGCGCCAGACCAGTTTGAGAGTGGATGCCCAGTGGAAAAAGAAACCACTCTACCCAGGGAGGGCTCGTTGTTTGGCGACTACAGCGGGCGTTTACTATAGACAAGCAGGGTTATCAGCCATTTGCCTACAGCAGTGATTATCTTGATTGAACTTACTGATACACTGAGCCATCCAAGGGAAAAGGCTGAGAAGTGTACTGGTACTTTACAATTTAGGTGGAAAAAAAAGAGTGCTGACTCTGTGTAGTTGTGGGCACCATCCCAATTGAACTTTGACTTTTTATTTGAAGTTGTGGGCACACTGTTCCCAAATTTCTGACATTTCTATTTAAATCCCAGGCGGTGGGATCTACAATGCACAGGAACTTTTGAGCCGCCTAACTGCTTATTGTGTTCCTGCACAGGTGTTTTCCCACTAGGTTTTCTTCCATCTGACTGCCATGCAACTCATGACTGCAGGATCTATCTAAGTCAGTGCTGTCCAACTCCGGCCCTCAAGGGCAGAGGTCCTCACACATTTTGGCACAGCTCAAATTAACTGATGGGATTGAAAAGGTGTGGTTCATCAAGTAGAACACACTTCTCCATTTCTCAGTCCATCCTGAACACTGGCATGGATATGGCCCTCGAGGACTGGAGTCGGACAGCCCTGATCTAAGTAGCTCTACAGTATTTTAGAAATACTGAAAAGCTTCAACTGATGAGCTTCCTTGCATTGGCTATCTGCTTTAGGTCCTTGCGCAATATTTCAGCAGAATGAAGACCAGGTCGTAACCTAAGGAAAACATCAATCCAAATACAGAAGCTGATTTGCGTAAGAAAGTTTGAAGCAGAATTAAAGGCCAATGTCTTTACTGTATGATGGAGTTAATCAGGGATCAAGTAACAGAGCTCATGATTAACTGGATCAGCTACAAGAAGTCATCATTTGCAAATCACAACTTCTGGTTTCTGGGATGGGCTATTTAGCATATTAGATTGTGTTTTTACTTAATACTGTTGGTTGACCATTTCAGGAGAGGATGACTATGGTGCTAAATTTCTTCCATTTGCACAAGGTCTGCCAACCAATAGACAGGTAGAGTCTGAATTCTTTTTTTTTTTTTAAATGTGTAGTCCTCTTCCAGCATGGTACGCAGCAATTATTAGGTCCATGACACACCTCCATGAACCTGTGTTGTGAAGCTCAGACATGGACAGTAAAACACAGACAATAGAAAAAAACAGAGGCTCTTCTAAGTGCATCTTTCTAATACCAATTTTTAAACAAAGGATGGACATCTTATATTTTGCAAAATACAGGTTAACCCTTCCCAATCCTATGTCGGACTATGGCCTACATAAGCATTTTCAAGTAAAGACGCAATATCAAACATTGTCCAACACAGGAAAACATGCCCTCCACGGGGGGGGGGCGCTGTTAAACGCCGGCACAGCGCTAGCCCCTTTGAATCAAAGTGATTGCCACCAGCCCCTCACCCTGCCACAGTGTCATGTAATTTAAATATTATGGGGTTACATTTGGGCTCATGGATGAAGAGCGCTGTTTACGGGATCTGGTTGGTCACAACGTCAGCCTAAGAGTTGGACAAAGTCAGACACTTTGATCCCCTTCGGTGCATCGATGTGCCATGTAATATTGTTATTTTACTTGCACACATGCAATGGGGAGTGGTTACAGTTCTGGAAAATCCAATAAAAATGCACACAAAAATTACTAATACCGCAGAAGACTCAAAGGACAAAAGAAATGGGGGAATGGGCTGGAAATCACAAAATGCAGAATCACCCATGTGAAAGGGGAAAAAAAATAATAATCACATACAGATTTTGCATCAATTACTGTCAACACTGCCAAATACAAGAATTTTTTTTTAATGTAGCACCTTTTCTGGTGCTGGATAGTGTACTGGTTAAGGGCTCTGCCTCTGATGCAGGAGACCAGGGTTCGAATCTTGGCTCTGCCTGTTCAGTAAGCCAGCGCCTATTTAGTAGGAGACCTTAGGCAAGTCTCCCTAACACTGCTACTGCCTATAGAGCGCGTCCTAGTGGCTGCAGCTCTGGCGCTTTGAGTCCGCCAGGAGAAAAGTGTGATATAAATGTTATGTCTCTTTTCTTATTTAGTATCACACAGTATTGTCTGCAGTGAACTATATGAACCCAACCCGCTGTCTACCAGCTCCAGCTATTGCACATGATTGTCATGGAACGAGTAAATAGACAGTATCCTGTAAACACACTTTATTTCCTAGAATCTAGGGGGGAAAAAAAAAGAAGTGAAAGCCATGAGTGTGATTCAGAGTCATGTTACAGTATTTGTACTCAATGGCTTGTGATGGGAAAAGCCAGATTCAGAGACCTCCTGTTATGCAACACTGGAATGGATGGAAGAGGAAAAGCAGGAAAACCGTGACCAAACCTGTCTAGTAACCAACCACAACATCGAAACTACAAGACTCAAAGGAATTCTGCAGCTCATAAACTGCCTAATCTCTACAATGATTAAAATAATGAAAAACAGGAATCCTGACAGTGAAGTTACTGACAGACGAGAACCAGAAAGAACAGAGATTGGCCGTACATCTGGCACAGTACTCAAAGTTACTTTATGTTTGTAATTAAAAGTGAAGCCCTATGTGTAGAGAATTAGGCTTCACTGCTGCTTATGTCATAGCTGGTACCAGGTTATACATATGATACACACGCATTTTCCCACAATGTGAATTTTATTAAAGAACCACTCCAGCGGAAAAAGTAAGCAGTTAAAATCTAGCAGAACTGACAGGTAATGGAATAGCCCATCTCCTCATGGATGATTTTCAAGGTTTTCTTTGGTTTCAAAAGCATTACCTGAACAGCAGTTTAACTGCCAAGATAGTAAATTACCAGCCAGGCTCCCTATTCACTTGAACACTATTTTGGCAATTCGACTTAGCAACTGTAATTCAGGAAATGCTTTGAAAGCAAAGTAAAACCTGAGAACGCCCCATGAGGAGATGGACTAGGCCAAATCATGTCAGTTCTGTCAGATTTTGACTGCTTACTTTTTTCGCTGGAGTGGTCCTTTAAGAATAGAAAGCCCATGTAAATCAACAGGGTCATTCATATTAACTGAGTTTTTTTCGCATGTGGGAAAAAAACTGACAAAAATGAACAAAAAATGCCGCATGCAGTCCGTTTGCGATTCCACAAGAACTGCATGAGTGGGTACAGGGGACCATGGTTTACATTATTATAGTGTTCTTGCAATCGGCAGAACGCAATTGCTTCAGAAATCGCACCTAGTCTAAAAAAGGCCTAAAGATGGCCACACAACATACTATTTTTTAAAATATCTTTTCAATTCAAGAATTGCAATCAATTTTTCTGACTGATTGTAACATTTGAAAAATCTGACCAATGTACCACACACCTATGTTCAATTTTTCCCCAATTATGAAAACAATTATTGAAAACTCAAAAAAATTGGTTGGGTCTGTACAGCAAGTAAATGACAATCTACCACACACCATACAATTTTGATAAAAAGTGATCAGAAAAATCCAACTCTCCCAATATTATTTTATTGAACAAAAACTGGAAATGCGATCAGATGTCTTGAACAAATAATAATAATAATAATAATTAAAAAAAAAAAAAAAAAAAAAAAAAGCTTTCGGTTTTTCGGGACAACCGATCAGAATTATCGAATTGGTGTAAAATTTGATCTTTTAATTGTATGGTGTGTGGCCACCTTATCAGTTGGTATCAGGTGTTTGTGCCAATATGGCGGAGTTTGGTTTCCCCCAATGTGGCGCTATGCATAATGACTGAATATCCCCACTTTGGACTTGTCTGTCCAAAAGACATTATTCCACAAGTCTAGTGGTTTGTTCAGATGCAACTGTGGAAATCTAAGCCATGCAGCAATGTTATTTCTCGATAGAAGAAGCTTTCTCTTGGCAACCCTTCCAAACAAGCCAGTCTTCATTCTTTCTGGAAGTTCAATAGTGTGCTGATTACACCAAACACAAGCTTTGACATAGGGACCCAAATCCTGGTTGGAACCAGTGCCAATTCAGTAAGGAGTCCTTGGGCAAGACTCACTAGAGGAGTCTAATGAGCGCACCTTTAATAGCTGCAGCTCTCAAAGGCTTTCAGTTCCACAGAAGAAAAGCACTATACAAGCATTAAATTAAAACATTTTAATTGTAGTGTCGTGTATAGTCTGAGGTGTAGCTCTTTTTGGGGTTTTTTTTAAGTGTTTGGTCGTTTCTCTGAGCATCTCACCTTGAGGTACATTTGTTGGGGAGTACAATCTTAGAAAGGTTGGCAACTGTTCTGAAAGTCTTCAACTTGTAAATATTATTCCTCACTCTAGCCTGATGGACTTTAAATTGTTTGGAAATAGCCTTATAACCCATTGCAAATTGATGGGCACCAATACTTGCTTCTAAGATCATTGGTGACGTCTTTCCTTCCAGGGCTGTGGAGTCGGTACATAAATCATCCGAATCCAACTCCTTAGTTTATGAAACCACCGACTCAGACTCCAGGTACCCAAAATGGCTCAGACTCCTCGACTCCGACTCCTACTTACGAAGGCTGTGGATTTGGTACAAAAATCATCCAATGCCGACTCCCAACGCCTTTGTTTATGAAAACACAGACTCCAACTCCGACTCCAGGTATCCTAAACTGCTCCGACTCCAACTCAGACTCCACAGCCCCCTTTCCTTCGTGGCATTTCATTGACACACACCTAAACCCTCCATACCAGCAAACTGGCAAGGTGATCAAACATCCTAATGATAAATTAATCAAATGCATTTGATTAGTACCATCTGGTTGTTCCTTACCTGGCCTCCTATGGAAATGGTACTTATGGTGGCCATACATGGTACAATTTTTTCATCCAATCTTACCATTTCTATGTATTAAGGGAACTGTTTAAATTATCCTTTCAGTATATTCACTTAATTTATCCTTATACTACATAGAAATGGTAAGATTGGATGAAAAAATTGTACCATGCATGGCCACTATTATAGTGAACTTTTTTCACACACTGCTTCTGCATTAAGACTACGGTATGTATTTGCTAGACAAATAATACGGGGTAATTGGGCATGTGTCATTGATTATCAGGTTGTATTTACCCAATTTTATGACCCGCAAAGAACCAGATGAGTGTCCTTTCTTTTAGTCATGACTAAATAGTCAAGTCGAAGGCGGAGGAGTAATTTTTGGGTACCTGGAGTCGGGAAAAAATGCACAGACTCAGACTCCTAATGAATTTAAACTGTTAATAAAATTGAAAATATGATACAATGTTCTATTTATTAGATAATTAACAAATAATTTCAATATACAGTAATAGCTGTGCTTAGTCCACAAAAATGAAACAGACCATTCAAAAAATAGTTAATTGTGCTGCTTCAATAAAAGCAGTCCCTGTATTTTTAAAGTCCGATATACACATCTGACAGGAATCTCTTACATATACTAAACAACATCTATGCTGTAAGAATAAAGCCTGATGTGTAGCTGTGTCACTAATAGAGATGGTGAATGAGATGGAAATAATTCTGCGCTAATGCTGGTTTATGCAAATGTAGGCACTCCCTTTGCTGATAAAATCAAATCATTGATATGTTGTTAAAATTTGGTTCGATAACTTAGAATTAAAGGGTACCTGAGACGGATGAAAATAAAAAAATGTTATACACACCTGGGGCTTTCTCCAGCCCCCTTAGGCTAATCAGTCCCTCGCTGTCCTATACTCTACATATGCACTCCCCACAGAGCTGCAGAATATCCACTTAGGCCCGGTTCACATTAGCGGTGGCCGTCCGGAATCGCCGTGCCGGAGCCGGACCGCTTTCAGAACGGACGGAACGGACGCACGGCATGGCAATGAAAGCCTATGCGTCCGTTCACATGCGTCCGTTCTGCCGGACCGGAGCCGGACCGGATCCGGGCCGGATCCGGACTCCGGCGTCCGTTCCAACATGCGCTATTTTTTGGTCCGGCTCCTCCGGCAGCCGTATCCGGAGCGGAGCCGGACTGCACCATCCGGCCAATACAAAGCAATGAGAGCCGGAGAGCGCACAACACACTGGCTACAAAAACCGGACGTTCTACCCCACTTCCTATGCATTTTGGATGGGGACCACATGGGCCCAGCGAAGAGTGGGGCAGCAGCGATTTCATGCTGGAGCTCTTTTTGCCAGCAACATGTCTGATATGTCTGAAGGAGGCGAACAACAGAGAGAATTCCCAGGTTTACGAGTAAAAAATGCCTGGATCCATGGTCCCAACTGCAGTCTCTGTATCCACGGATGGTCTCCACACGTCCACCTGTCTCCAACAATGACCCCAGACCCTTCTGCTGACCTCCCAGACCCCAGGTAATTAAAAGGATGTTATCGCCTTAAGAAACCGGATCCGGACCACAACCGTGTTCACACCGCACGGAAACCGGATGCAAACGGACCGGATCCGGATAGGAACCGTACGGATCAGGTCCGGTCCGGATACGGTGCGGTCCGGACATCCGGTGCGGTTTTTACTAAACCGCAAGTGTGAACGGGGCCTTAGAATGTTGTGCACATTGAACACAGAGGTGTTGTCTATCACCCTTAAACCTGGTTCAGATTGTACATGTGAGAAAGAATGTGTAATGGAGGAAGAAACTCGTTATTCCCCTGCAGAGTACCTGCATATCACTCTTTCATGTACCCACACTTACATTGCCTAGGGCCTGATAGATGTTCTTTATTCCTGTCTGCACCTTCTACAAGTACTCTTACCAAGGACTAGTTTTATGCTGGGAATACACGTTACTTTTTTTTGCGAAGAATCGTTCCGATAGATGCCTTTGATGATAAAATTCCAACATGTCCGATTTTCCGCTCTATTCTGTTCCGCTCGATTTATCATAGAAGTGAATGGAAAAAAGATAAATAAAAACGAGTGGAAGATAAGAGATTCGGATTTTGTATCGACTCCACAGCCCTGGTAAGTACAGTATTTTATTGGTTTCCTGGAAAGTATGCGCAATTTAAACATGACTCCCTCAGTGTTCACCACACTTTGTATTCAATAAACAACTTTTTATCCAAGTGACCAGTTGAGGGTGGTGACTCTGCCTTCATCGCAATATAGAGTAAATAGATATGCCCCTGACAAGTCAGCCTGGAGAAACAGGTTTTTTGGAGCTACACACAAGAGGCAGAGCTGACAAGATGTCCTAATGAGTGGTCTGGATAGTGTGAGGTTCAGAGGCGGAGAGTAACTAGCTGAGCCGCAGCCATGGTTCACTGCAACAGAGGGAGGATACGTTTTTACATGCCTTTTATCATTTACTTGTACCTAGACTGGATTTAGTATTTTAAAAATAATATTTATTACACCATAGGAGTTCTGACTGGTTGAGCCCTTTATAGCTTTCTCTCCTGATCTAATTCAAGGGGAAAGGACGTGGTACAGGCAGGGATAACCTGTGAATGTGTCTGATGTGGAAGTCTGGCATACTTATGTTTTGATAGCCACAATCAGCCCAGGGGTCACTTCTAGTAATCTTACAATCTCAGGTCAGTGCATCTTATGATGTGAAAAATACGGTACATAGGCTGAGTTTTTTGTTGCTTTATAAGTAGACCCCTTACACTACTAAAACCAAAAAAAAAAAGACTGACTGCCAAGCAGCACTTTTTACAGCTTTCATAATGCCTTAGCACAAGTGCTGTTAAACTGAATGTAAAGATTTTGATGTTTTCTGTTCCCTGTTCAGGAAACCTTTACAACAGCTGGAGGAAGCTGAACAGTTAACAGCAATAACACACAAGTTACATTTCAGCTTTCACTACAGTTCTGGTGCTGGATATTAGATAAGATCTTTCAGTAAGTTTAGGGTGCGACTGCCACTGGCACATTCCATACTCATAAGTGTTGGCTTCTGGCAGGAAACAAAGTGCTGCCCTATCAGTACCAATTAAACAATTTTGCAAGACTTTTTAAAAGAGAAAGGTAAGGCTATCTAATGCAAACATTTCAGTTTTTAGTCAAAATGGTATTTGCATTCAATGCTGGGTACAGACGTTGCGATTTCCCGCTCGATCCGCGGGATTGATAGATTATTTCAGACATGTTCGATCGGGCTTCGATGGATACAGCCGTCGATTTTGCATACTTAACATGAGTAAATCGACGGCTGTATCCATCAAGAACATGTTGGAAATAATCGATCGACCGGGATCGAGCGGGAAATCACAACTTGTGTACCCAGCATAAAGCAGTGGGAAATGGTTTAAAGTAGAAGTGTACTTGTAAAGTACAATTACCCAAATGCTTGAAAATATGTCAACCGCACACCAATCAGATTCCAGTACCTGATCTCACCAATTGACATGGTGCAGCACTAGGTGGCACTCTGCAGGTGACCTCATCCATTTTTTCTGTATGGATGCGTTCAACACTGCACATCCCCACAAAAACCCTTTCAGAAATTGCACTATGATCAAATGTGACCAAGGCAAGAGTTGCAAACTTTACTCACATAAAAGCAATTTAAAAAATCCACCTAAGGTTTGCTGGTTCATCTAATTTTCCAACTTTAGGAAGTCCATTACTATGGACTACAGCTATAGTGCTGCAGCACACATTCAAATCAGAGGTCATGTAGTCTAGCGATTTGTATTGTGCCAACATGTATGGGTTCTTACAAGAGCTTCACACCAAGGCCCTCATTCAATTTTTCTCCTACAGCTTCTCCTAGGAGATACTTTTACACCTTCTCAATAAAATGCCTTTTAACCACTTCAGGACGAGAGCAATTTTCACATATCAGAGCTGCTCCCATTAATTGGCCAATAACTTTATTACTACTTATCACTCCTAAACTCACTCATATGACTAAAAACACTTCCGGGTTGAAGGAGGAAGTGTATAGTCACGCGACACCGGATTGGACCGCATCGTGGGAGGCGCCGAGGGACGGACCGAGAAGACGTCATGATAGGTAAGATTAAACTCCCGCCCATCCCGCACAGGTGATTTGAGTTTATCCGGATGAAATCCAAATAGCTACTATCCGGATTTCATCCGGATCTGATCTGAGCATCCCTGGTACAGAATACACAAAATGTTTATTGCTTTTGATTCAGTTTGTTACTAAAAAGAATACACAAGACATAGCCCTTAACCCAAAAACACCCTAAAATCTATTCTACTACTTATCACGGTTAAAATGTTACCCCATATGTCTTGTGTAGCTATACTAATACTTTCCCAAGCTTGATAATAATTTTAAAAATTAATGTTTATGTTGGAATGAGTTTGTCCTTACCCATTTCTCATGTGTTGTGAGTCCAAGCTTTAAAAACACACCAAAATGTATTCTACAACTCGTCCCGGATAAAAGGATACCACATGTGCCTCATATAGTAACAAACTGGTGGTGCACTCTCCACAATTACACTGGACGTGTATACTCGTCTAGTTAGGCTGAAGTGGTTAAAGGATACATTCAGGCATTTTAAAGAATAAAATTCTACTTACCTGGGACTTCCTTGAGCCCCTGGCAACCGTCCTGTGCCCTCGCCGCAGCTCCGGTGGCTCCCGGTGCCCCCTGCTGCAGAAGCCGATCTCCCCAGGTCGTCTTTCAGGTCGGCTTCTTGTGTTGTCCACGGCGTGGGTCAAATGGTCTGCTCGATGTCATCAGGACTATACTATGCTCCTGCGCAGTACAATCCTTATGATGTCGGCCAGTCTACGGGACCCGCGCCGTGGAGCGCACAAGAAACTGACCCGGAAGCCGACCTAGCGAGGTCGGCTCTTGCATCGGAGAACACCGGGAGCCACTGGAGCTGCGGCAAGGGCACAGGACGGCTGCTAGGGGCTGGAGGAAGCCCCAGGCAAGTTGAATTTTATTTTTTTAAATGCCTGGACGTATCCTTGAAGCCACCAGCAAGCAAGAAAATAATCATTTTGCTTGTACTTTTTCACCTACTTTTTGGTACTTTTCAACTGCAGAGTTGAAGATATTTTAAACAGAATTGAATAAGGGCCCATGTATTCAGAACACATTTTTACCACTGTCCTTGAAACATTTATAAGTGTCGACACAAGATATACTGGATGTGCCCCCTTTTCATCACATGCAACTATACACAGTGCTTGTGTAGCTGTGTGGGCAATTTTACTGACATCCAGGAAGAGGCTTGCTTTAAGTGTTTTGCCATTTTCTTCAGAAAATCTACACACAACCTTTATGTGGTATGTAATGAGATTATCATCTGTTGAGAGAAGTCAGATTACAACATGCTATACTCGTCATGCTAGTAAAACAGTAACACAGAAATGCCTATCCCCGGTTTTACCACTGTAATTCTGTAGAACAGAAAAAAGAAAAGTCTATTGCAATCTGTAATAAATCACACACAATGGCTGTGCAGGCTTCAAATTGTTCTTGACACAAGAGAAATAAGCAATAAATCGAGTACAGGCGGAAGCAACGCCATCGTCTTCTGGAACTATGCTCAGCTTTTTCCATCACCAACATGGATCATCACAGAAAAGCAACATTTCAGGTCTCAAACCCGACTCATCATGCTGGCCTACACTGTATCTACACTGTGTTCCAGCTTGATAACTGTTTTTTAGAGGCCTGAAATTTTACTTCTCAATGATGTTCCATGAATGTAATGGATTTAATGCTAAGCTTCTGTCATAGCCTCAATGTTTGGTAAGTAAACATAATTCCATAAAAAAATACCAATACAGCCTATCTGTGTTTCACATAACAGTGAACAAGTTCGGGACGTGAATCCACTTACCTTCCTACAATGGTTGTAAATGTAACCCTCTACATCCACACTAACGGCACTGGTGCATTCATCCAAGATTGCAAACTGGGGCTTGTGGTAGAATAACCGAGCCATCTGAAATCAAGAGAGCAACGCATCACCAAAGCATGCCAAGCAACTTCAAATTCATTCTAATGAGGCCTGGAGAAGTCTAATGCTGGGTACACACCATGCAATTTCCAGCTCGATCAGCGGGATCGATCATTTATGACACGTTCGATCGATACAGCCGTCGATTTTGCATGTTAAGTATGCAAAATCGATGGCTGTATCGATCGAAACCCAATTGAACATGTCGGAAATAATCGATTGATCGATCCTGCTGATCGAGCGGGAAATCGCATCGTGAGTACCCAGTACAACACATTAGCAGCTTCAAATAATATTTTTTGTTTGAAATCTGCTAGTGCAGTCTAAGCCTCTGTCGGCATATCTCATTTGGCTGTCTAGTGCGGGTGGCAGGGAGCAGTTATATTTACCTGTTCCGGATAGTTCCTTTTCTTCCTTCATTGGCAGCTCTGAACTTCCAACAGGTCTTCTGGGTCCTGATCAAATCCGATCACATGATATGACATGTGATTGGGATCCAGGAGACCATGTCAGAGTTACATCTCCACCTGGTGGTGGAAGAGGGTTGATCGGGGAGACTTTCACCCCTCTTCCACCACCAGGTGGTGCTGTAACATTGACGAGGTCTCCTGGATCCCGATCACGTCATATCATGTGATCAAAACTGAGAAGACATGTCAGGATTACATCACAGCTGTGGTGGTGGAGGAAGAAGAAACAGATCCAGTCGTCCAGACAGGCAACTATAAAAACTCCCTGCCACCCACTCTGCCTACCCTGCCAGACTGGGGAAGGCACACATCTCCAGCGGCAGGAAAAATGTGGTCATGCAGCCAAATAACGTTTTACCTTATTTAGCTGCTAATGGGTTAAAGAGAAACTCTGGGATCCCTGAGAACCCCCTCTACACCTTCCAGACCCTGCTCTGATTAGTCACGCCTTTAAGCTATTTATTTATTTTATTTTTTTTACCATTTTTAGGCTCGGTTCACATTAGCGTTTTTTCCCGGAACGTAACCAGAGCGTATACTGTACAAACGGAACAGATGTGAAAGGATCCAATGTTAACCTATGGATCCATTCACATGCGTCCGTTGGTACGGCTACGTTCCGGTCCCCGGACCTAAAAATTGCTGCAGGCCCTAATTTTCCGGACCGTTCTGCTTAGCGGAACGGATCCGGACAAAAATGCTGCAGCATTGGGGCAATGGAAAACGGAACGTTTCTTCATACTAGTGAAGAAACGGACCGTTCCACGGGGGATGGGTGCATGGGCCGATGCAAATCTAGTGACAGGAGGGTGAAGGGAGGGTGCAGCAGCCGGGCGGGTGAGGGAGGGTTTATATAAATCTTCCCTAGCAGCCAGCGATAGAGGCTTCAGTCTTCTTCGGCGTCATGTGACTAGTCACATGACGCGCTGTGTAGTCACAGCAGAAGAAGAGGAAGCCTCTACCGCCGGCTGCCTATGCCTATGAAGATTAGGTATGTATTGCCGAGTGAAAACGGATCCGATCAATCATTGATCAGATCCGTTTTCACTATTTGAACCGGGCCATGGACTGAGCCATCCAGATCCGGTGAAGCGGAGACCAGATCCGCTCACCGGACCTTTTTGGCTCAGAACGCAGATGTTAACCAGGCTAACACTTTTTAAATATAGGACAAGATGTTGCGTAACAATTTTAACAAAAACACTAATAGTTCCCTTTTTTTATAAAGATTTTTTTGAAACTGAAATTGAGAGTAGAGGAAATTCTGATATTTCAAGAACCATATGAGCTTTAAAACAGAATAAAGACCAGATCCAAATGGTGCAGTATTTCTGGACAATATGATATAATGATTCTTAGGGCCCGTTCTCACTAGCCGGTGATTGCAGCTAAACGCTGATGCGATAGCGCAATTATAACTATATGGCAGTAATCTCACTGCCGTTATTGACGCCGATCGCGGGTGTTCCGCGATAAACGGCAATCGCAAAATGTGTGGCCTGCAGCATTTTCCCGTGATTCTCGAGTGATCGCAGTACAATTCTTAAACAAGCGCTGATTGCGATAGCTCTGAATCGCGGGAGTATACAGTGATTTTACCACTCTAATCGCTGTAAAGTCACCCGTGCAAAACAGTAGCGCTATTGTTTTGCACTTTTAAGTGTGAATGGGCCCTTAAAGTCTTATATTCACAAAGAAGAGTTGCAAGGACTTGCACCACCGTCAGAGTCTGTGGGGAGAAAAGTGCCCCGGCTCAGGCTGCATTTCCACTTGTGCGGTGCAAATCGCCGCGGTAAAAATTCGCATCCGGATCTATGCGAATTTTCATGCGAATTCGCATGAAAATTCACATACCCAAACCTCATGCGAATTTCCTATTAAATACATTGTATGCGATTCGCATAGGGGGTATGCGATATGCGAATTCTGATGGCTCTGCCATTCGAATTTTTTCTGCACAGAAAAACGCAAAGGAATCCTGACAAGTAGAAACAGTCCCATTCACTTGTATTGCTATGCGAATTTGCATGCGAAAAACGCATGCGAATTCACGATAGTGGAAATGGGCCCTCAGTGTTTCCAGGTACTGTAGAACAGGAACAGGATGCTCGCACTCCTTACGGGGCTCTTTAGGGTCAGCCAAAAAGACTCCAACCTCTACTGAGCTGTATATAGTTAAAACTAATGTTTCATTATATAAAAAAAAAAAAAAAGTAGAAATCTAAAAAGGTAAGGTAGTAAGTCTTACACCAAGAAAATGTATTATTCAAGCAAACGCATTTCCCAGTGTCCTACCTCTCCTTTTTTAGACTTATTCTACTTTTTTTTTTATGCAAAAAAACGGGCGTCTTCGTTAGTTCTTTGTTGTTGTTTTTTAAATGTAAAGTTTATATGCCAATTTGTAAAGACCACTTTGATTATTGGGCCTATGGAGTACTTTGAGAAAATATATTCAAAACTGAGTCAAAACTGATAAATTCCATTGAAACAGCTTAGGCATATTTTGGTGATTACCATAAAAACCATTATTGATCAAAGCCTGATCCCCAGGCCCATGAGCCCTCCCAATGCTGAGCTAATTCGTTCAGTTTTATTTTCCCCAAGATCCTTTATTTCTAAACATTCAACTGGGAGTGCGATACAGCATATATAATAAGAAATCATTTATAGGATCCTTGTCCTCAAATACTACATTCTTGACTATTCAGTCTGGGGTAAAGGTGTTCTTGCCACTTCATCATTGGGGGATTACAGTTTCTCATGCCACATAATATTGTACACCTGTGATACAACACCTGGTTTGCCTCTTCTAGTCAAAAAGAGCTTTTCATATTTTAAAAAGCTGTGTCATTGACTGGGCTTTACAATAAGGCATTATATTTTGTAAATTGATAAATGGCTACAGAACTGCCTAGGTGAGAAACCATATTTTTTCTGATAGTTCTGGTATTCCATTAGGCCTCTTTCAGGAAAACATGTAATTAAGGCGCTGGGAAATTTGGGGGCAGGGCAAAGCCGAAAACCGGCTTACTATGCTCCTGCAAAAGTCCCGGCAGCGTTAATTACTATTAGTCCGCCGTGGACTCAGAAGTAAGATGTAATTCGGCTACCAGCTACTGGAAGCTGCAAAGGCAGCTTCAGTATAGAGTCACATCTGAGTGTAGTGGCAGCCCATTTAACATAAAAAGTATTTTGCTGGCATGTGTAGGGATAAGAAACTCTACCATTTGGCTGTATCAAATTGCAGCTTGGTGGCCAACAGCCAGGAGGATGAACTGCTCAACAAGCACGCAGTTCAGCTTCCTACGTAAAAGAAAAGAAAAAAAAAAAAGACAATTTCTTAAATTTTTTAAATCTAAACCTGAGAAAACACTTAAAAAAATTAAAGCTGGCAAATACCTTAGCCACACTGAATTATCCAAGCACGTTGGACACATGATTACATTTCCCATGATTCATAGCGGTTCCTGTTAGCTGCTAAAACTCAGCTGACAGCAATTAATTTTGGCGCCTGTTGCTCGTTTGTAGTTCTGTTGGGCTCTGTGTGGCTCCCATTGTCAAGGTAAAATAGGCTGGGAAGTCATAAGCTTTCAGGAAATTACAAGAAATAAAATAAACAAAGATACAACCATGTCCTCATTGAAACTACCTATCAGGTAAAAAATGCCTTTGTTAATACTTTGGCAAGAGCCCCTCTTTAATTTTACAGCAGGAAGACAACTATTTCATATTCTAGACAGACATATAGCTCATACCGCCATCCTTTGCTTCTCTCCTCCACTGAGCACATCCATCCAGTCCTGCACACTGTCCCAGCCTCCCTCACGATCCAGAATTTGCCCCAGCTGAACATTGTCCAGATAATCCTTTAGGACCTAGAATGGTGGAGTTTACAGTTAAATATGCTGTTATGCCAAGGTTTGGTTTCAATATTATAATTACATATTTATTATTTGTACTATGCAGCAGTGCTTACCTTATCTGGAATACCTTTACGTTTCTGGTCTTCATGTGTGTCTGGATAGATAACTTGGTCCCGTAAAGTGCCCAGAGTCATATACGGCCTCTAAAAATAAGTAAAATAATAAATACAGATTGCGGAGTGTGTGTTTTTTTTCATCATTTACATGATAAAGAGGTTAACAAAAATTACCTGGGGGACATAAAACAGTTTTCCTCGCTCCGGTTTAGTCAGACTTCCTCCAAAAAGTGGCCATAACTAAAATAAAAATTTTTTTTTTTACTCATCTTCATTTAAAATAATTTGAGAAGGCAGATGAAAAACAAACAGTACATGGATATCTTATTCTACAAGGGCCATGTCATGTTCCTGGTTTATTAGTAAGGAGGAGCTAATCACAGCAACTTGTTGCGAGTAGTTTAGTTGCTAGCAATAGTAACTTGTGGCTTGTGCTAGTGACTAGCTGCCATGACCGAGAACAATTTAAAAGTACTGAAGTCTAGTTGCTGTTATCAGTTGCTGTGACTCCTATTTCACATGGCCCTAAAGTCTCCTGGACTCATATTGTTTTGTTGCTTTAAAACGATTTAAGGAGCTGCAGCTAATGGTTTTCAGAGCAGAGGTTAATATCTATGGCATACTTGCAGCAACTTGTTCCTGCATAGTTGTTTCTTAAATATAGCTACAAGTATCTGTCAGAAAGGGATTGATGCACAAATGTTTGGCACCCAAGAGAAATTTTAGAGAAATTCTGAGGAAGATTGCAGGTCTGAAAACCAATATGGTGCATTACCGAGTTCTGGCGAGTCCCAAAGTTTGTCTTTCTTTTTTCAGAAGCCCAGCTCCAGGCCCTCCTGGCCTTGCCAAGTCTCCTCCTGCTTCATGCCGTGCCCCTCCAAAGCCAGCCACACCCCTTCTAGCCTACTACAATACTTGTGCCATGCCTGGCATATCCATCAATGCTGAGGGCAGACAAATATCAGAAGGATTGGTAGTGAAGCATAGTTATCAAGGCCATAGTTTGGTACTCATCTAGGTGGACTTGCTTGGGCTAAAACAGAGCTCTACTATTGACTGCAGCCAGTACTGCTGAGGGACTATGCAACCTCTCTTCCAGATAAAATGGGTTGTCAGTACGAGGAGAAAAAAAAAGAAAAAAAATATATATATAATTTTGCCCAAGCAGAATAATCAGAAGTAGACAATAGATATATATACCTCTCCTAAGACGCGGAATAGGGAGCTCTTTCCACAGCCATTTGGCCCACAGACAAGGACATTGGTGCCGGATCTCACCTGCAGACAAATTCACTATTAAGTGGATACAAGAAAGAAACAGAGCAGATCCTGACAAAGGCTAAAACAGTCAGCATGCTGAACATACAGAAAATACCCAATCAAATAACTTATTATACTTTGACAGTGGTGGTGTAACACACAAGACATTTACCCTGATGTGCTATGCTTTATCTCATGTGTCCTCGCCTTAACTACGGTACATATTACTTTAACACATAGCAAGTTAAAAAGGAAATGTAAACAATCAGGCAAAACTTATTCTTTTTAGTAACTTCTGCTTGGAATGTTCTGAAAAATTGCTAAATAATAAGATGAGGACTCAAGAAATAGGTTTTAATGGACTGGGCCCATTGTCAGGATTTCACATTAAAGTGTAATAATTATTGTGCAAGGCATGATTATTTTTAGTTTGGGTCAGCTTTAACATCTGGAGCATCAGATTATAATTACCCATTCTGATGATATGTGGTCAGATTGATGATGGATATCATATTTGTATGACCGCTTATTGTGACTGCAGATCCAGCTGCCAACTAAGTCCCCATAGCAGCTTAACTGTCAGTGTAATTACTTAACCAAATTAAAGCAATTAATCTTCCCCTTATAGTCCCCCTAATGTAGGTCAGGCGAACAAACAGCAAATCAGCTGTTCGTTGGGAAATTACCTTAACTGGTTACCCACTCCCCCCGGCGCAAACCTAAAGCCTCTCCAATGAAACTAGGAGCCACCCCCACTTTACTTGGCTCAGCGACTGCCTATCAGGCCACAGTTGCCGAGCTAGGGGTGGGCCACAGCAGCGTAATGTGGGTGGCCAGCGAGCTCCGAGCTTCTCTGCAGGCTTCAGACCAAAGCGGACATGGCACTTTTCTTCAAAGATGGGAACAGGGTTTACAAACTATGGTCATTTCCCTGTGAACAGCCTATTTATATTGCCGTTCATTTGAAAGACCTAAATTAGGAGACTGTAAGGAGGAGATTCATTGCACATGAGTTTACGCTGGAGTTAAGGGGCCCACACAATTTTCCCGCTGATATACAGCACATTCGATCACTGATCGAATCTGCTGTGAAATCGTTACATAAACGCTGACCGAACAATCCATTTCCATCCGAAATCGATCCTTCCAGTCTATCTATCCATGCGGAAGATTTTGCTCGAACGCTGGCGGGTCGGGAGTGTGTCGATAGCGGCGTTCGAATGTCCGAAGCTAGCGCATTACCTGTTCCACTGGCGCCTGTCACCGCTCTCTCCGCTGTCCCTTCTTCGCGCTGGGCTCCGGCTGGCTTCACTTAATTCCTGTCCCGACAGGAAGTTTAAACAGCTCCCTCTACTGTTCAAACTTCCCCTGGCAGAAAGTAAAGTGAAGCTGTAGCCCAGAGCGGAGAAGAGACAGCAGAGAAGAGACAGCGGAGACCAGGGGACTCGCACCGGACGGATCAGGTAATATATGCAGGGGGTAGCGGCAGCTCCACAGATTGTGAATCGGTTTCATAGTGAAATCGATTCACAATCTGTTTGCGGTAAAGGCAGCCATACAATCCCTCTCTGATCAGATTCAATCAGAGAGGGATCTATCTGTTGGTCGATCTGATGGCAAATCAACCAGTGTATGGCCACCTATACTCTACAAGAGATAACAACTTTGAAGCAGAGAAAAGTTTCTCCAAGTTATACTCTTCTATAACAAAAGTACGGTTAAGCATTTCAACAACTTTATTGTCAAAGCAATGTAAAGAGAGGGAAACAGAGAGCCCGATATGGTGTAGTATGTTAATGTAATGGTATCTGGTGATAAAGAAGGTGATTATACTCACAAAGGTAGGTCGCCACCAAGGCAACCGCTGGGCGAGCAGGCGGGGAGAATTATAACCTGACCCCGCTCAGGTCTAAGAAGTCGCTCTCTGTAGATAGGAAAAAGTGGGGATACACCCCTCCACCAAGGGTGGATTAAATTATTTTGTAGCAGGATAACAGAGGCGCCAGGTAGAGTAAAATTAATTAAAATCGTTAAAAAGGGCGAAGTGGGTGGACTCACCTCCCTTCTGGAAGAAATGGCCGGACAACAGGCAAGTTACTTGCAGTTTAAAGTAACATTTTATAATGACTCCAAAAGTGCAACGCGTTTCACGGGTAACAGTCCCGCTTCTTCAGGCAAACGATTTTTGGAGGGTACACTGTCTGGTCAAGAGCTGGGTATAGCGCCTCTGTAGCTATGATCCCAGTGCTCAAAAACATAAATATAGGTGAACCACCATCCCAAGGGTAAAAGCAAAATCCAATGGTCACTGTTAATTCAAGCAGGAATAACCAATTTATTCCTCTGGAGATGTGACATTTGTTGACTACTTCCTATGTTTCAATGTGTATTGAATACATGATACGCTTGTTTACATCTAAAGAGTCCCTGTTGCAAGGGCCCTCAATGAGAGTACCTGAAAAAAAAATGGTTATACATGAATGAATTACCAGTGACCATTGGATTTTGCTTTTAACCCTGGGGTGGCAGTCACCTATATATACGTTTTTGAGCACTGTGTTGGTTACTGCAGGTCCGCTATGTGACACTAAGTGCTG
Organism: Hyperolius riggenbachi; assembly: GCF_040937935.1. Taxonomy (NCBI): domain Eukaryota; kingdom Metazoa; phylum Chordata; class Amphibia; order Anura; family Hyperoliidae; genus Hyperolius; species Hyperolius riggenbachi. The sequence goes on from NC_090651.1 coordinate 111,815,368, forward strand.
AAGATTTAAGATCAATTAGTAATGTCACCTCTTGTGGATGTGGTAGCCCAAGCAGCTGGTGTACATTTTTTGGTTACATCCTTGACACACACTTCGGAATAGCGCCTGTATTATCTATCTGCAATCATACGATCCCACTGATCAAATATTTCTCAGGAACTGATCCAACAGAGGAAAACGATGTAGGAGAAACAGTTAAACTCAAAACACTGACCTCAAAGCTGAGATCTCGGATTAGAACGTCTCCATTTGGTGTTGCTAGAGGAACATGATCAAATCTTCAAATACAGAGGAAAACACATTGTTAGCTCACTGGACAACTAATATGAATACATTAAGTTATAGGATTGTACAATTTAAAATATATAATCCTACCACAGATTACAGTAATACGGATGGTTTATTAAAAAAAAAAAAAAAAAAAAAAAGAAAATCTGTGTATGCTGCCCCATAGCAACTATTGAACATGTTTCACGGTAATAAGAAAAAAAATAGAACATAAAAAGGATTGCATAAGGCAGCAGGGATGGGTTTCCGAGTAGTTACAAGGTCGAAACTACTCGGATTCGAAGTTGTAATCAAGCTTGATTAATGCACATGTGACCACAGGATACAGGGGGTTAACTTACCCAGAAGTCCAGGGATCCAATGCATAGCATTCCTCTCACACACAACCTATGAGATGCATTCCCCGACTCACTACCGCACTTCCTCCTTCGGGCTTGAAGGAGGAAGTGCGGTAGTGAGTCGTGGAATGCGTCCCATAGGATCCATGGACAGTTAACCCAACGTATCCCGCGGTCACACGTACATTAATCAAGCTTAATTACAATTTCGAATATGACATTGTAACTACTCGGAAGCCCATCCCTGTAGGGCAGTGGTTCTCAATCTGGGGTCCCCTGGGGGTACATCAGCACTTTGTCAGGGGGTCCCCCAGGGGCCGCAGACAAAATAGCAGCTCTCGCATCCTAGGCGGAAAATACTTGCAGAGGAATTGTGGAACGACGTCACTGGGCTTGAAAAGGAGTAGGAGTGGAGTCACGCGGCAGTAGGGCTTTAGGAAAACGGTGTCTGAAGCCCTGGACTTGTTGTTTGTATCCGTCTTCAGTGCAGGGCTATGGCCACCATTTTCCTGTAGCCCTGCTCTGCCTCTCAGCATAGCGCGGGAAGTTTGCACCAGGAGCTGCGGAAATGGAGGTTGGGGGATCAGCGTTGGAGGACAAGGGAGGGGCCTCCTGCCAGGTTCATACCTTATTTTTATTCTTAGGTACCACCACTGATGCAGGGATATTAGGAGGTACTATGACTAATATATTTTATTGGGAAAACACTGCCTGTGTATTGTGGGGAAACGCTTCCTAAACAGGTTTTTTTTCTTGGGGGGGGGGGGGGGGGGAGGGACACTGCATAATGTGTATTTTAGTGTAAATGCTGCCTTACTTTATGTATTTTGGGGAAAACTGTGCCTAATTTCGAAGGAAATGCTGCCTAATCATGTGTATTTTGGGAAAATGCCTTACTTTGGGGGGAGGGGGAACGCTGCATAATCATATGTATTCTGGGGTAGATCAGGTGTATTAAATAACATTATATCATATCTAGCAACACAATCACACAACTAGATCTAGGAATTTAGTTTTTATTTATTCTGTGTTGAAAATCTAAAGAGCTTCACAAAGCAAGTAAAAATACACCTCAGTCCTAGTTTAATAGGTTACATCAACCCTAAACTACCCCTGATCTATACTGGTGTTATAAAGCTTTACTGAGTTTACTGCTGTGGAGTGAGCTGAGGATTCCCTGGCTGCTCACAATCTTACATAAGTTATATATTATTAGCAGTCTGTATAACACACACAGCTGTGCTGCACCCGCCTGCTCTGGCAGTTTCACCTGCCTGTCACTATTCTGTCACGTTCACCCAGTGCTGTCCAAAGAGGTGTAGGATAGCATCACTTGCATATATGTGTTTTTCATCTGATCTAGCAGGCCATGACAAGGAGAGAATGGATTACAGGAGAGGAGTATCTAGAACTGATGTGCAGATCTTAAATATGCAAGTTATTCTATCTGCTGTACACGTCTAGGTCTAATAAATACACAATCTATATACTTCCCTAGGTCTAAGACCTTACACAATTAATTCATAACCTCAATGAAGAGAAGAAACCTGTATCTAGAAAAAGTACAAAATTGCTTTTATTTATCAATATCCAAGATTAATAATAAATTTAAGTTAAAAAACCAAAGCCTTATGCACATGTGGGGGTAACATATGACAGGGTAATACAACCTCACGGCATCAATATAGTATCACAATATTTGGATAAACTGGCCAGTTATCTAGTCCCTTATTGGATCCAAAAGGAAAAAAGTAGACTCCTAAAGCCAAAAGGATGGAAAAAAGATCACGGTAATAGCAAAAAAAAAATAAAAAAAATGTGTGTGTACATTTCACTCCATAAATTCTCCTTAATGGAAACACTGGTATTTGATAGTGTGCTGGTTCAAGGATCATCACCCAAGAGAGAACCAAGTCCGCCAAGATGAAAACCTTTTGCAGAGTTGCCCCCTCTAAGAGTTCATCTCTAGGACAAAACAGAGTCCGCCAGGATATAGTCCTTGTGCAGAGTTGTCCTTTTGAGTATTGATTTAGGGCATCATAGAGATGTTCAAATCACCAAAATTATTGTATCAGCTTGAGAAAACATCAAACAGACTGGGCTGGGGCAGAGTAAAGTTGATCAATCCGCCAGGAATTATACCTTATGCAGCACTCTCCCAGAAAACCCAGCTGTGTCCCCTCATATATTATTCAGAATGGTACAAAACTTAATGAAGGCAGATCAGCATTATTGCAATGAGCATAGTTCCATATGAGCATTAAAAAGGTACACACTGTATACCCATACAATGCTTATTGAGTAAGTTACTTAAGTTACTCAAGTAAGTTACTTACTCAATAAGCATTGTATGCCTATACAGTGTGTACCTTTTAATGCTCATATGGAACTATGCTCATTGCAATAATGCTGATCTGCTATCATTAAGTTAATTGCCAAAAGTATATTGACTACCTAATGCATGGAGGTGGACTTGTACCATACTAAGACTTTGCTTGTGAGAGACACAGCGTGGTTGGAACATTGGGCTGTGCGTAGAGGTCTTGCAAATACAGGCCGGACATTCACTTAACAGCAAATAGGCCAGGTGCACCAGCCTTTCATCTTCTGTGGAGAAACTCTCTAAGGAATAGTATTCTCTAACGATCACTTATGGCGTTTTGATGCTGAATTTTGTGTCCATCCAGTGAACTCTGGACAGAGGAATTTTTGTGGAAATTTTGCGCATAGTTATTACGACCCTTTTTTCATTTTTTAGTGCCATCCTTAACATATTGGGGTGACGACCCCTGTGATTCATGTCTTCTATGAGATCTTTGTATGCAGGGCATGGTGTTGTGATTGCGGGGGTGCATAGGGGGACGGGGAGGGGCAATTTTATTGTTTGTTGACCACCGTTATCGATTGGGCATGGGGTGAGGCATGCAATTGGAGTAGCAATTGGCATACTAGGTGCCTTTAATTTTTGGCGGTAAGGTGTCTGTGCCTGCCCCTCCCCATGCGCAGGCTTGATACGGTTATTATTAGGTGGTAACCTAAGTCCTATATTGTGCACGGTCGCTTTAGACATTCCAGGCTGAGACAAGTTTGGGGAATTCCCCGTTTAATAATATTTCTGTGCATACAATTATGTGTAACCTTTATAGTTATACTACAGGTTTTATTGTGATGTTTCCTGAGAAATACCCTTTTTTGCAATTTCAATAAATAACAGGTGGTTGAACAGCATATACTGGTAGTGTTTTTTTTTTTTTGACTAGGTATTAGTGAATGACTGAAGTCAGTAGAACAGGCAACAGAAACAGACAGGCCAGAAGAGAGCACCACAGCCGTGTCTGGTGTATACAATAGTACATGTATGGACTGCTCCCAAAGAAGAGCATCTGCAAATAAATAGCCAGAGTGCCCATATTTTTCAGGGGACATTAGCAATGCATTATAATTTCATCATTTTTAAGTGGGAAAAATCAGGTAACTCAGTAGATCTATTACTGAAATAATTTGTGAAGTCACCATGCATGCACTATACAATGGAGACCTCTGGTGGACAGTTTGGGATTTACCTGAAACTGCAGGAAGCGCTGCTGTAATACGACATGCTGCGAAGAGGAGAGCCGCGGCTGGAGGAATATAAGGAAGGAAGCGGACGCCCGCTCATAAGGTAACAGGAGCGGCGGCCGTGGGGGGGAGAGGGCACCTCTGCTAGCTACACTGGGGCAGCTATACTGGGGTAACTACTGGTTACACTGGGCTAACTGTACTAGGTATACTGGGCTAACTGTACTTGCTATACTGGGCTAACTATACTTGCTATACTGGGCTAACTATACTTGCTATACTGGGCTAACTATACTTGCTATACTGGGCTAACTATACTTGCTATACTGGGCTAACTATACTTGCTATACTGGGCTAACTATACTTGCTATACTGGGCTAACTGTACTTGCTATACTGGGCTAACTGTACTTGCTATACTGGGCTAACTGTACTTGCTATATTGGGCTAACTGTACTTGCTATACTGGGCTAACTGTACTTGCTATACTGGGGTAACTATACTAACTATATTGGGGTAACTATACTACCTAACTATACTGATGCAACTATAGCCCTTATACAGGGGCAACTGTGTTAGCTACCTATACTGGGGGCAACTATACCTAGATACCTACTTACCTATATACTACACTCAGAATCAGGGAAAAGAGGGGGGGGCTGCTGCCGCCACTAACCACGCCCCCCCCCTCCCCCCGGGGGGCCCCAGAGAAAAGTTTGGTCGGGATAGTGGGCCCTGGGCTTAAAAAGGTTGGGGACCCCTGGTTTATACAATGGTTGACATATACTTATATAACAATTTAGATGGTTTATAAATAAACCAGTGATTGCATTATAATTTTTTTTATCAATATAAAGACACCACAATTCAAGATGCCCCATTAGAAAGGTTTACATGGCACTGATTGGAGCCCTTTGCTTTCACATCAGGGACAATTTAATGCTGCAAAGGGCAACATTACTCCATGTTGCCATCTTAACAAAATCCTCTTATTTATTTGTTAGAACCTATACTTCTGGGCAGTGCATGCTGCTAAGTGCACTGCCAGGCCCCCAGGTATCCCTCATCTATGTGCTCCCACCCCTCATGTGCAGAGTGTAGGCAGCGGTGCTTACAATCACCTGTCCACCGGCGTGGTCGAACACTAGAGGCGCACTGGTACATACCTTACATGAGCATGTACACGCCGGGCCTCTAGTGATTGTAAGGGGACACTGGTACCACATAAGAGAATAGATGGGTAGAAGTGCTGGCGATGAAGAAAAGACACAGGAAGTGGGCTGGCAGACAGGCAAGTGTAAGCTTCGCTGTGGACACTATACGGTGCTCGTCCCAATATCAAACGTCGCTATTGCCACACTCCCGACCCACTACCGGTTGAGTAATATCTTCCGTTTGGTGCGATCAATGGATTTGATTTTGGCCAATTATCGATCATGCATGGATTTCAAGCAGGCTTGATTAGAGGGATCGAATGTGCCGGATATCTACGGGAAAATCGATAGGTGTATGGCCACCTTAACTCTGCCATGCCATCCTTTGGCCTCTGCATGAATGCAAAGTGTAAAGCACAGTTTTGTGGTGGAGGGGCAGAGTCCCTCAGCAGATAGGGACTCACAGGAGAGGAGAGATACTTTTTACAGCTGCCACCACTGAGAGGTAAAATTACTATTAATGCCACATTACTGTTATTTCATTACATCAGTTCAGGTCCACTTTAATTATCAGTAAGTAAAATTCCAACCTATGGAAAGGAGTTATATGGAAAGGAGTTATGACAACATCACACGACAGAGCAAAGTGATCTACTGCAGACCTCAGACTACAGTAACTACACATTCCAGTGACAGATTCATGCTACTTTATATTTCCTTAGTTGGTGATGAAATATTGGCATCCTTCAACCTCAGGTTACTATGTAGTATGACAGTATTCCAGGCAGTACTGTGAAAAATGACATAAACCTGGCTGAGTTTTCCCACATTCAAACACTTACTTGATGATGTTGTCGACGTTGATAACACGACCACTTCCAGGTATTAAGGGAATACTAGGAAGAGATTCAGACTCTGTAATTTAAGAGAAACATGCTGTCAGTGCGCGTGGTTACCCAGGCAAGTCGAATTACTTAAGGCTGAATGAAGCAATCACCTTTGTCCTGCTGTTGGGAAACCATAGTGCGCTCATATCTGCCTTGGTTCAAGTCCTTCAGCACTTGCATCAGCTCTGTTATCCTGGCTGTGAAACTACACAGATAACAAAGGGTTAATGCTAAACCGCTTACAAACGCATCAAAATGAATTTCTTTTTAGAGTTGCAGAACTTTAAAAAGGTTTACCTAACTATACAGTTATCAGATTCCCTATATCAACAATATACTTAAAGGGACTCCGAGCAGTGCAGAAACTATGGAAAGATGCATATCATTTTAAAGTTCTCTTTCGCCTCTTTCCAATGATATACAAACCGCCGCCCTACGCTTTTTAGTTTTCGCTATTTTCGCGATTGAAAATGCAGCGGCTGCAATTTAGATCGCGAAAATAGAGAAAACTAAAAGGCGTAGGGCCGCGGTTTAGGTGTTGCCAGAAAGATGAGAAAGAGAGCTTTAAAATGATATCCATCTTTCCATAGTTACATTGTATTACACAGGGCGACTTTTTCTGCTGAATGGAGCTGCTGACTTTGAGAAAAAGACGCCCTGTGTAATACAATGTAACTATGGAAAGATGGATATCATTTTAAAGCTCTCTTTCTCCTCTTTCTGATGACCCCTAAATCGTCGCCCTACGCCTTTTAGTCTTCTCTATTTTCGCGAACGAAATCGTGGCCGCGGCAATTTCAATCGCGAAAATAGCTAAAACTAAAAGGCGTAGGGCAGCGGTTTATATATCATTGGAAAGAGGAGAAAGAGAGCTTTAAAGAGACTCTGAAGCGAGAATAAATCTCGCTTCAGAGCTCATAGTTAGCAGGGGCATGTGTGCCCCTGCTAAACCGCCGCTGTCGCGCCGCTGAACGGGGGTCCCTTCACCCCCAAACCCACCCCCGCAAACCTATGTCGTAGAATTGGTCGTTCCTGGAGGCAGGGCTAACGGCTGCAGCCCTGCCTCCAGTCACGCTCTACCCCGCCCCTCTCAGTGAAGGAAGACTGAGAGGGGCGGGGGAGAGGCGGAGATACGTGCTGACAGACGCGCGTAGGGCAGGGCTGCGGCGGTTGGCCCTGCCCCAACCAGGAAGAGGGGATGCGCTGCACGGAGGGGGATTTGGGGGTGAAGGGACCCCCGTTTAGCGCCGCGATAGCACACATGCCCCTGCTATCTATTTAAAATGATATGCATCTTTCCATAGTTTCTGCACTGCTCGGTGTCCCTTTAATGTGATATAAGTTTATCTACGGTCTAAAAAGCATAAAACTAATAGAAAAAATAGTTTTGACTGGTTTCTGAGTGACTGGAAGGCTTAAAAAAACAAACTCACTTCATTTAGCTGCTAACTGCCTTACAAAATTATCAGATCACATTGAACTGTACTGAGCTGTGTAAACATTTTGGCGCTTTCATAGCAACAATGTACTTAGCGGCTATGGTGGTGCCGGCAAGGTAATTTGGGCTCAGGGCTCTGGATTTTGGCTACATAGCCAAATTCTGCTTGCGGCGTGTATGTTGGCGCCAGAGTTCAGCTATTACATACCTGGAATCCTGATAATGTGGTAATGACTACATAGCTGAATTCTGCTTGCGGCGTGTATATAGGCGCCAGAGTTTAGCTATTATATACTTGGAATCCTGATAATGTGGTAAGGACTACATAGCCGAATTCTGCCTGCGGCATGTACAGTGGAGGAAATCATTATTTGACCCCTCACTGATTTTGTAAGTTTGTCCAATGACAAAGAAATGAAAAGTCCCAGAACAGTATCATTTCAATGGTAGGTTTATTTTAACAGTGGCAGATAGCACATCAAAAGGAAAATCGAACAAATAACCTTAACTTAAAGATAGCAACTGATTTGCATTTCATTGAGTGAAATAAGTTTTTGAACCCTCTAACAATAAAAGACTTAATACTTAGTGGAAAAACCCTTGTTTGCAAGCACAGAGGTCAAACGTTTCTTGTAATTGATGATCAAGTTAGCACACATTTTAGGAGGAATGTTGGTCCATTCCTCTTTGCAGATCATCTCTAAATCCCTAATGTTTCGAGGCTGTCTCTGTGCAACTCTGAGCTTGAGCTCCCTCCATAGGTTTTCTATTGGATTAAGGTCCGGAGACTGACTAGGCCACTCCATGACCTTAATGTGCTTCTTCTTGAGCCACTCCTTTGTTGCCTTTGCTGTATGTTTTGGGTCATTGTCGTGCTGGAACACCCATCCACGACCCATTTTCAGTTTCCTGGCAGAGGGAAGGAGGTTGTCGTTCAGGATTTCACGATACATGGCTCCGTCCATTTTCCCGTTAATGCGATTAAGTTTTCCTGTGCCCTTAGCAGAAAAACACCCCCAAAGCAAAATGTTTCCACCCCCATGCTTGACGGTGGGGACGGTGTTTTGGGGGTCATAGGCAGCATTTTTCTTCCTCCAAACACAGCGAGTTGAGTTAATGCCAAAGAGCTCTATTTTGGTCTCATCAGACCACAGCACCTTCTCCCAGTCACTCACAGAATCATTCAGGTGTTCATTGGCAAACTTCAGACGGGCCTGCACATGTGCCTTCTTGAGCAGGGGGACCTTGCGAGCCCTGCAGGATTTTAATCCATTGCGGTGTAATGTGTTTCCAATGGTTTTCTTGGTGACTGTGGTCCCTGCTAATTTGAGGTCATTCACTAACTCCTCCCGTGTAGTTCTAGGATGCTTTTTCACCTTTCTCAGAACCATTGACACCCCACGAGGTGAGATCTTGCGTGGAGCCCCAGAGCGAGGTCGATTGATGGTCATTTTGTGCTCCTTCCCATTTTCGAACAATCGCACCAACAGTTGTCACCTTCTCTCCCAGCTTCTTGCTAATGGTTTTGTAGCCCATTCCAGCCTTGTGCAGGTCTACAATTTTGTCTCTGACATCCTTGGACAGCTCTTTGGTCTTTCCCATGTTGGAGAGTTTGGAGTCTGCTTGATTGATTGATTCTGTAGACAGGTGTCTTTTATACAGGTGACTAGTTAAGACAGGTGTCCTTAACGAGGGTTACTAATTGAGTAGACGTGTCTAACCACTCTGTGGGAGCCAGAACTCTTAATGGTTGGTAGGGGTTCAAAAACTTATTTCACTCAATGAAATGCAAATCAGTTGCTATCTTTTATTTAAGGTTATGTTTTCGATTTTCCTTTTGATGTGCCATCTGCCACTGTTAAAATAAACCTACCATTGAAATGATACTGTTCTGAGACTTTTCTTTTCTTTGTCATTGGACAAACTTACAAAATCAGTGAGGGGGTCAAATAATTATTTCCTCCACTGTATATAGGCGCCAGAGTTCAGCTATTATATACCTGGAATCCTGATAATGTGGTAATGACTACATAGCCGAATTCTGCTTGCAGCGTGTATATAGGCGCCAGAGTTCAGCTATTATATACCTGGAATCCTGATAATGTGGTAATGACTACATAGCCGAATTCTGCCTGCGGCGTGTATATAGGCGCCAGAGTTCAGCTATTATATACCTGGAATCCTGATAATGTGGTAATGACTACATAGCCGAATTCTGCTTGCAGCGTGTATATAGGCGCCAGAGTTCAGCTATTATATACCTGGAATCCTGATAATGTGGTAATGACTACATAGCCGAATTCTGCCTGCGGCGTGTATATAGGCGCCAGAGTTCAGCTATTATATACCTGGAATCCTGATAATGTGGTAATCACTACATAGCCGAATTCTGCCTGCGGCGTGTATATAGGCGCCAGAGTTCAGCTATTATATACCTGGAATCCTGATAATGTGGTAATGACTACATAGCTGAATTCTGCCTGCGGCATGTATATAGGTGCCAGAGTTCAGCTATTATATACCTGGAATCCTGATAATGTGGTAAGGACTACATAGCCGAATTCTGCCTGCGGCGTGTATATAGGCGCCAGAGTTTGGCTATTACATACCTGGAATCCTGATAATCTGGTAAGGACTACATAGCTGAATTCTGCTTGCGGCGTGTATATAGGCGCCAGAGTTCGGCTATTATATACCTGGAATCCTGATAATCTGGTAAGGACTACATAGCCGAATTCTGCTTGCGGCGTGTATATTGGTGCCAGAGTTCAGCTATTATATACCTGGAATCCTGATAACGTGGTAATGACTACATAGCCGAATTCTGCCTGCGGCGTGTATATAGGCGCCAGAGTTCAGCTATTCTATACCTGGAATCCTGATAATGTGGTAAGGACTGCATAGCCGAATTCTGCCTGCGGCGTGTATATAGGCGCCAGAGTTTGGCTATTACATACCTGGAATCCTGATAATCTGGTAAGGACTACATAGCTGAATTCTGCTTGCGGCGTGTATATAGGCGCCAGAGTTCGGCTATTATATACCTGGAATCCTGATAATCTGGTAAGGACTACATAGCCGAATTCTGCTTGCGGCGTGTATATTGGTGCCAGAGTTCAGCTATTATATACCTGGAATCCTGATAATGTGGTAAGGACTACATAGCCGAATTCTGCTTGCGGCGTGTATATAGGCGCCAGAGTTCGGCTATTATATACCTGGAATCCTGATAATGTGGTGAGGGACTGATGCATAGCAGCAGTATTGCGGTATTGGTGCCTGACTACAGGTGTTAAAGATTTGTATATGTTCAGTCTGATTTTTTTTTACCAAGACATAAACAAAAGGACCATGTGAGAATCGCCCGCATTGAGTGGAAACTACACAGCATAATGTGGTATTTACATATGGATGCCATTTTGAGTCCTCTCACCCTGCTAATCTTGTCATTTCACGTCCAGCTAGCACAATCCGGCCAAGAGCTTGAGACATCCTTAGTAACATCCTTCCGCTCTGGTAATAGTCCTGTCACAGAAAGGTACATGTATGGACTGGAAGTTCAAACAATCATTTTTCTAATTAGTAGGATGGAAGTGTGAGATCAGATTTTTTATTGCGGTCTTGTGACAAAAAAAAAGAACATTTTTGAAGCTAGAACACAAAAAGCCATAAAATTTAAGACCTTTTTAACACAATCTCTGTGTTTTATTACTGCCTGTGTCCCTTTTGTAAAGATTTCTGCTCATGGTGACCCATGATTATAGGAACTGAAGCGATATATTTCCAACAAGAACCCAGGCAGCAATAAAAACCTTTCAGTCTTCCAACGTTTCACCACTGTGGCCAAACCAAGAGCAAAAACAAAAAGTTTAATCTAGCTCCACTTTAAGAATGTAGACTGGTCAAAAAGTATCCGCTGTAAGGCAGGGAACACACTTGTGCAGATCGGCAGCATTTCCCCACAATGTAAAAATTCATATAATGATTTTCTATGGAGCCGCTGCGGTTTCAGGAGGAATCAGCGATTCAGCATAGCCTTTAGATTGTAAGCTCGCAAGGGCAGGGCTGTCTCACCTTTCTAACTCCTAGATTTTGTTACACATGTATTCATATTAAATTATGACACGTTTATTACCAATTCTGAACTTTGTACCGATTCAGTATTTGGTACAAATGGTGTACACCATTGTCTGTATTATTTTGTACCCTATGTTTTTACTTTGGGTACTTTACTTACTAGCTGGGTGTCCTGAGGAGGCGTGGTTTACACATGAAACAGCCGTCGACACAGGTGGCCTTTTAAACCGGTTTTATTTTATTGTGTGTTCCAATAAAGTCGGAATCCATTGATCTTCATTTACCATTCGTATTTACTTTGTACAGCGCCACTGAATATTTTGGCGCTTTATACATCAATAATAATAATAATGTTAAAAGATACAACCTGCACTACTTTTCCACACAAGGCATCGTATTCATCAATGAGATCACTGGCTATTGTAAAAACATTTTTTAACCTCTTAAGGACTGCAGGGCTAAACCCCCCTAGTGACCAGGCCATTTTAGTCAAATTAGCCACTGCAGCTTTAAGGCCAAGCTGCAGGGCCGCACAACATAGCACACAAGTGATTCCCCCCCCCTTTTCTCCCCACCAACAGAGCTCTCTGTTGGTGGGGTCTGCTCGCTCCCACCATGTTTATTTTTTTGTGACAATTTTTTTTTTTTTTTTTTAAGCCTGTTTCGTTAATTTCCTTCCCTCCCTCCCTCCCCCAGCCAGCCAATCATAGCGATCAGCTCTCATAGGCTTCACCCTATGAGAGCCGATCGCTCTCTTGTCCCCCAGAGGGACAGCCGTGTCACACGGCTGTCCCCAGTGCAGCGCTGCTGCTGATCGCAGCACTGCACCATGTAAATAGACGGCGGTCACGCCGTCTAACAGTCTCCCGATAAGGCGGGGCGGAGCTCCGCCCCCCAAGCAGGAGATGCGCGCGCAACGTGCGCGCGATCTCCTGCAAAACAGAGCCCCAGGACTTTACGCCCATCGGCGTGACACGGTCAGCAAAAGGTTAAAAAAAAAGATATGCGCTAAAACATGGTAAACCGCTTGTGAGGAAATCCCCGGTGGTTCACACAAGTGTGACCCCTTCCTAAAAGGCATGCTCACCTCCAACAGCTCAGCATGAGTGCTATTCAAGTGCCGTGGGTGATTCACTGTAAGGAATGGACGGCTGACAACCAAATAACCAACCACGGTAGCCAGATCTGTACAGACATAAGAATAAGAGGAGAAACTGTAATAAACATAAGAAATCAAATCATAATTACATGCCCATTCTATGCCAATGATGGCTAACCTTGGCACTCCAGCTGTGACAAAACTACAAATCCCATCATGCCTCTGCCTCCCTGAGTTATGCTTAGAGCTGTCAGAATATTGCAATGCCTCATGGGACTTGTAGTTCCACCACAGCTGGAGTGCCAAGGTTAGCCATCACTGTTCTATGCAGTTATACAGACTGCACACCCCTGCCCCGATTCCTCTTCTGTGCCTCGTAAATATCTGCATATGACATAGCACATCCTAAAGCAGGCAGAGCATGCTGGGGATCTTTCAGATGATCAGACTGAATGAAAGCTAAATTGTGATCTCAAACTGAAAAGTAATATTACACCACAATTCTAATTTTCCATCTGTTCAGATCAATATTCTGAAGAGAAAATTATCAATAGATTGTTTAACGTTGACGAAAATAATATTCGCGTTCAATTTAAGGGTCCAGTCAAGCAGATTATGGAATTGATTGTTCTGTTGCACAACTGGATCTTGTCATGTATGGCCACATTGCAAATCCATCTCAAAACAAAGTATGTACAGTGGAACCTTGGGCTGCGAGCATAATTCCCTCCAGCAACATGCTTGTAATCCAAAGCACTCATATCAAAGCTAATTTCCCCATTAGAATCAATGGAAACCCAGTATATTAGATTTTGCAATCCAAAACCAGTTAGGCTAAGTTCACAGTGGCACGTTAAAGTCGCATGTTAACACAGTATTTATCGCAGAATAACTCACTGCAATGAAAAATCAATGCCCCATTCACAGTGCACACGTTACGTTAGTGACTAACGCGGCACGTTAAGTAAAAGTACTGCATGCAGTGCGTTATACACGTTATTAGCTGCGTTGGACTGTTTACACATGCTCAGTAATGACTTAGATGCATACTTTTCATTGCCTGTATTTTTTACTGTATCTGCTGTATGCGACGGTAACGCTGCGTTGCCACTTTTTGGGCTTGCAGTGCAATTTTAACGTGGCATCAAAACGCAACATCCCACTGTGAATCTAGCCTTATAGTAAAATAGTATAAAATAAAAATGTAATCAAGACTTTCTCTAGAACTAACAATCATCTGTTGGCTCAACCCAACCTTTTTTTCATGTGTTGCTTTAGCCCCCTTGGCGGTACGCAGTTTCTGACTCTGCGTCCGCCGGGAGGTTTTTTGACCCCCAATTTTTTTTTGACACTTTAGCTAGCATTTCGCTAGCTAAGCGTATGCTTTAGGTTGCTCCGGTCCCCCCCATGCCCGCCGATCGCCGCCGGCTATACGTACCTCGCCACGATCCCACGAAGAGCGCAGTTTCCCGATCGGCTTCCGGCGTTGCTATGGCGACGATCGGAGCTGACGTCTTCGGCGTCATGACGTCAGCCGCCATCGCGATGCCTGGAGCCGATTGGGCAGCTGCGCCTGCGTGGGAACGCTGGGGGGTACGTTTTCCGGAAGTAACTGCGGGCGATCGCAGGGGACCGGAGCAACTTTGTGCATAGGCTTAGCTAGCGAACCGCTAGCTAAAGCGTATTGCACCAGTTTGTTTGTTTTTTTAAGTCTTGGGGCCATGTGATCCTCCGCGGCGGCTACCCCGTGTGTAGCACAGGGTTACCGCTAAGGAAGTTAACAAGGAACGTATCCAATGACAGTTACTTTTGAGGATTTTATGGAAATGTGACTTTGCACAGTCCCTACACTCAGATTAAGTACAATTCAGTACAATCCTGCAGCCCAGAGGGAGAAGAACTATCGCCTCAGTTGTGATGACACGACACACGTATACTTATCTTGCGTCTATATCAAGACGTTGCTTGTATATCAAGTCAAAATTTCACAAAGATTTTTGCTTGTATATCAAAGCGCTCTTAAACCAAGTTACTCTTAATCCAAGGTTTTATTGTACTTTATTTGACAGCAGTGGAGAGATGGCAGCACTTCCCAAGACAAGCTGCATCTGAATAACCAACATTGGTGTGCAAAGCCTAATTTATTGGCAGGATACACATCTTGCATTCAAAACAGATGCCCCAAATTACCATTAAAAGGGACCTGAATTGAGAACTTTCTCTCTGTTCTAAAATACATATGCAACAGCATAATAACCGTTAAATAAAAATATTTCTTTGTTACAGCTGATACAAATCCTAAAATAAATCTGCACTGTCTACTTCCTGCGTTCATAGAAGCAGACATATTGTTAACATCTTCAAATGAGCTGATCTGCCGTGGCAGTCAGCTGACACAGGGAGAGGTCAAATTACAACTCGTGATTAGACACGGATGAGGGGGATTTTGACAGGCTTAACTCTCTAAATACATACAGGGTGCATTTCTCTAGGTTTTGCTTTTGTCCTGTGCAAGAGTTCAGGTCCACTTTAATGGAGAATGTTAGTTTCCACAAACAGTTTGCATGCAAAGTGTTCTGTACTAGACCCTTCTGCCGCAATGAGGCCATCCTTCTAGAAGGGACCCTAACCTCTAACTACCAAATAAGCACAGTGTGAAGATGGGCCAGCCATAAAAATGTTTTACACATTTTTAAAAACCATTTTTATGGCCAGAAGGGTCTAGTACGGAACACTCTGCATGCAAACTGTTAGCCAACATCCTCCATTAAAGTGGATCCGAGATGAACTTTTACTCATTGCATAATTGTGTTCCTTACATATAGTTTATAGGGCATTCCTCAAGCCAAATACTTGTTTTGTTTTGTTTTAATACCCTAATTTCCTATAAACTAAATAAGTCACACCCACAGCTTCTCCAGAGTGCCTTGACGCTTGCAAGGGATTGTGGGATTTCAGTCTGGGCAGGTGAAAAAGGTGTTACTAGCTATAGATTTCAGAGGCAGAGTTTTTACAATCTGAGAGCTGCAGTGCAGATACAGATCAGTTGCCTGTGTAATGGAGGAGATAAGAGTGGAGTTTTCACGGAATATGCAGATTAGTATGCGTAGATACAGATAAGCTTGCCTGTGTGTGTGATTGTGTAATAGTGACAAGCAGAAAACATGTCTGCTCCCATTGTATCACAGGAAAAAATATTAATATACTGTTGAAGCTGTTTGAAGATAGATTTGCTGTGTAAACTATCTAAACTTTATATAAGATGTATAGACAAGTCACTTGTTATATTTAGTTTTTCATCTCGGATCCGCTTTAATGTTAATTTGGTGCATCTGTTTTGAATGCAAATGTGTACCCTGCCTATAAATTAGGCTCTGCACACCTATACTGTTGGTCATTCAGCTGCAGCTTGTCTTGGGAAGCGCTGCCGCCTCTCCACTGCTGTCTAAGAAAAGTTTACCATATGGCCAGCTGCGCCCATTTGATATTTCAATTTGCATTCTGATTTTATTCAGACATTAGGAAATTAAAAGAATGTTAGATTGACATAAAACATTGATCAGGAGAGGTTATTCTTTATCAGTCCCTGATGAGTCAGATGAAACGCGTAGGGCGGAGCTACACATCACATGACTGGCAGTCCGAAGGAGATGCGGAGAAGCGAGGCGGCTTGTGCATCATCCAGGACCGTTCAAGAATTGTAATACATGCGCTTGACGTTCTGGTTTTGTGAGCGCATCTATAAATCTAGTTGCTTTTTAAAATAAATGGCTTTACGCTATATGGAGCTCTGTTTGAGTTTATAGAGCCTCTGGAATGATCACTGGAATTGCCTGCCCCCTATGCTGCCTTATATCCATACCTCCGGATTGATTGGAGGCTAATTTGGCGAGTGCGGACGCACTGGGAGGGGGGGGGGGGGGGGGGTTAGAGTGTGTTTTCGCACAAGGTGCTGGGCTGTGTTCACACTGGAGAGGTGACGGGCACCTATCTTGTAACTTGATTACGCTATGTATCTCTTATCTTTCTTTGCATGGCGTGTTGACTGAATATCGTAAAGTTGGCTAACTTTCTGGAATTTGGTTTGGATCATCTAAATACAGTTGGATTGAAAACAACTGAATGGTGATAATGGAACTGGACTTTATGCTTATCCTTGTCTATGAGCACAGTTAATTCTAATGTGTTATGCTTTATCAAACTGATGTGGGTGGTTGAAGAAGCAGGCCTATGTGGCACTCAAATGACGATGCTTACAGTTTTATACTGCACAGAGCCATACAAAGTTACTACCGGCAGGGGTCACACTGACATTGTATCATTCAGCGGTACATACTAAACCCTGCTACATCATCTGAAACATTCCACAGAGTTTGAATAGCCAGCACATTAATGTTTTCTGCGGGTGATCTTTAATCATGCTTGGACTACCACAATCTTAAAGGAATTATGACTCACATTTGGCAATAATGTTGTCTATAAAGCCCATGGAGAATCGGAACAGAATGAAAGTGTGCAAGTGCTCGACCTGTGAATAGAAAACACAATATGTAAATAACCAGATAAAAGGCAACTCAAAACCTGTGAAATGTGAACACATCATGCTCGACAAACAATAAGGGTGTGACCAGATACTGCATGTTCAGTACAAACAATGAATGAATGCTCAATTCAGAAGGCATGAAGGTACTTGATATGTGTGAGGCACACAGTATAATTATGTTGTTCTGCAGTCTGAGTACTAGGTTTATGATAAAGTCATCAATGAATAATTTACACAAACTTTAAAGTTGGTATAGGTCTTCTGCACTAAACCTGTCTCATCAGTCAAACATGCAGTGGGGGAAAAAAAAAAAAAGGCACCATTTCATGTTTAAATCACCCTGCTGCATTTGATTTTTGAGCTCAGCCCACTGCTCAGCAACTTGCGTCGTGCTTGGCAGGAAGTAAGTCACTGAATTTTAAGTGACTGGAACAAGTGCTCTGCTTCGCTATTGTTACGGTACCATTAACTCCAATGCAATTGCGTGCCAAGCAGCACACTGCATAGTCTGCGTCACCTCTACGTCGTTCAGAGCACTTCTGCTGCACTGCATCGCACCGTGGGTACCATGGCCATTCTGATTGAGATTAATGGCCACGGAGACAAGCTGGGCGTGGGAGAGTACCATGATGCACTAAAACATGGTATGTGTGAAAATGGCCTTAAAGATCAAAGCGCAGCAAGTGGAAAGAGGCCGGGCCCCTTACAAGCAGAAAAAAGTTTTAAAGCAGGTCAGCTATTTTACCAACCTTAGACACTATTCAATTAACTTTTTTCCTGAGTTTTCTCACAGGAGAGGTTTTCCACACCTCATCACTAAAATATATTTTGAGACCCCAGCAAGCAAGGAAATTGTTTTTTTTTTTATAGGCAAAACAAAACATTATCACCTGGGAGAAAATGCAGAAGAAACGTTAATTGCATAGGAGCCCATGTATCTTGACAGATGCACTTGCATATCCATAGAACTCCAAACAGGTGTACCATATTCTCTTTATATATCGGTCATATCTCCATCTCATCCACAGAAGAACTGTTCACTATTCATCATACTTAACTGTTTCACTTATTGTATATAGTCACTTATTAACCACATTGTCCTCCTTGACGTATAAAAACGTCAAGGAGGACAGGCTTCCGCTGCCGATCTCGTGCGTGCACGCACACTCCCAGCCGCGGATTCGGTAGCCCAGGAATCAATGTATCGGGCTATGGTGCCCGATCACTGATTCCTCTCCCCCGCTGAAAAAGCGACAGCTTCTCTCGGAAGCTACGCTTTTTCTGAGACTATGTCCCTCTAAGCGTACATTGTACGCTTAGAGTGACGTCATGTAAACAAACTCGGCCAAAGAGTTAAACTTGGCCAAAAAGTAAAACTACATCTAAAAGTAAAAAAAAAAAATTACATTACACACACTTTTCCCTAAATAAAACACTATTTACTCCCCCCCCCCCTTCCAAAAATACCCACATAAAATGTTTAATTAAAAAAAAAAAAAACATTACAATTTAAAAAAAACAACACATAAATATTTACCCAAGGGTTTAAACTATTTTAATATCTATGTAAAGATGAAATATTTCTCTCTATATTTTTTTTTATAAGCTTGTAAATCGTGATGGATGCAAAACGGGAAAAATGCTCTTTTATGTCCAAATAAAATATTGTCGCCATACATTGTGATAGAGACATAATTTAAACGGTGAAATAACCGTGACAAATGGGCAATTACAATACGTGGGTTTTAATTATGGAGGCATGTATTATTTTAAAACTATAATGGCCGAAAACTGAGAAATAATGAATTGTTTCCGTTTTTTTCTTATTCTTACTGTCAAAATGCATTTACAGTAAGGTAGCTCTTAGCAAAATGTATCCCCCAAAGAAAGCCTAATTGGTGGCGGAAAAAACAAGATATAGATCAGTTCATTGTGATAAGTAGTGATAAAGTTATAGGCGAATGAATGGGAGGTGAACATTGCTCGGATGCATAAAGTGAAAACGACTGAGAGCTTAAGTGGTTAAAGGAACACTATCAATTAACATTTTTTTTTTTTCAATTGAGTTAGGAATAGTTTGGGAAGTGCTGTTAAGTACAGGTGTATACTTTTAAATGCTTATCTCTTTGTTTACAGTTATCAAATTCCTTTCACACTTACTGACGGCATCCAAGACAAATCTGACGGGACTACGCATTCATGAAGGAAGGGGGGATTCCCTCACACTGCATCTGTTAACCCTGTGTGTGTGCGCAAGAGCTTTTACTGCAAGCTCCAGTGTCTCTGAATGAGCTATCTGTACTCAGCATGGAGAGCAGAGGAAATGTAACTTGTTTGTGAAACCTGACACCCCTTTGTCATATGCAGTCTGACATGCAAAGAACAGTGTAATATTGAAGCAAACCTTTGCAAATAAAACATTCCAAATGAACTCAATCCTTCACACAATGAATTAAAGCTTTTGCCTCTGATATTTAACATGAAAAAGTAGGAAAATGTTTACACAGCTACTTAGACTTATTTGTACATTGTCATTTTAGAACACTTGGTTTGATAGTGTTCCTTTAATAAATAAAATCTATTTTCTAAATTATAATGATAAATTGCAGTCTTTTTTCAGCTGCATGATGACAAATATAAAATATTTTACATTTATTGGAGGAACCCCTTCCTTCCTTTCATATTGCCGGGATTTTTCCGGCAAACTGGTGAAGGAGATAAAAAACAAAAACACAGGCTGCTACTGATGATGTCACAGGGGAGGTGATCTCAGCTTGTTTGAGATTTCACATAGACGATACCCCTGTGAGGAAGGGTAGCTGATGACAAACACACCCATGATCTAAAACCTCCTACTAAGTTCAGAAGTAATGGCTGCCACCTGCATAACCCAAGCTATGAAAAGAGAAGGGTGAAAGGCATGCACTGAAATGCTCATAGGCTTAAAGGAGTGTTTATCCTTGTATGTGTCTGAGTGGTGCAACTAAATATTTTGAATTAAAAAAATGTTTGGTTTGGGTCCGCTTTAACTTTATCTTACCAGTTTGTGGAAGGCAGAGTGAATGGTCAGTTTTTCCCTTTTATTTCCATTGTAAAAGGCTATTTCTTCACTGAAATGAAAAACAGAGGAAATAAATAAATGTGAAAGTTGCTTTATACACTCTTCAGACAGGTGAAGCCAGCACTGGACAAGTATTACAGTTACAAAAACAGAGAAATACATATTTAGTTTCCAGTTACACATAGGTAGGACCCAGCTAAATCCTGTGCGTGAAAATCCTAAACTATGTACAAATGCAAGATTAAACTCGGCAACTGATACAGACCATTTCCGGGGAGAATCTAGCGCGTATCCAGGAGTCCGAAATCGAATAAAAAATTCAACATGCCGGACTTTTAGCTATGCTGAGCGACATCTGAGCACATTGATCTTCCACTCAGGGCCCTTTTACACTTAATCAGTTGCTCTCAGTTATGACTGAAAGAAAACGGATTTTCAAAGTAATGCCCACGTTTTCCTATGGCACCTTTCACACTTCATGCGTTTGAAATCTTTTTCACAATGCACTGCAAAGGAAAAAAACGCGCACCAACGCACACCAACTGATTAAGTGTAAATGGGCCCTCACTCCACAAACATTCCTAGCTTTCAAATCACACCCTCAGACTCTATATGCAAGATTTCTCAATGCAGAAGTGCCTTTTAATGGTTGTCTTTTTAAATAATAGTATACTTCTTTTGAATAAAGTGAAAGTCTAAATGGCACATACGTATGGAAATATTATATCGCATTGACACTACTCTGCTGAGTGCCCATATACAAACCCTGTCCTTGTTAGTAGGGGGTGTGTGCGAGCATGCAAACCCCTCGTTAGTAGTGTGTGTGTGCGCGTGTGTGATTTTTGTAGCCAATACAAGAGTCCTAGGATTTTGTTTCAATTAAAGTTTGCCGACATATTAGTATAAGGCTCGGGATCAGAGGGGCCCACTAGGGGACCTCCCTGAACTACATTACATCTTCAAGTGTGCTATGCTGATAATGATCATTAAACTGTTTCCCTCCTCTGCTTACACCTCTCATACTCTGGCTGTCCTTGGCAGGTTTTTGTTGCGCGATATGAATTATGTATAGAATGTTAAACTTGCACTGGGCCCAAAGCTCCTTAACCATTTAACGGCATTGTAGCGCATTAAAACATCATGTTTGAGCCTGTTAATGGCATCATGACATTTTATATAAGTTGCGCGTTCCTGCAGCCGCTCCGCACATGTGCGTGCCGCTTCCGCCGCAGTTTCCGTCGGGATTCCGTGTTCAGCGATTGGGGAAGAGGACCGAGCGGTCCAATCGCAATGCCTGGAATGAATGGACGTGACTGTGATCAGTGGCCACATCCATTCATAAAACAGGAAACAGTCACAGTGTAGTTAAATGTAGAAAAAAAATAAGTGAACAATTCCTATAAAAGGGAAAGTGTTCACTAGCGCCATCTTGTGGCCAAAAAGTAAAATTACACACACAGGTACATACATACTTACACAATACTAATAAAATTAATAACTTACATTCCCCCCCCCCCAAAAAAAAAACTTGTAAAAAAAAAAAATCATTTTAAAAAAAATACATAAATAGTTGTATTAGGGACTCCTAATGAGGGAAAATTACTTTTACTTTACTACATAGGGGCTTTTAATTATGGACCGGACAAAAAAAAAACCTGAAAAATAATACCTATATTTCAAAATAATATATTGTCGCCATTCATTGTGATAGGGACAAAATGTAAACGGTTTAATAATCGGAGAACAGGAGAACGTTTAATTTTAAAATTAAATGACCGAAAACTGAGAAATAATGAATTTTTTCCATTAATTTCTTATTTTTCCCATTAAAACACATTTAGAATAAAATAATTCTTAGCAAAATGTACTACTCACAGAAAGCTTAATTGGTGGCGAAAAAAACGAGGTATAGATCATTTTCTTGTGATAAGTAGTAATAAAGTTGTTAGGGAATAAAAGGGAGGAGCACTGACAGGTGAAAATTACTCCGTTAGGGTAAAACACCTTGGGGTGAACTGGTTAAGCTACACCACTGCTGGCTTGGGTTACCTCACTTTTGAGATGGATTCTATAAATAATCCATGTGAGTATAGCAAGACACAGTAATGAGGTTTATTTTTACTCTGTGCAAACCATATTGCTTTTCTGGATTATGCTGGAGCCTATTGAAACCCTAAGCAGGAAAAGCAAAAGATAAAAGCCTAAAAAAAAAAAAACCTTACACACCCCTAAGAGTTCTGGTTCACCATGAGCTTGCTGGGTACTTGAACTCTGGGTGTTGCAAGTCCTACCTGATAGAGCCACATTAATCCATGCCATGCACTGATGAGGAACAACTAGTCTGAAACAGTCTGTAGGCATGTTGGATTATTGTGGCTCTGTACAATTAACAAGCTGACATCATTGCATTCCAGCGGTTGTGGAGGTGTGGTTAGCTTACCGGGAGAACAATGGATGATTTGCATATTCAGCAGTCATGCATTGTGGGAGACATCATATGCTCACTCCAACCTGAGTAATCACAAATACCTTCTGTTTTAAGAAGACACATTTCTGTTTTGCATGGCATTTTGGGCCCTTTTACACCTAAGCGGGAATCGTGCGGTTCCCGCTAATCACGAGCGTTTTTCAAAAACGCTAGGTCTATATTAGTCTGTGGCAGCGTTCACACTTGAGCTATTATCGCTAATCGCGAGTGTTCTGCGATTATCTCTAATCGCAAACATGTTGCATGCAGCATTTTTCCAGCGATTTAGGAGCGATCGCTATTAGCATATATAGAAACGCTAATCGCGATCACTCCAAAAACGCGAATTTGTACAGTGATTTTTCCGCGTTAAATTGTGGAAAAATCACCCACGGAAAACACTGCCACAAATTAGCGATTTTAGGTGTGAATGGGCCCTTTAGTAAGACTGCTTATTGGGCCTTTTTCGCCCATTACACACTCCTAGAAGTACTTGTTTACCACGAGCTTGCTGGGTACCCTGTAAGCCTAAATAAATGGGACAAACGCATTGCACCCAAAGTCATAAAAAATCTAAAGCTCATTAAACTGTATACCAGAAATGACTTAGACGCATACATGTGAAAGAACCACAGCTTGCATTGCAGATAGCAAACCTATTGAGTAAACCCTGTTGCCGGGAAGCACGCTGCACAGTGTATTACCTGTTGGTAATGAGCCGTGAGTTCACGTATCTGTATTCCCCTTCGTATCTCTGCTCGGTAATAGTCATTTTACCAATCGGCCTCCTGAGGCGTGTAAGGAAAAGCCCTGAGACAAGCAGATAAGCCATCATGCTTGCCGGACCCTGTAAGGGAACAGCTCCATTAACTATTATTAGCACCACAACAGTGAGCACACATTAGTGTAAAGCGCTCTGAGAGTTACATTACCTGGGCTCCAATTGCACTTGTCAGCTTGAAGATATACAGTACAATGTCCAAAAATGGCTGCAACACAAAGGAAAAATAAGCACCCCCTGGCGATACAAAGGTCACAGGCAAAATACAGTTTTTTGGCTTTAAAAACACATTGAGAAATTAGAGATCTATGAAATGAAATGCTTGTTTTAAGAAACAAAATGCATGCTTTATTTCAGAGCAAAAGCTCTTTCGCGCTCCTATCACAGCTTAATGAACGCTTTAAAAATCACAGCATTTAAATGAGAGCATTATCACAGCATTTGTTTAGCTGGTATGTTGAAAGCATTTGGCTAGCATTTATTGGGCTAACTTCCTGGGATACCAGTATACATGTCAGGAATAATGCCAAGCAATTCAAATGGTGTTTAGTGTCATCCAGGGGCGTTCCTAGGGTCCTTGGAGATCAGTGGCACCTGGGGGCACTAGATGGGGGCTATGTGCGCGCCGCGGCAAAAAAATGGGCGTGGTCATGCAGTGAGTGGGCGTGGCCATGGGTGGGGCCAATCGTACATTAGATTAGGACAGTGGTGGCGAACTTTTTGGAGGCCCAAACTGCAACCCACAAGTCACTTATCTATCGCAAAGTGGCAACAGCAATTTAAACTAAATACTATACAAACGTTTTAGCACATACATGAACATTATGGAAAATCCAAGTTGAAAAACTGAAAAGATAAACAATATCATCCATCCTACTCCTGAAAAAATATATTCATTTTTTTAGAACCTCCCAGTTTTATTTTCTGTTTTAAAAAGCTAAAAAAAGTAGGTTTAATGCTATTGTTTCATATGATGATTCATTTTTTTTTCCACAGTCTCGCAGTTAGCAATAATATGACCCTCAACAAGACAAATTCAGCAATCATGAGGCCCCTATCAAGACAAATTCAGCAATCATGAGGCCCCCAAAAAATCATGAGGCACCCAACAAGACAAATTCAGCAATCATGAGGCCCCCAACAAGACAAATTCAGCAGTCATGAGGCCCCCTAGTTAAGGTAGCGCCAGGAGTACCCCAGTTTAGGTAGTGACAGGAGCCCCCCAGTTCAGTTAGTGACAGGAGCCCCCCAGTGTAGGCAGTGACAGGCATCCTCCAGTGTAGGCAGTGACAGGGACCCCCCAGTGTAGGCAGTGACAGGGACCCCCAGTTGGGTAGTGAGTGACAGCAGGGACCCCCAGTTGGGTAGTGAGTGACAGCAGGGACCCCCAGTTGGGTAGTGAGTGACAACAGGGACCCCCAGTTGGGTAGTGAGTGACAGCAGGGACCCCCAGTTGGGTAGTGAGTGACAGCAGGGACCCCCAGTTGGGTAGTGACAGCAGGGACCCCCAGTAGGGTAGGGTAGTGAGTGACAGCAGGGACCCCCAGTTGGGTAGTGAGTGACAGCAGGGACCCCCAGTTGGGTAGTGAGTGACAGCAGGGACCCCCATTTAGTTAGTGAGTGGCAGCAGGGACCCCCAGTTAAATAGTGAGTGGCAGCAGGGACCCCCAGTTAAATAGTGAGTGACAGCAGGGACCCCCGTTTAGATAGTGAGTGACAGAGCAGGGACCCCCGTTAGGTAGTGAGTGAGTGACAGGGACCCCCGTTAGGTAGGTGGCAGGCGCGCTCTTCACCCCACCTACCTTGCCGCTTCAGACCTCAGGATCAGTGGGTGACCCGACCAGATACAGCGGGCGCCAGGCACAAATATGCGGAAGTGATGTCACTTCCGCATATCAGCGGCGTCCGCTAGGTCCTAGCGCCCGCTCTATCTGGTCGCCCGGCGCTGATCGAGGTCTGAATGGCAGCGCAGCGGGGACAGCAGGGCAAAGCGGGGCAGCAGCGGCCGGGAGATCCGTGGCACCCCAGGACAGATAGGGGGCATGGGCACCTCCAAAATAGGGCTAGCGACGCCCCTGGTGTCATCCCAAACACATGCAGCCATTTTCTAGCACTGCACTGATTCAAATGTTACCATGGACTTCAATTTGATAACGTTTTTCAGGCATTTTCCTGGCTGTTTGAAGCTGCTGAATATCAACAGAAACACCCACGTGAAAGGGGCCTAAGCGTATACATAATAAGTGGTTGGTGATGGTAGGAAAATACAAACTGTGACCACTAGATAAAGTCAGAAGCTGCAGGCTTGTTCCCTGCTCTACACTGAAGACATGGAGAGGTAACTCCCAAATTCTTACAGCACTATGGTGGAGGAACCAGAACTTGATTAAAATTTCCAGCTCAAGGCAAATATTTTACCCATGATAAAACTGGTAAACATCCCAAAGGTGTGTACACATGCACAACAACTATCAAAGGAATTGGGGCCCATAACCTAGAGCAGGCTTTCTTAATCAGAATTCCCTGGAACACCAGGAGTCCTTGAGGACGTTGCAGGGGTCCCTTGTCAATTTCCCTCCTCTACACAAAAAAGGGCTAAATTAGAGGTCAATATAAGGAGCACAGTTATGAAAAACAAACAATAGGTTAATGAGGCGGTTTAACAAAGAGCCTAATTATAGGTGTACACTATAATTGTGGGAGCTATAATTAGAAACACTACCACTGGCTACTATAATAGGGAGTACTATAGAGGATGGAAATGGAATGTGGGCTAAACAAGGAGTCTGTTGCAGTTACAAAAAGTTTTTAGCAACATCTTTTAAAAAAAAAAGTGTACCAGAGATCAACTAAACTAAACTAAAGAATAGAGATACTTATCTGAGGCTTCCTCCTGCCCCATAAGCACGTATTGCGGCTGCCGTTCAGCCGCAATCAGCCCCAGTAACTTGCTCAGCGACGTCAGTCCGGGTCTACTGCGCATGCGCAGAAGACCCAGACTAAACGTGACCGAGCAAGTTACCGGGGCTGTTCACGGCTAAATGGCAGACCGCAGGAAGACAGCAAGGGACTTGCACATGTTTATGGGGCAGGAGGAAGCCTGTGGCGAGTATCAATTCTTTAGTTTAGTTGATCTCTGGTTTTCTTTAAAGTCTGTGCCTCCTGCAAAATACAGGGAGTGCAGAATTATTAGGCAAGTTGTATTTTTGAGGAATAATTTTATTATTGAACAACCACCATGTTCTCAATGAATCCAAAAAACTCATTAATATCAAAGCTGAATATTTTTGAAAGTAGTTTTTAGTTTGTTTTTAGTTTTAGCTATTTTAGGGGAATATCTGTGTGTGCAGGTGACTATTACTGTGCATAATTATTAGGCAACTTAACAAAAAACAAATATATACCCATTTCAATTATTTTTACCAGTGAAACCAATATAACATCTCAACATTCACAAATCTACATTTCTGACATTCAAAAACAAAACAAAAACAAATCGGTGACCAATATAGCCACCTTTCTTTGCAAGGACACTCAAAAGCCTGCCATCCATTGATTCTGTCAGTTTTTTTATCTGTTTACCATCAACATTGCGTGCAGCAGCAACCACAGCCTCCCAGACACTGTTCAGAGAGGTGTACTGTTTTCCCTCCATGTAAATCTCACATTTAATGATGGACCACAGGTTCTCAATGGGGTTCAGATCAGGTGAACAAGGAGGCCATGTCATTAGTTTTTCTTCTTTTATACCCTTTCTTGCCAGCCACGCTGTGGAGTACTTAGACGTGTGTGATGGAGCATTGTCCTGCATGAAAATCATGTTTTTCTTTAAGGATGCAGACTTCTTCCTGTACCACTGCTTGAAAAAGTTGTCTTCCAGAAACTGGCAATAGGACTGGGAGTTGAGCTTGACTCCATCCTCAACCCGAAAAGGCCCCACAAGCTCATCTTTGATAATACCAGCCCAAACCAGTACTCCACCTCCACCTGGCGACTGAGTCGGACTGGAGCTCTCTGCCCTTTACCAATCCAGCCACGGGCCCATCCATCTGGCCCATCAAGACTTACTCTCATTTCATCAGTCCATAAAACCTTAGAAAAATCAGTCTTGAGATATTTCTTGGCCCAGTCTTGACGTTTCGGCTTGTGTGTCTTGTTCAGTGGTGGTCGTCTTTCAGCCTTTCTTACCTTGGCCATGTCTCTGAGTATTGCACACCTTGTGCTTTTGGGTACTCCAGTGATGTTGCAGCTCTGAAATATGGCCAAACTGGTGGAAAGTGGCATCTTGGCAGCTGCACGCTTGACTTTTCTCAGTTCATGGGCAGTTATTTTGCGCCTTGGTTTTTCCACACGCTTCTTGCGACCCTGTTGACTATTTTGAATGAAACGCTTGATTGTTCGATGATCACGCTTCAGAAGCTTTGCAATTTTAAGAGTGCTGCATCCCTCTGCAAGATATCTCACTATTTTTGACTTTTCTGAGCCTGTCAAGTCCTTCTTTTGATCCATTTTGCCAAAGGAAAGGAAGTTGCCTAATAATTATGCACACCTGATATAGGGTGTTGATGTCATTAGACCACACCCCTTCTCATTACAGAGATGCACATCACCTAATATGCTTAATTTGTAGTAGGCTTTCGAGCCTATACAGCTTGGAGTAAGACAACATGCATAAAGAGGATGATGTGGTCAAAATACTCATTTGCCTAATAATTCTGCACTCCCTGTAAATCCTTACTCCCTCTAATACCTGCAAAATAAATCCTAAATCCCTCTGCTAATACAGGGGCTCCCCAAGATCCAAAAGTGAGTTCCTCCAGGGTGAAAAGGTTGAGAAAAATTGACCTAGAGTGACAATTCCTGGTATGAGTTATCTACAGACAAGCCACTAGGCTACAACCAAGGTGTGTGTACTATTGCTCGAGAGGAGGGACCACAGTTATGATAGAGTGCATTCCTGTAGGCGGCTTAGAGGTGTACTGGATCTTGAATTGAAGTTAAGAGCAGCTGTACAAACGCCAGATTCTTGTCTGAAATAAACCCGGAAAGCTGCAGTCTAGCGTGTACAAGGCTTTATACTACATCCACACTTTTGCTTACTAACTGTTCCTAAGAGTTTCAGATGAAAATCTAAAGTGTTTAACAGTGCCCCATATGGTTGATGGCCGCCTGTCTACTGATCTGTCTGGATGGATCATGGTCCGCAGATGCATGTTCTTCAAGCCACTCACCTATCCTCCTTATGCTCTTCTCCATAGTGCAGTCTGAGGCTGGTTTCAGACTGTGGATTGGCGTTAGCAAAAACAACCTTCAGGAATTACAGCGTTAGTATGCTGTAATCCCCGTCTGGCAGCTGGCCAAGCAGGAAGTGAAGCGCACTTCCTGTGGCCGAAGCGTGTGCGGAAGTGTTGCTAAAATACGCTTCCGCTCAAGTCCAATGCGAATACTTCTGGCGGGAATTTTAAAAAACCTGTGTCGCCATAGACTTACATGACTTCCAGTCCATTGCAGAACCGCAGGGAAACGAAGATTTGCCCTCGCATTGGGGATGCAGCGGAAATGTCTCTTCCGTCGCATCGCACCAGTATGAAAGTCCCCATAGAGTTTCATTGCCCTGCGGTGCCCAGTATGAAAGGGCCCTCAATGTCTGTACAGCCTTAGCCCTACACTGCCACCCATCACAATCTGTAAAGATCGTTTCAGGCCACACGGACTGAAAACATGTTAACATATAAAAAAAACTAATACATGGGACGTGATCAGCATTTTTAGGTTCTTATTGCTACTGAATAAATGAAAATGTAAGCCGTGTAGAATGATGTAAAAGCACAAATGAAAGCATAAAGCCACCTTGCTCAGATTGGAATATAAATCCACTACACTGTTGCAGAACCTCTCCACATCTTGTGTGAGCAGCTGGTCAGCATTTGCTATGCGGTTGTCCAGGTTTCCCATCTTGTAATAAGTAAAAGAACTAAAATACAAAAGAGTGGAAATTACATTTATAAGAATATTGAGAAGGCTTTCAGATAAATCATATCATGGTTAAGGCTTTTGTTCACATTATAAAAATCGACAGCGCTGAGCGATTTATAGAGCGCTTTTAAAAATGTTTTTCCCTGCGCTTTGCACTTGTAAAAGTGCTTTTGTCCACGCATTTGATGAGCAATTCTTTTATTCACTTCCTGACGTCAGTAAGGAAGTGAACGCTTTGACACGGAACAGAATAAATACAATGTATTTATTCTTAAAAACACTCGGGCAATCAATTCAAAGCGCTTTGTGATTTCCGTATACCTTCCATTGAGCAAAAACGCTCAGAAAATAATACATGTAGCGTGTTTACGATTTTAATAAAATCAAAACGCGCACAAGTGCTTTTAGGGTGATTTCTAAGATCGCCAGCGCTAAAAAAAAAATAAAAAAAAAAAAAATCGGAAACGCTCAGTGTGAACAAGCCCTAATACAATATTTTAGAGAGACAATCCTGTTTCAAGTACCACCCCAGAGAGCCATATGCCACGATAGGATGAAGATCAACCAATCCGAAACAGTCTGTATACATGTTGGATTAGTGTGGCTCTGTCATATTAACAAGCTGACAAATCATTGCATTCCAGCGGTTCTGGAGGTTTGTCTGGCTTTTAGGGACAACAAAGGGATTGATTGTCATATTCAACAGTGGTGCCCTATTGGACACCCAGGGTCAGATTTACCATAAGGCACTGTAGGCATGTGCCTACAGGCGCCTAATGATGGAAAGGCGGCTCACTCTCCTGCCCCAGTGCCTCCCTCCCTCTGTCCCAAGCAGAATATAAGTGTCAGGTTACACAACCCATTCTCTGAATTCCACTGAGGAGATCTCCTTTCAGCCAGGGGCACTTCGAGCTACCCAATATTGAGGGTATTTCTTGTTACCTAATGCCAAGGGGCACCTGTGGCTATCTAAACCTGGCAGGGGAAGTTGGGGGGAGGTGAAAGCTGAGCTTATACTTGGCACTTGTAGAAACAGAAAAGAACACACGGATGCTGGGAGTCCACTCATATAGGAATGGAGAAGAACTGTCCCCACTCAGCCTTTCAGATGTAGAGATGTGGTCGCTGCTCCAAGAAAAAATCGTGTTTCACAATAAAATTGTGTGATACAAACTCTATAGATGTAGGGAATTTAAACTAGACAAAAGTAGGAGGCGACCAGTGGGACAAAAAAAGTTAAACAAAGCCCAATTAGTAGGATATATAAAAAAAAAAGCTCACTGAGTATTGACATGGGATTTTTATATAAAAATCTATTTAAATACACTCCTTGTGAGCTTTTTTTTTTATAGATCCTACTAATTGGGCTTTATATAACTATAACTATTTTTTGTCCCACTAGGCGCCTCCTACTTTTGTCTAGGTTGCCTGTAATGGGCTTTTGTGATGTAAATCCGGGCCTGGGGACACCTCAAAGCTCACTCCAACCTGAATAGTCCCAAATACCTTATGTTTGTAAGGGGCTGAAAAAGACCAAAAAGCCTTCTTCAAACTCCTAGGAGTTCTGGTTCACCAAGAGCTTCCTGGACAATCTGTAATCCTGTTTCCAGTGTGTCATTTGTCAGGAAAGCACAGCCTGACTGGGTCATAGAAAACTGCAGCATATATCAGTCAGTCTTTCCCGCACAAAGACGGCAGTGACTGCACTCTGAACAAGGAAAGGATCCTAGTATACAGCACAACCCGAAGATGCTGGTGCTATGTACCGGTAATCCCCCCCCCAAAAAAAAAAATATTAATACTGCTAGCGTATCGTCACTGGCAATCTTTTGTAATAAAACCCCCCTTGGTTTTAGGTGTAAATTGACGAGAAACAAAAAGAGAACGGACAGGTAGATAGGTAGATGGGTACAAATAATTTAATGAACAGTTCATGAAGATGTGGGAATCTTGCAAATCTCATACTCACTTTAGGTATTCATCATAGAGGTACTTGGTTAGTCTTTCTCGGAAGCAGAGCTTCAGTTCATTGAGGCCAAATTTCAAGAAATTGTTTATTAATGAGATCTGCAAAATGAAACCAAAACATAAGAACAACATTAAAGTAAAATACTACCTGTGTTGATAAAAAAATGCGATTTTTAAAAGCTTCCATTCTGGCTGGATCTGCTATATATACACAGTCTAAGGGCCCTTTTCCACTGCACAGCTGAATCGCTAAAAATTGCAAAAAGCTAGTGATTTTTAGATTGCTAGGGTTTGCTATTAACATAGGAATCGCAGTATTTTCCATTACTGCAATTCGATTTTGCCCAAAGCGTGATCGTGTTCAGGAACGATTAACACAATTTTGCAATGCAAGTGCATTGCGCATGCAAAAGCGCACTGGCGTAAAAAAAAAAAAGGTGACAAAGCGCCAAAAGGTGACAAAACGTTTAGAGATTGCGATATCTAGTGGAAAAGGACCCTAACAAGTGTCCCATAATGTAACCATAATGGTTTCTTTGTTAAGTCTTAACTATAGAATCCCGGGCCATCCTTCTCGGTTGCTAATATTTCAGAAAAGCTTAGCTCCCTATTCTGCTTTGAACTGTCAACTTAGCTAATAAATATATGCAACAAGGAAACCATGCTAGCTAAACTGTATGTCTATACTCAAGAATATTTCTGTCCCAAGTAACATAATATCCCACTAAAAAACAAATGAAAGAAAACCATAACTATCATTAATACTAAGCCAGGAGCAAAGCTGTACTAAACATATAATCCTTAGTTAATTTAACAGTTCATTTAACAAAACTGTAACACCAGTTTTAGAGAGAAAACCAGAAAAACTTACGGCAGGCATGGCGGCGATAAAGTTCAACAGGTACTTCTTAAAATCTTTCGTACTGCGACCAATGATTGCACTGCAAACCATCACATGCACACAAGGTTAATGGCACAGCTTGAGTACACAGGAATGCATGACAAATCACACTAAGCATTTATTTTTAGCAGGAGGGCTTTTTAGTTTTCAGACCCTTATCTTTCCTAGTGGTTTTGGGTCACCCTGAGCTACCTGGGTATTCCATGACAATTGGCAGTTTAAAATAATTCTGTAATTACACACATATACTGTATAATATATCATGGTTTGAATTCACCAATCTGTTGAATTATAACTGGAACACACAATGATTATTAAAATAAAATTCAATAAATGTTTAAAAACTGATTAAAAGATCCGCATTTTTATTTAAAAAAAAAAAAAAAAAACGTATGTGTCCCTCGCCGCAGCTCCAGTGTCTTCTCTGTTGGAGATGCCGAATTGGCCAGGTCGGCAGCCTCTGCGCTTGCGCGCCACTCGCTGTTGCGCTCCCGCAGCTGGGAGCATTCTGTGCATGCAAAGTACTTTTGCTCCTGCGCAGAATACTCCCGACTACGTGAGCACGATCGCAAGCGGTGCAGCCGCACCAGGCACAGAGGCTGTCAACTTCGTCAGGTCGGCTGCTGCAATGGAGGGAACCTTTGGGCCACCGACTGGGAGCAGAGCTACAACGAGGGACACATAAGCGGCTGGAGTAAGCTCCAGGTAAGTAGATCTGCTTTTTTTTTTTTTAATCCTAGATCTTTCCTTTAAGGGAAACCAGTAATGAAAAGGTTATGGATGCTGCCATATTTATACCTTAATTAAAGGCACCCTGTAAGGAGACCCAGGGTGTACGAATCCATCCACTATTACATCCTAAAAGAATAAGGTTTATTAGAAGTAGTGTTGGGAATTCATACCCTGTTAAAAGGTTTCCTCCAGCCAGCTGTCAACTGCTGAAATTTGAAATACGATGGTTGTAAAGAAAGTTCCAACTGTTTTCTTTTATCTGCCATGCAAGTTATTTTTCTGTGTAATTTATGTTGCATCTGTCAGGTTAACCTCTCCTCCTCCTGCACCATTTGTCACATGACTGCAGAACGTCAGTAATGGTTTGTTCCAAAGTAGTGATAAGTGAACAATTTCGCAAAAAGAAAAATCCTCCCCGGAGTGTGTGGGACGCAGGCTGTGTATGCATGGGTTAACTAACCTAAGCCGCCATCTCTCTTTAAATGCACTCCATGCCATGTTCCATCTATTTACACTTCCATCTTCTAAACAGGAAAAACATTCGCTCTGATGGAACTCGGCATGGAGTGCATCCTAAGGGAGGCAACGGCTTAGTTGAGCTATCCCCTACATACACAGCTGAGTGCCCCCACACACTCTGGGATAATTTCACGTTTTGCAAAATCATTCTCACTCATCCTTATTCAAAAGCATTAACATGAAGTCCCCCCCCCTCCCCATTCCTACAACCCATAGGTGACAGGTGTGGTGCTACTACAATAAAGAGACTGAGAACATTGTAAAAGGGTATGATAAATGCTTGAAAATCTGGAGAAATATTGAGAAGATGACTGTGTCGAAAATAAAATAAATAAAAGGTTTCCTTAATTAATTGAAAGTAGCTGTTACTTTCCCGATGACCTTCATAGATCTGCAGCTCTATTCTAGCCACTAACTCCTTCCTCGTCCCCTTCCTCCTGAGTTGTCTTTTCTCTGGCAAACTGCAAACAATGAACACTGAGAGCAGCTGTTTTGTCTCTGCAAAAAGACAAAGCAGAGGACTAAACACAGAAGGCAGAGAAGAGGGTGAAAAGCTACTAAGCAGAGAGGCTGAAGGAGACTGCAGATTCCACTGTGCTACAGTTAATTTTCAACAGAGTTTGTGCCATGGAATGGAAGATGCTGACACTACATAAATAAAAATAATAAATAGAAGAGGTAATTTTTACAAGATGTAAAAATGGCAGCAGTATTGTTTTTAGCAAAGACTACTCTCTTTCAAGATATAGTAGTGGATTAATTTCCTAGGATCTGCTACAGGATCCCTTTAAGCTAGTCTGGCTTTAGTTGTGTCTGAGTCACACATCTGCAGCAAACCATACTGGCAGCGCCATCAACATCGAGTCAGCATACCAATCTTACACTTCTAACTCAGAAGCTATTAGAGAAGGTAGATCAGCATGACAGCTAGGATAGGCAAACCGTAATACGCAATAAAGATGGCAACATCAATATTCTCCCAGTATAAGTATCCTTTAACCCTCCTGGCGGTCTATTAAAAACCGCCAGGGGGCAAAGCAGCCGGTTTTTTGATTTTTTTTTTTAAATCATGTAGCGAGCCTAGGGCTCGCTACATGATAGCCGCTGTGCAGCGGCATCCCCCTACCCTCTTCGATCGCCTCCGGCGATCAGGAAATCCTGTTCAAAGATGACGTCACCGACATCATGACGTCTAAGGGAGTCCCGATCCACCCCTCAGCGCTGCCTGGCACTGATAGGCCAGGCAGCGCAGCGGTCTAGGGGGGGGGGGCTCTGCAGCAACGCGGATAGCGGCGAATCAGCGCGGGGCGGCGGCGATCGGTGTGCTCACGCAGCTAGCAAAGTGCTAGCTGCGTGCAGCAAAAAAAAAAAAAAAAAAAAAAAAATTGCGCAACTCGCCCCAGCAGGGCCTGAGAAAACCTCCTGCGCGGCTTACCCCGAACTACGGGGTTACCGCCAGGAAGTTTAAGAAGCATTGCACAGTAAGCCACAGCAACAAATCACTGATCAGCTTTGAACATGCTGGCCACTATCTGATATTTCAGTTGGTAGGTGTTAGAGCATTGTCCAGTCCTTTACACTATGGTAAACCAAACCTACACTGAAGAACAAGGTCACTAAAATTCAAGGGTGAAGGGTCATAACCTCTGTAATGTCCAGTACAGTTGTAGAGGGGCACACCTCTGTAGGTTGGGTGCTTGATATCGTGACATAGGCAAATGTCACAAAGCAAAGTAGTCCAGTAGTATATCAGCACACCAAATTTTCATAAGCACGCTCTTTTATTGAGCCGTCAATATCCACAAATAGTGAGCAGACAATTGTTTCGGGGGCCACACAGGGTCACCCTTTAACCACACGCCTCGATAAAGGGGGACCCTGTGTGGCCCCCGAAACAATTGTCGGCTCACTATTTGTGGATATTGACGGTTCAATAAAAGAGCGTGCTTATGAAAATTTGGTGTGCTGATATACTACTGAACCTTCGTAATGTGTCACTAGTGTATATGTTGGGGCAAATGCTATTTTCAAGCATACCAGAAGTACGTCTTTTTTTTCCCGTGTCCCATTCGATCACCACAGACACGCAGGATGGGGATAATGTTCAGTCTGCTATGATTCTACCCCACTAACGGCACACAGACATTACTCCTACCCTCTTCAGGCAAGGAAGGAAGGGTCAACTAAGAGGACAAAAAGCTAACAGTCCACCCTGGGATGCAGCCATGCACCACCACTCCTTGAGCAATCCATAGAAGCCAGTTAGTGCAGGCATGGGCAAGCTTGGCCCTCCAGCTGTTAACTACAAGTCCCACAATGCATTGCAGGAGTCTGACAGACACAGTCATGACTCAAAGGCAAATGCATTGTGGAACTTGTAGTTCCGTAACAGCTGGAGGGCCGAGTTTGCCCATGCCTGAGTTAGTGTCATGCTTAAAGATCTGGGCATTTCCATAAAGGTTTACCAGGGGGATGACAGCTATATACTGGAAAAAGTACTTCTTGAACACTGCACTATTCCTGCTTATGATACCACTGAAACAAGAATAGAAAGAAATGACAAAAATACATTTCTAAAGCTGTGGATTAAAAAAACAAGAGTGAAAGCAAAAACATTCCTAATAACCAGAATATTTAGCCTTCTCATATCAAGTAAAGATTTCTGACCAACACACAATAATACGGAATGCAATGCCAGATCATACACTGGAGTGGTAGTGCTAATAATACAGGGTCACATATTCAACAACTTCTGTGTTACTCCTTAACCTCCTTAGCGGTAATCCCGTGCTGGACACGGGGTAACCCGCCGCAGAGGATTCCTCAGGCCCTGCTGGGCCGATTTGCATAATTTTTTTTTTCAAACACGCAGCTAGCACTTTGCTAGCTGCGTGTTTGTTCTGATCGCCGCCGCCCGCCGCCAATGCGCCGCTACCCACCGCGATACAGGGCCCCCCCGCATACCCCTTGCGCAGCCTGGACAATCGCTGCCAGGCTGTGCTATGGGGTGGATCGGGACTCCGTGACGTCACAACGTCGATGACGTCACTCCGTTCGTCGCCATGGCGACGGGGGAAGCCCTCAAGGAAATCCCGAACGGGACTTCCTTATGAGCAAGCGGCGCCGGCGGCGATCAGAAGCTACGGGGGGACGCCGCAGGGAGGGGGGGGGGGGGGAAGCATGTAGCTAGGTTAAAGAATTAGTAGCACAGAGCAGGGACCCTTGTTACACTTTGTGCACAGATGGACTGATCACATTATTGCTGTAGGCTGAAACATCCATCTTGAATTTTCTGTTAACTTCTTTGGTGGAATGATTCTTTCCAGGTTATAAGGTCTAAAAGTGGGACAATTTTTTATAAGCTTTTAGGGCTTAGCCACACTATAAGCGCTTTTTGATTGATTAGCGCTTGTGATTGGTCGTGGTAAAAATCGCTGTGATTTTACTGCAATTTTAATAAAAGTGAATGGGAGAGATTTTTAAAAAGCGATCAGAAAGCGCTAATCAATGACAAACGCTCCGAAAAGCGCTTATAGTGTGGCTGAGCCCTAAGATCCTAAAATTCAGAAAAAAAAGAAAATCATCCCGCAGTGAGATCTGCAGCAGCCCCTGCACATTACTCACCTCTCTGGTATCCAGGGCTGCAATTCTTCCTCCTGTCCTCCAGGTGGTGCTCTACCCCTATGGTGAGACTGCAGTCTGTCACTATGTGACAAATGGCGATCTTCCCAGAGGGATTGAGAGACTCGATGGACCCAAAAAAGACAGGCTCCCGGGGGATAAAAAAGTCATAAATAATCACCTCTCTGCTGTGCACTCTGCATATTGCTCTACCCCAACCCAGACTCGGGATTACCACTAACAGCAACTTTTTTTCGTCCCGAGCCTGAATTGGGAATACCACCAAGGAGGTTAAGGAAGCTTTGGAACGGCTGTGTTTGTTGAAGCACATAAAAACAAGGTACCACAACTGAAATAAAGTTTATCAAAGTTATATGAAACTGACATGGAGAAAACTGCTTCTTAAATTTTACTAAGAATTCTTGCTCTTCCAGCACTATATTTCTACCTCCGTTCTAGAGCAATCTCCTCACCTGTAATAATTATGTGGACATCAATCGTTGATTCAGGTAATACCCTTAAAGTGAATAGGAACCGCTTATAAAAAAATAAAATAAAAATGAACCAGACCTAAGGAGAGGGAAGGCTCTGGGTCCTATTGCGCTGACAAATTGTCGTGCTGAGGTGCAGGTGCAGTAGCGCCTACAATATTTACCTTCCCCGGCTCCAACGTAATAGCAGCTCCCCAATGGGCTAAGACGGAAATAGCCAGGACTTATCGGGTCCGCTCTACTGTGCAGGTGACGTGCGGCTGCACAGTAGAGTGGATCCGATAGGGATCGGCTATTTCTGCCTTAGCCCGAGCTGAGTGCCGCTACTGCATCTGCACTGAAGCCGGGAAGGTAAATATTTACATGCTCGCCATTCAGGGACCTCTTGCGCTGCTACCATGGGGCAAAGGAGGACGGGAGAAGCCTCGATAGGATCCAGAACCTTCCCCCTCCCGAGGTAAGTACCCCCAGAGGCACTTTATGGAAGTTACAGGTTCTCTTTAATGACTAACTGTACATGGTTAACTGCAGGCTTTCGAAACATTATGTTTTTTCTTCGGGCATGGTACAGAACTGGATCAGAACTGTATGCCTGAAGAAAAAAACTAACGTTTCGAAAGCTTGCAACAAAACATATACAGTACAGTATGGTTCAGTTAGTCATTAAGGGCATTATCTGTATCAACATTTGTTGGTTTGATGTCTGCATATCTGCTCCATGACTAATACCGGACAAAACTTTATTTGTTTTACCTGTAACATTTACAAACACAATGTTTTTTTTTTAATTAGTACCATATTTTGAACAGCTGAATAATATTATTTTGGCTCATACTAAGAGTTTAATCATTGTATAACGGTTTTGACTGATATATTGATATAATCATCAACTATTGAAATTTACTGTAGAAGTTAAGTCAATGAAAAATGTAAAATCATGAAAAATAAATGTCAGGAAATACTGTCTTTGTTTTGTGCTTCCATTCAGAAATTGACTATAGGATATTTTCAGTATAAATTTATCACTGGTTGGGATGATAAAGATGTGGCATTTGTGCAGTTCTGTCCCTAAATGGCAGTGTAAACAGCGAGGGTGACAGTGTTTACTGTCCTCACATGACCTGGAAGAATGTGGCGATACCCAGCAGCCTCATGTACACATCTTTCTCTCTACACGATACATACCTTTCAATAAAAGTGCCATTCTGTATCATCCAAACATCACAGTATGTGCGCGCTATCAGCATGACTGCTATGAGGACCAGATATCCGCTCTGGAATACAAATAATGTAGATATTCACCACAAAACATAAAAGGCATTTCTTTTCAATTCCAGGAATTTTCATTTTAATTTACTCAGAAACCTGTGGATGTATTATTGCCGATTGTGTCCTTATTGGGGAGTTTTACCCTCACTACCTACGTGACGTGTAGTAGCTTAAATGTGAAACACTGGTGGTTCTGAGCACAGGAAAGGAGAGAAAGCAAAAGAGGGGGATTCGAACGTCTCCATTCTATCAAAGTTTTCATTATCACAGTTTGTAGCATTGGTGCTTGTATTTGAGATCCTGTATTAGGAAACAAATTATGCTGAGCACCACGCTTCAGCACCCAAACTAGTGGACAAGGTCACGGGGAGGTCACCCATGCCACGCTTCATCACCTCCCCATGACCCTGTCCACTAGCTTTGGTGCTGAAGTGCGGTTTTCTGCATAATTCATGTTTTCAAATTCAGGATCCGGAATTCGCACCACCTACACTGTTTATCACTTCTCAAGGGACTTTCCTGCTACCTTTCCGGATGGGAAGTGCTACAATGTCCACATCTGAGACTTTTCTCAACAAATAAAAACATGGGATTCGAATCCCTTACCTCTCTACTCAATATAGAACTT
The DNA here is from genome assembly GCF_040937935.1 of Hyperolius riggenbachi. Lineage (NCBI taxonomy): Eukaryota > Metazoa > Chordata > Amphibia > Anura > Hyperoliidae > Hyperolius > Hyperolius riggenbachi. The sequence continues at coordinate 111,855,163 of NC_090651.1, forward strand.
TAAAAATGTACTGAAGCTGGGCTTTAAAGGATAATTAACATATTAAACGTATTAAAGGCAGAGGATCAGCAGAACAGCCAGGCAATTTGCATTGCGTCCTCTAGCTTCAGTTTTTCGTTATTTAGAGAAGGTATACCAGGACATTTCTCTGTACAAGCATCTTCCTACCAAGTCTCAGAAAGCTTTAATGAGATGGTAAACTAGCCCTTATTTATACTTACCTGTGGCTTCCTCCAGCCCCATGAACACTGTGGCTTCCCTCGCCATCCTCTTCGGCCCCTCTGTTCTGGCGCTTCGACTCCCGATAATCCGGTCAGTTGCCACCAGTTGTTGGCTTCTGCGCAAGCGTTGCTCCACTGCACTCCCTTGTCACGCTTCTGTTCTCTGGAGCGTTCAATGCCTGTGCAGTACTACTGTGCAGGTGCAGAAAGCTTCAGGGGATAAGATTGCTAGGAGGGTTCACACGTGGCCGAACCACGCATGTGGACAAGTCTGCAACTGCCCGGGTTACCTGGAGTCATATCGATAGAACAGAGGGGCCATGGAGGATGGCGAGAGGACATTGTGCTCATGGGGCTGGAGAAAGCCCCAGTTAAGTATAAATAAAGGCTAGTGAATCATCTCAGGTTCCCTTTAAGTCCCTCATATGGATGGACCAAAAACACTCAAGTAGGATGATTTGATGGGAAATGGAAGCTAAAGGAGCAGAGCCAGCAGAAGCTAAAGGAGCAGAGCCAGGAGCCTCCGCTCCTCCATTCCTGCCATCCTGTTAGCGAATGTTTGCTCTCTGCCCAACAAAGTGGATGAGCGGCTCCTACTACTTAGCAGCAAATCCTCAATCGGTAGGAGCACCCCGGTCCTCTGCTTCACAGAGACCTGGCTGAGCGAATGTGTCCCCGACCTCTCCCTGAGTGTACCAGGTTACGACCTCCTCCGCGCGGACCGCGACCCTACGCTCTCTGGGAAAAAGAAAGGAGGGGGCATTTGCTTTTACATTAACACCACCTGGTGCACTAACACCTCCATTCTCAGCAAGGCCTGCACCGCAGAAGTTGAGTTTCTAGCCATCATCTGCAGACCACAGTACTCCCCAAAGGAATTCTCATCTCTTATTCTTGTCGGAGTCTACATCCCACCCGACGCTAGCACCAAGGATGCTCTGCGAGCACTCAGCGACAGCATCTCACTGTGGGAGACCGCCCACCCAGAGGCCCTCATCATCCTGGGCGACTTCAACAACGCGAACCTGCGCCAGGAGAAGCCCCGTTACAAGCAGCACATCACCTGCCCTACCAGGCATCACAAAACCCTGGACCACTGCTACACAGTCCACAAGGATGCATACAAGGCCAGCCAGGGTGCTCCACTGGGGAACTCCGATCACAACCTAATCCATCTGGTCCCCACCTACACGAGGCTCCTGGAGACCGCTAAGCCTACTGTCAAGTCTGTCAAGAAGTGGACAGAAGAGACCAAGTGGGAGCTGCAGGCGTGCCTTGACTGCACTGACTGGTCATCCTTGGAGGCACCCACCCTGGAGTGGTCAGAGAATGTCACCTCCTACATTAGCTTCTGCGAAGAAATGTGCATCCCTTCTAAGACCTTCAAGGCCTACCCCAATAACAAGCCACTATTGGTCACTAACTTCAACCCCCCCCCCCCCCTCAACTGGTGACCCCGAGCACCCAGCTGGCTGAGGAACTGAACGAGTTCTACTGTAGGTTCGAGCGACAGCCCGAACAACTCGGGGCCTGGGGGTCGGTGACGACAGCGGTGACGACAGCGGCACCCTCCTCACTGGGAGACCAAGGCATCACTGCACCGGTTGCAGTCCAAGAAGCAGAAGTCCTCATGCTGCTTCGCAAGCTCAACCCCAGGAAGGCTTCAGGCCCGGATGGAGTGTCATCGAACTGCCTAAGAACATGTGCCGATCAGTTGGTTCCGGTGCTCACAACTCTATTCAGAAAATCACTAACGGAAGGTACAGTCCCCTCCTGTTTCAAGAGGTCCACAATCGTACCAGTCCCAAAGAAGCCAGGTAACACAGACCTCAACAACTTCAGACCCGTGGCGTTAACACCTACCATTATGAAGGTTCTAGAACGGCTAGTCCTCGCTCACCTCAAACGCACCACTGATGCACTGCTAGACCCATTCCAATTCGCATACAGGGCCAACAGGTCCATAGAGGACACCATAAACATCAGCCTGGCATACATCATGGAGCACCTTGACAGGCCTGGCTCACATGTCAGAATCCTGTTCCTGGATTTTAGTTCAGCCTTCAACACGATCTGCCCAGACACCCTGGTCGATAACCTGGCGCAGCTCGGCGTCGATCCCACACTTCGCGCATGGGTCAAGAGCTTCCTTTCAGACAGGACACAACAGGTCAAGCTCGGAAACTGCTCCTCCAGCGTGAGAACTACCAATACAGGGGCACCTAAAGGGTGTGTAATGTCTCCGCTTCTGTTCTCCATGTACACCAATAACTGCACTTCCGCCTCGGACTCCATCAAGGTAATCAAATTTGCTGATGATACAACAATCATCGGTCTCATCGGCGGAAACGGAGAGCGGGAATACCGCAGGGAGATAAAGAGAATCTGCAAGTGGTGCGAGAACAACAACCTGGTCCTCAATGCAACAAAGACTGTTGAGCTGATTGTTGACTTCAGGAGGAACCCTGCCTCCCACCCACCAGTGTACATAGGCGAGACCGAAGTCTCCAGAGTATCATCGGTCCGGTTCCTTGGCACAACCTTATCCACCGATCTAAGGTGGGAACAGAACACCATCAAAATTCAGAAGAAGGCACAGCAGAGGCTATTTTTCCTGCGGCAACTTAAAAAATTTGGCATGCCTCGGGAGCTGCTGACCAGCTTCTACACCGCTACCACGGAGTCTATACTTTGCTCCTCAGTTATCGTCTGGTACGCCCGCGCAACGGCCAGTGACAGGCATAAACTGCAAAGAATCATTAGGGAAGCGGAAAGGATCATCGGATCGCCCCTGCCACCTCTCAATCTCGTCTACGCGGCTAGGATGAGGACCACCAGGATTTCCTGCGACCCCGCCCACCCTGGCAGCCGCTTCTTCAAGCCCCTCCCATCTGGCCGCCGCTTCCAAACTATCCCATCCAAGACCACCAGGCGCAGGAACTCTTTCTTCCCCCAGGCAGTTCTGCTGCTCAACAACACCGACCCCTGACTCTTCCATCCTAGCCTGAATCCAGCATACTTGCCTCAGTGTTGCTCTTCCGCCTTCTCGTCTGCATTTCTAACACACAATATCTCAGAGATGCTATTGTACTGTTATGCTGCTAGTATGTGAAACTGTAGCCGCTAATGTATTGTAAATGCTGTTAGTATGTGTAATTTGTCACCGCGTATATGTAAAATGTATAACTGTCATTATGTACGTGCCCAAGCCATGTGTCCCACAAGCAATTCCGAGTACGGCACCACCGTACTTGGCGAATAAATCCATCTTATCTTATATCAGTCACATAGAGATCTGCTGATCAATTAAAGGGGCACTATGGCGAAAAATTGTAAAATGTAAAATATGTGCAAATAAGAAGTACGTTTTTTCCAAAGTAAAATGAGTCATAAATTACTCCTATGTTGCTGTCACCTACAGTAGGTAGTATAAATCTGATAGAAGTGACAGGTTTTGGACTAGTTCATCTCTTCATAGGGGATTCTCAGGGATTTATTTATTTTCAAAGGCACTTTGTGAATGGCACTTGCTCTGTCCAACTGCCAAAAAACAGTGTAGCGAGCAGGAAAGCTAACCAGCATCATTGTTTAAATCCTTTTTAGGGAATATATTTATAAAGAATACAAGCCTTGCTGAGAATGCCCTAGGAAGGGATGGACTAGTCCAAAACCTGTCACTTCTGTCAGATTTCTACTACCTACTGTAGTATTACTTTTACAAGACTTGTTTTTTGCTACCTACATATACTACCTACTGTAAGTGACAGCAACATAGGAGAAAAGTAATTTATGGCTCATTTTACTTTGGAAAAAAACGTACTTCTTATTTGTACATGTTTGCACATATTTTAAATTTCACAATTTATCGCCATACTGCCCCTTTAACTGTGAGCTGACAATTCCAGCATCTGACTATTTCCTGCAATTCAAATTCTTTCTGAACCAGAGTTTGCTTACCAGTATTTAAATGTCTTCCTCTTCACTAGTCCGAGATTCCACTGCAGGATGTCTGTTAGTTTTAGGGTTGCCAAATCAACACCAGAAACAAGCATGCAGCTAATCTTGTCAGATTTGACAAAAAAAAATGGCAGAAACACCTGATCTGTTGCATGCTTGTTCAGGGGCTATGGTTAAAAGTACAAGATACAGATAATCAGCAGGACTGCCAGGAAATTGGCATTGCCTAAAAGAAAATACATTGGCAGCCTCTAACTTCAGGTGTTTTTTAAATACTGGCAAATCTAAGATATGTTCTGGGCTAATAAAACAATCAGTGCCCAGTCTTCATCTACCTAGCCACAAGACCTGTATCATTCATATGGGTTACTAATTTATGGGCGCTAAGCACTCATTTATCAAAATATAAATCAAACCTCTCACTAAAGGAGGTTCATAAATGGAGTGTGTTCTAGGGTGGGTGGCAGACATGGCTTACCTTTGGGAGGCTACTCCCCATCTCCCCCCCAGTCTTTATGCAGTCATCCATCTTCTCCAGGGAGACCCACAAATACTGCAGATATTGAAGCTCCTGATGGTGTTGTGCGTCTCAGACCCCCGCAATGCATGCTGGGTAATGCATTATGATCACCGGGTGGCAACACCACCACAGACGCTTCAAACTTGCAACTGCAGAACTCTTTGGAAAAGATAAATGCCAGCATAAGTATGTGGGGCATGGAAGCAGCCCCCTGAAGGCAAGTAGTACCTACCACCCATCCTATGGCACACTCCATTTATGAATCCACCTTAGAGGAAGGTTTGTTTTATAGATTTTGATAAATCGGAGCTTGGATTCCTCCCTGGCGTTCGATTTCCCCAGAATTTCTGTGCAAACAGTGATACAATTAATTTTTCATAACTTTTTTCCTGTAACTTGCCAAAATGTGTCAAGCAAGGGTCTCGTATACCGTGCAGGAGAGTATTAATGTGTATGCACGTCAATACTGTTCACAGCATGTTTTGTATTGACGTGTATAACCGTCAATACCACTAGGGAGGTTAAAGCGGGATTGTCAGCCATAAAATCATATTCCAATTACCCGCTGCTCTATGTTTATTATGTAGTCTACAACCTGATCCTGCATTGCAAGCAATCCAATATAATCACAAATGTGTCTTCTGTAATGAATCCTATCTCAATAAGCCTGGCTCCTTTCTGGTACATTGCCAGGGAGAAGGAAGTTTGTTATCTCCCCTCCCGCATTCCTGCTCCTCACTGATTGGCTGAGGGCAGTTCAGTGTGACACAGGGCCGAGAAGGGAAATACACCTCACGTAAACCCACAGAAATAAGTGCAGTTTAACAAGAATTACTCACCTCTTTAGAGAAAGTTTTAGGGACTAATATTTTTAAGATGCGGCCAATCCTAGCAAAGAAAACTTTATCAACCACCGCCCTTTCTTTTTTACCATCTTTCTGTAACGACAAAAAGAACGAACACGTTGAAACAATTTGGTTATCTTTTCAACACAGTTTATAAGCCATTTACCAGCCTAATAAGAGTTCTTAGGCTACATTCACATATAGTAACACGGAAAGTCACACTACAAAGCTAAACTTAAGCGAAGTTCACAGTGCGTTAATGTACGATCTAACGGAGTGCAGCACCCAAACGTACTCTATGCAGTACGTTACCACATAACACGCAAGTTAACAGTAACAGTATGTTGTGTGTGGTGCAACTTTCTCATTCTGTTGAGTTCCTGTGTTTAAAGGAAACACAATGCAACTCCCACTGTGATAGTAGCCTTATATCATACCAGGTTTTCCCAACCAGGGTGCCTTGAGGTCTTTACAGGGATTCCCTGGCATTTTCCCCTACTGCAACAGTGGCAGGCTGAGAAAGTTTCAAAAGAACCTTTTGGCTCCTCTATGCCCTCTTCACTCATTGTATGCATGCCCGCATGGCCATCTTCAGGGCATCACAGGGGGAATGCTGTATGGGGCTCAAGTGAATCTGAGGTCTGGTGAACAGGTGGGCCTCAGCTGCAGTCTGTGTATGTCTTACTAGCCGCCCATTAATTTAATGAGAGGTGCTGGGACGCTCAGCCAGGACTTACCTTAGTCAGTTAGTGATTAAAGTAAACCTGAGATTAATGGAGAAAATTATGTTTACTTACCTTGGGTTCCTTCCCGCCCCTGTAATCTGTCAGCTCCTTCCATTTTCCTCCAGTTCGGTCTGTTGTGCTCCTGTGGAGTCCACACAATCCAGCTGGGTTGCAGGCTACAGTGCATGCACTGTTCCAGGCCAAGGGCCTTTTTCTATCATGCTCCAATAGCTGGGAGCGTTCTGCACGAGCGAAGTCAGTCTTAACAAACGGAGCATGTGCAGAATGGTCCCAGCGATGGGAGTGCGTTAAAAATGGACACACAACATTAATGTGTTAAGGACTTCAGAGTTTTTTTTCCCTGCAGATTGTGATTTACCACACTATGGAACTCCCTACCTCCACCCATTAGGGCAGCCCCCTCTTTCAACATCTTCAATAAGGCCCACAAAACTCACCTTTTCACTCTGGCCTACTACCCCTCACAAGTGCTCTAAACCCACAGCTGAACTCTGGTCCCTTACCTTTAGTGTCCCTACCTCTCCCTCTAGATTGTAAGCCTTTGGGCAGGGTCTTCCTCCTTTTGTGTCCTACCTGATCATGCACCTCCATTACTGTGAACCCATGCTATGCATTTGAGTGAACCTAACTTGCTTTATCTCCATGCTCCATCCAGTTACAGACTAATCATTACCTTGTACTCATACTAGGCTGTGTGATCTGGTTTTCCTTGTATTTATGTATTGTCATATTGCTGTATGTCACCCCTAAATATTGTTTGTAACCTAAACTAATGTCCAGCGCTGAGTAATATGGTGGCACTTTATAAATACAATAAATAAAATAGGGGCAGAGGGGAGTAAGGGGTGCCCAGTAGGTTTGCAAGTATGGGGCCCAAATTTTTCTGATAGCAGCCCTGCTTGCCTCAATATAGAGTGAGTGGGGGTAGGGTACAGTAGAGTATAACAGAGCATACTATAATAGGGGGTATTGTTTAAAGTAGCACTAAGTTGGAGGTCAGAATAAATGATATACATCATTTATTATACATTTTGTTCATTATATTACATTTGGCACTGTAGTTACTATGTCTACCAATTCTGTATTTTGTACAAGTGTCTATATTTGCTGTAGACTATTGTTTGCGTTATTATGTACCCCATGTTTGTTTCTTAGTACAGCACCACGGAATATGTTGGTGCTTTATAAATCAATAATAATAATAATAATAAGCACATTAATAAAAAAGCACTAGGAACCATAATAAGTAGTAGTGTAATAAAGAGCATAGTTATGGGGAGTACTATAATTGTGGATATCTATGGCAAGAAACACTAACATGCACTACTTTAATAGGAAACGCTATCGAACAAACCTGGAATGTGGCTAAAAAACAAGGCAGTTCTATTAAAAACCACATCCACTTTACAGACTATACATCCTGCAACATAAATCTTTACTCTCCCTGTTGATGCACAGGTTCCCAGAGTTCCAAAAATTATTTGAAGAGTTCCTCCGGGGTGGGCATGTGGAGTGCATGCTTGAGATATGACTGGAACTGGTCCGCGTTAGTAAAGGTGGTGTTATTGCTTGATCCACCTATTCTGAGGATAGGTTTAGAGACACTTGGAGTTGTTTAAGTGTATCAGTGCTTGTTGATTCCTGTTTTTAAGGATGGGGATATGGGTGGGGGCTTGGCGCTACTGGTATTTTATGTTGGGGCTCCTGTCTGAATGTAGTTTCTTCGCTTACGTCTTAAACTCTTGGAGTTGGCAATTCTGCTGTTGTATGGGACCTCTTGTTCTTGGGCTCAAAGAACACTGCAGATGGAGAATGCAGCAATGAAATTAAAAGACATTTACTCCTTGGAAGGAAAGCAATGACAAGCTTGGACAGTGTAATATAAAGCAAAGATGTCACCATGTCAACAAAGGTTTGTATGGTCACGGCCATGGTTTTTCCAGTAGTAATGTATGGTTGTGAGAGCTTGACTATAAGGAAGGCTGAGCACCAAATAAAGGGATGTGGAGTCGGTCCAAAAATCATCTGACTCAAACTCAGACTCAGTTTATGAAACGACCGACTCCAACTCCAGGTACCCAAAATTGCTCCGACTTCTCAACTCCAACTCCTTAGTCTAATACTTATGAGGGCTGTGGATTTGGTACAAAAATCATCCGACTCTCGACTGACTTCTCACTTTATGAAACCACAGACTCCAATTCTAGGTACCCAAAATTGCTCCAACTCCTCGACTCCGACTAACTTCACAGTCCTCAACAAATAATTGATGCATTTGAATTGTAGTGCTGGAGAAGACTTCTGAGAGTCCCTTGGACTGCAAGAAGATCCAATCAGTCAATCCTTAAATAAATTAACCCTGACTGTTCAATGGAAGGACCAATGCTGAAGATAAAGCTGAAATACTTTGGACATACAATGAGAGGAAGGGAAATATGGAGGGCAAAAGGTGGAGGGGATGGCAGAGAATGAGACAGATATATAGTATCATGGAAGCAACAAACATGAGCTTGGGAAAGGTTAGAGAGGAAGTAGAGGATAGATGAGCCTTGCATGCAGAGATCCATGGGGTCACAAAGAGTCGAATGTGACTGAACAACAACAACTAGGGACCTCAATTTAAACATCTTCTGTGTCTGGGCTAGTTTCTTGTGAGTTTGTTTACAAAGTTACCTTAGGAACAAGTCTGATCACTCTAATCCTCCATGTGATTTTGTGATGTGAAGGTTTAAAAGGCAGTGAAGAAGAACAGTAAAATCTAGAGCAGTAAAGAGGATAAAGCACCATAGCAAAATAGAAGTACTGCAGGCTTTCTATGAAGCATTCAATTATTAGCAATTTTTTTTTCCCTTTAACCACTTCGCGTCCCTGGGCTTTTCCCCCTAAAAATTCCAAGCAATTTTCAACATTTCACACGCTTCCCATTCATTAGCCAATAACTTTATCAGCCCTTATCACACATAAATGATCTATACCTTGTTTTTTTTCCCACCAATGAGGCTTTCTTTGGGTGGTACATTTTGCTAAGAATTATTTTATTTTGCATGCATTTTAAAAGGAATAAGGAGAATAAAAAAAATGAAAAAAGTCATTATTTCTCAGTTTTCAACACTTAGTTTGAAAATAAAAAGTTTTGCTGCAGATCAAACCTACATATTTTATTTGCCCATGTGTCCTGTTTATTTCAACAATTAAATTTATGTTCCTAGTACAATGTACGGCAACAATATATTACTTGTAAATAAAGGTGTATTTTTTAAATGTTTTTGCATTGCACTTTATCAGTAATCACAAGCTGTATTTGCCGAAATAACTGTAATATATGCTGAAGGCATACATATATAAAAAAATAACTAAGCCCATTTATTAGCTCCCACCCCCGTAGTAAGCCAGATGTGCCCCTCCATAGATAGCCAAGTGTGCCCCTTTTATCTCCCCCAGTATATATAGCCAGATGTGCCCCTTATTAGCCCCTCCCCTATATAAAAAGGCCAGATGTGCCCCTCTTTTAGCCAGATATGCCCCTTTATACCCCCACCCCCATTGTCAGCCAGGTGTCCACTTTGTTCTCCCCCTCCAATAGACAGCCAGATGTACCAATCTAATCCCCCCACCCCCTATGGATAGCCAGGTGTGCCCCTTTAACACCCCCCCCCCCCCCAGTATAGCCAAATGTGCCTCTATTAGCCCCGTCCCCATATAAAATGCTACGTGTCCTTTTGATCCCCACCCCCCCAAAAAAATTGCCGGATGGGCTGCTTAATCCCCCCTTCCCCCATAGATAGCCAGATGTGCTACATTATTCCCCCCTCCCCATAGATAGCCAGACCATTTGCGCCCCCCCCCCCCATAGATTGCAAAGTGTGCCTCTGCCCCCCCCCCCCCCGCCCTATAGATAGCCATGTGTCACCCCCCTCCCCCCAGATAGCCATGTGTGGCGAAATGCTGACCCCCCCAATCCTCCCCCCTCTTCTTCCCCCATGTTGCAATGCAGGATAAGCATGAAAACAACATACCTCACCTCGTTCCAGCGTGCGATCAGCCTCCCCTCCGTGCATTACCGCTGCCTGTGTCATTATGCCGAACGGATCGGGTCCCGGCTTGATGACGTCAAGCCGGGACCCGATCCATTCGGCATAATGACACAGGCAGCGGTAATGCACGCTGGAACGGGGTGAGGTTTGTTGTTTTCATGCTTATCCTGCATTGCAGCATGGGGGAAGAAAGGGGGATGCTCAAATAAAGGGGATCGAGCGGGGGGTGGGAGGATTGGACCCCCGGGAGGGAATCCTTAGTTAGTGTAGTTAGAGGGAGGGGGGTAAATGAGCCCAGGCACTTGTCAGCACGCACGCTGTGCTCATTAAAGTGAAGTGACTTATAATCACGTCATGTGGCTTTTGTGAGCCACTTACAACGACGTGATTATACTGTAGTTAGGATGAGAACTGGTTAAATATGTTTTTACTTTAGTCGAAAGTGGGTGTAGATTGCGCTTACCACAAAGCTGAGAAGAAAAGACAAAGTTAAGAGATGACAAACTATATAGACAAATTCACCTCATTGTTCTGTCCTGATGACTTTCCATTCTTCTTCCTTTAAGTGGGAAAAAAAACAGACCTTTAAAATGTATAATTTAAACAGAAAAATAAAAGGGTCACTAATCAAGAAGCAGTGTCACTCAAGCAAACCATTCTGTCATGGACAGAGTGCAGTACCCTTCAATAACTGAAGAGGGTGCAATGGTGAAACACTACAGAGCAAAGTTTGGGAAGCTGTGACAACAAAGAAAGTAAAAAATGTCAGTTCATCTTTTCTTGGAAAGACACAGCAGAAACTGTTAAAGCATCCATCACACAATACTAATTCAAATTTGGCCATTTTTATGCTCTATTCTCGTCTTATGTGTATACTGTGCCTGATATACATGTTACAAATGTACATGAAGTGACAGTGTGTTAAACCTTCAAGGAAAGCCATAACTTTTGGATAAAGTTAAAAAGGGTTATAATTTGTCAGGTTGTTCCTATGATCTGTGTCTCCTGTGGGAAGTGTTCTTTTACTTCCTGTGTGAGACCTCCAAGGCTTTAAAGGGCAACTGAAGCGAGAAGTACATAAAGCACAGTGGCGTAGTGGTTACACTCTTACCTTGCAGACCTGTGTCCCCGGTTCAAATCCCAGCCAAAGCACTAGCTGCACTGAGTTTGTATGTTCTCCCTGTGTTGGTGTGGATTTCCAGTTTCCTCCCACATCCCAAAAACATACAAATAAGTTAACTGGCTGCCCCTAAATTGGCCCTAGACTACAATACATATACATGACATATGACTATGGTAGATATTAGATTATCAGTCCCTCTGAGGGACAGTTAAGCCACAAGACAATATACTCTGTACAGCGCTGCGGAAGAGGTTAGTGCTATATAAATACTACTACTAATAAAGGGTGACATTTATTTCCTTTTAAGCAATTCACATTGCCCGGCTGTCCTGTTGATCCTTCAACTTTAATACGTAGCCCGAGACCCCGAACAAGCATGCAGATCAGGTGCTCTGACTGACGTTTGACTGGATTAACTGCATGCTTGTTTCAGGTGTGTGATTCATACACTATTGATACATAAAAGATCAGCAGGACTGCCAGGTAACAGGTATTGTTTTAAAGGAAATAAATATGACAGCCTCCACAAGAAAGCTTCCACATAAGGAGAGACAGGAAAAACAAATGTTTTAAATCATTTTCAACATAAAATGAAAACTTTTTTTTTGCCTGTAGCTGGATTGTAAATCATCATGACTCAGGGATGCACCATTTTATAGAGAGATCTGGCTTTCATAGCAAAGTTCACCAGAGTGAGGCAATGTACCTGTAACCCACGTGTAGTCTTATGTTCTTTCACCTAGTTTCACACCAACGTATTATAAAACCTTTGTCCTACTAAGGCTGCCGGCTTACAGTTCAAAGATTACAGCAAGAAGAGGTACAGCTAGGATTCTCAAGAATGATCCACTAATGAATCAGCAACCCAACATTACAAGGCAACAATCACATACCACAGAGCCTCACATTCTGCAGTTTTATATTTTTGAGCTTATCGAAAAAGTACGATTTTTTAACTTACTATGGTTGGTTCGCAGTTTTATTCATTTTAAGTTAGTGTGTACACTTACGTGTAGTGTAATGTATGATATCAGCATAAACCCTGGGATGCCACCATTGCCACAATGCAGGCCTCCAACAAGTCTTCCTCACTTTGGATAATGGAGTTTGCTGCTTGACTACCCAATACTGGGGGCTCATAAGACTATCTAACCTGGGGAGGGGGGCTACTTACTACAGTACTGGGGGATCATCTGGCTGCTTATGCAAGGGGAAGGGGCCTGTCTAATACTGGGAGCACATCTGGCTATCTATATGGAGGGAGAGCCAATTAATACTGGGACACATTCAGCAACCTACTTAATACTGGGGCAACCTACTTAATACTGGGGCCACATCTGCCACCTATACTAGGACAAGCACATTTTTTTGGGGGGTGCACTTTGGAATCTCCACTTCTTTTGCTAAGGTAATCATCTAACAGATGGCTCTGTGAGATTAAATGGATAAGCAAAAAGTCTTATATTAGTGATAATTAGACCCATCCAGGAGGCAGATGTTCAGTTTGGTAAATCAAAGCTTCTAGAAGCTGGTCTGAGTAATCTGCAGCTGTGCTAGGCCTCTTTTCCACGGATACTTGATGGATACACTGCACCACTAGATGTCAGATTACATTTTAGCTGAAGTCTAGACATTGGAATGGTGCTACCTCTAGCACTGTACCACTCAGTGCAGTATAAAGCAGTTTTGGCATGCTAGCTACCCAGAAATTAATGGCACCAAATTATTGTGAGGGGAGAGAAAATTAATCAAGTTTGCTTGGGACTTGTTCACACTAAGGTTATATGGTGGCCATGCCTAATCCAAGTATAGCATGGAAGGGGACCGATTCCCCATGATATTGCTGTGAGCAGGTAGTGCCAGGGCTAGGGAGTCGGTACAAAAATCATCTGACTTCAACTCCTCAGTTTAGTAAACCACCGACTGACTCCAGGGCCCACATGCAATTATTTTTTTCTCCCAAGTTTTCTCCTAGGAGATAATTTTTTACCTTCTATTTAGAACAACTTTTCAGCACTTAGCAATTGAAAAAATACCAAAAAGTAGGTGAAAACAGACTATCAAAACTATTTTAAGTATTTTGTTGCTGGTTGGAGATTTAAAAGACATTTTATTGACAAGTTTGAAAATACCACTTAGGAGAAAAAAAAACTCAGGTGAAAAAGTGAATTGCATATGGGCCCCAGATACCCAAAAATTGCTCCGACTCCTCGACCCCACAGCCCTGGGTAGTGCACAGCAATATTACCGGTAACAACACCAGCAAAGTACTATGTGTTGCTCAATTAGTATAACCCGTAGTAAATTTCCAACTGGCTTAACCTCCCTGCGACTGCCTAACGCAGATTGGCGCCCGCAGAGTGGTTATGCTATCCCTCCTGGACGCCATATGACGTCATCTCGTGATGCGTGAGACTAGACGCGAGCGCCCGTAAATAAACACTGAGGGGCTCCGTGATCAGCCTGGCAGCCAGTGATCGCAGTTGGCAGGGTGTTTTACTGAGATACGGGGGATATTTTTATATATAGTGCTGCGACTGTCCCATGGAACAGCTCACAATCTAATCCATGGCATAGACATATGTCTACATATGGAAGCGTATGTAACGTAGTCAAGGGTTCATTTGGGGGGGGGGGGGGGGGGAGAAGGGAAATACAAATGTTTTTTCATAAAAAGGGTGTTTTTTAATTGATAAAAAAAATAGAAGAAAAAAAAAAAATCGCAGCAGCAATTAAATAGCACCAAAAGAAAGCCTTATTTGTGACAAGAACAAGAAGTTTTGAATCAGGATGATACCATTTATTGGCTAACTTAGAGATGGATAAACAGTGAGCTTTCGACTTATAAAAAGCCTTCGTCGGACTGGTTCCTGACCAGAACTGAAAAACACAGCTTATATACACTGACATACAGAGGAGAAACATTCTTTAGCAAACATAAATGCAATTAGATGCCTTAACCATTTACCGCCATCCTAACGTATTAAAACGTCATGCTTACCGCTATTAACAGCAACATGACGTTTTAATACGTCACGCATTCCCGCCGCTGCTACCGCCGTGTGTCCGCCGCCATTACCGTCGGGATCCCGTGCTGGGCGATTGGGGAAGAGGACCGAACAGTCCTCTACCCAATCGCAGTGCCTGGAGTGAATGGACGTGACGTGACCGCGAACAGCGGCTACGTCCATTCACATAAACAGGAAATGTAACAGTTTAATAAAGTGTAAAAAAAAACGTCCTATGAGTGTTCACTAGCGCCATCTTGTGGCCAAAAAGTATATTACACCTACAAAATACATACATTTTCAAGTATATACACATCATTAATAAAATTACACTTCCAACCCTCCCCCCCAAAAAAAACACTTGTAAAAAAAAAAAAAATCAGCTTAAAAAAAATAAATAAATAGTTGCCTTAGGGACTCAGCTTTTTTTATTCTATATTTTATGGGGGAAAATTAATTTTAATTTATTACATAGGGGCTTGTAATTATGGCCAGAACAAACAGAAAAATAACCACTTATATTTCAAAATAATATACTGTCGCCATACATTGTGGTAGGGACATAATCTAAACGGTTTAATTATCGGGACCAGTGGGCAAATAAAACGTGTTTGTTTTATCCACAGGAGAATGTTTAATTTTAAAACTATAAAGGCTGAACACTGAGAAATAATGATTTTTTTTCTTTTTTTTCTGTTTTTCTCATTAAAATGCATTTAGAATAAAAAAATTCTTAGCAAAATGTACTATCCACAGAAAGCCTAATTGGTGGCGAAAAAAACGAGGTATAGATCATTTTCTTGTGATAAGTAGTAATAAAGTTATTAGGGAATAAAAGGGAGGAGCGCTGACAACTGAAAATTGCTCTGGTCCGTTAGGATAAAAACCCTTGGGGGTGAACTGGTTAACTGTTACTGAGGAGGCTTTCCCAGGCATCCTATCTAAATTGATAAGATCAATAGAATCCTCAACATGACATAAAGCAGACTCTGGTGATGAAGAGACATCGTAAATTCCGAATTCAAATGGTAACTGGCCTGGTTACATGCACCATTAATTCTAAGCTTAAGAGAATTGTGGCATTTAAAGCCAGCACCTGAAAGCAAATAAAATGAATAGTGACAGTGAATTCCATCTTACACAGCATATGGCACAAAAATGAATGAAAAGATAGAAAAATTAAAATTAAAAGAACTGTGGCATTTAAAAACCCATCGTACCAGCACAAGAAGTTGGAGTCCTTGTTTAAACCATCTTGTACAGTTTTGAACCAATGTATAAACTTAGTTTCTTGTGTTAGTCTCATGTTTCCCGATTTGAAGCCACCCATTAATACAGTGACGCGAAAATCGCTTAAACTGTGTCCAGGTAAACAAAAGTGTGTTGGTATTGGGAGATCAGTATAATTTGTAATATCCTTTTTCCTGCTGTTAATAGTGGATCTGTGGTGTGTCATGCGATCCCGCAGTGGTTGACTTGTTTCTCCCACATAAATTCCTTTGGGGCATTTTGCACACATGATCAGGTATACCACATTAGATGAGTCGCAGGAAAAGGTGCCTTGTACTTTGTATTCCTGTTGTGTACCCGGTATTAGTATCCTGTCAGTGGAATGGATGTATTCACAGGTCCCACATGTTTTCCCTCGGCAGGGGAATGTTCCATTCTGTTCTTGCCTATTTAAGGCACTCCTCACTATCATCTGCTTAACCACTTGCCGACCGCCCACAGCCCATGGGCGGCGACAAAGTGGATGCCTTAAGGACTGCAATACGCCTTAGGGCGTTGCGTCCTTTTCCTATGCCGGGGGAGCGATCGCGTCATTGACGCGCGCTTCCCCCGGCAACTGGCTCCGCCCACCCGCCGTAACATCCCGCCGGCCATACGGAAGCGCCGGCGGGATGTTAACCCCGCGATCGCCGCTACAAAGTGTATAATACACTTTGTAATGTATACAAAGTGTATTATACAGGCTGCCTCCTGCCCTGGTGGTCCCAGTGTCGGAGGGACCACCAGGGCAGGCTGCAGCCACCCTAGTCTGCACCCAAACACACTGATCTGCCCCCCCGCCCACTGATCGCCCACAGCACCCCTCAGACCCCCCCCCCCCCTGCCCACCCCCCAGACCCCTGTTTGCACCCAATCACCCCCCTAATAACCCATCAATCACTCCCTGTCACTATCAACGCTATTTTTTTTTATCTCCCCCCCTGCCCCCTGCTGATCACCCCCCCACCCCTCAGATTCTCCCCAGAACCCCCCCCAGGCCCCCCCCCCCCTGTGTACTGTATGCATCTATCCCCCCTGATAACCTGTCAATCACTTGTCAATCACCAATCAATCACCCCCTGTCACTGCCACCCAACAATCAGCCCCTAACCTGCCCCTTGCGGGCAATCTGATCACCCACCCACACCAATAGATCGCCCGCAGATCCGACATCAGATCACCTCCCAAATCCATTGTTTACATCTATTCTCTCCTCTAAACACCCACTAATTACCCATCAATCACCCCCTATCACCACCTGTCACTTTTACCTATCAGATCAGACCCTAATCTGCCCCTTGCGGGCACCCAATCACCCGCCAACACGCTCAGATTGCCCTATGACCCCCCTTATCAATTTGCCAGTGCATTAATTACATCTGTTCTTCCCTGTAATAACCCACTGATCACCTGTCAATCACCTGCCAATCACCTATCACCCATCAATCACCCCCTGTCACTGCCACCCATCAATCAGCCCCTAACCTGCCCCTTGCGGGCAATCTGATCACCCACCCACACCATCCGATCGCCTGCAGACCCGCAGTCAGATCACCTCCCAAGTGCATTGCATCTGTTCTCTCCTCTAAACACCCACTAATTACCCATCAATCACCCCGTCACTGCTACCCATCAGATTAGACCCCCATCTGCCCCTAGGGCACCCAATCACCCACCCACACCCTCAGACCCCAGCCCTGATCACCTCGCCATTGCATTACTTGCATCTATTCCCCCCACTAATCACACCTTGAGACACCCATCAATCACCTCCTGTCACTACCTGTCACCCCCTAGCACACCTACCCATCAGATCAGGCCCTAATTTGCCCCGTGTGGGCTCCTGATCACTCGGCCAAACCCTCAGATCCCCCTCAGACCCCCTTCCGATCACCTCCCCAGTGCATTGAGTGCATCTATTTTCCCCTCTAATCACCCCCTGAGACACCCATCAATCACCTCCTGTCACCCCCCCTAGCACTCCTATCCATCAGATCAGGCCCAATACAACCTGTCATCTAAAAGGCCACCCTGTTTATGACCGGTTCCACAAAATTCGGCCCCTCATAGACCACCTGTCATCAAAATTTGCAGATGCTTATACCCCTGAACAGTCATTTTGAGACATTTGGTTTCCAGACTACTCACGGTTTTGGGCCCGTAAAATGCCAGGGCGGTATAGGAACCCCACAAGTGACCCCATTTTAGAAAAAAAGACACCCCAAGGTATTCTGTTAGGTGTATGACGAGTTCATAGAAGATTTTATTTTTGTCAAAAGTTAGCGGAAATTGATTTTTATTGGGTTTTTTTCACAAAGTGTCATTTTTCACTAACTTGTGACTAAAAATAAAATCTTCGATGACCTCGCCATACACCTAATGGAATACCTTGGGGTGTCTTCTTTCTAAAATGGGGTCACTTGTGGGGTTCCTATACTGCCCTGGCATTTTAGGGGCCCTAAACCGTGAGGAGTAGTCTAGAAAACAAATGCCTCAAAATGACCTGTGAATAGGACGTTGGGCCCCTTAGCGCACCTAGGCTGCAAAAAAAGTGTCACACATGTGGTATCGCCGTACTCAGGAGAAGTAGTATAATGTGTTTTGGGGTGTATCTTTACACATACCCATGCTGGGTGGGAGAAAGATCTCTGTAAATGGACAATTGTGTGTAAAAAAAAAATCAAACAATTGTCATGTACAGAGATATTTCTACCACCCAGCATGGGTATGTGTAAAAATACACCACAAAACACATTTTACTACTTCTCCTGAGTACGGCGGTACCACATGTGTGGCACTTTTTTTACACCCTAAGTGCGCTAAGGGGCCCAAAGTCCAATGAGTACCTTTAGGATTTCACAGGTCATTTTGCGACATTTAGTTTCAAGACTACTCCTCGCGGTTTAGGGCCCCTAAAATGCCAGGGCAGTATAGGAACCCCACAAATGACCCCATTCTAGAAAGGAGACACCCAAAGGTATTCCGTTAGGAGTATGGTGAGTTCATAGAAGATTTTATTTTTTGTCACAAGTTAGCGGAATAAGACACTTTGTGAAGAAAAACAATTCAAATCAATTTCCGCTAACTTGTGGCAAAAAATAAAATCTTCTATGAACTCACCATACTCCTAACGGAATACCTTGGGGTGTCTTCTTTGTAAAATGGGGTCATTAGTGGGGTTCCTATACTGCCCTGGCATTTTAGGGGCCCTAAACCGTGAGGAGTAGTCTTGAAACAAAAATGACCTGTGAAATCCTAAAGGTACTCATTGGACTTTGGGCCCCTTAGCACAGTTAGGGTGCAAAAAAGTGCCACACATGTGGTATTGCCGTACTCGGGAGAAGTAGTATAATGTGTTTTGGGGTGTATTTTTACACATACCCATGCTGGGTGGGAGAAATACCTCTGTAAATGACAATCTTTTGATTTTTTTTACACACAATTGTCCATTTACAGTTATTTCTCCCACCCAGCATGGGTATGTGTAAAAATACACCCCAAAACACATTGTACTACTTCTCCCGAGTACGGCGATACCACATGTGTGGCACTTTTTTGCACCCTAACTGCGCTAAAGGGCCCAAAGTCCAATGAGTACCTTTAGGATTTCACAGGTCATTTTGCGGAATTTGATTTCCAGACTACTCCTGATGGTTTAGGGCCCCTAAAATGCCAGGGCAGTATAGGAACCCCACAAATGACCCCATTTTAGAAAGAAGACACCCAAAGGTATTCCGTTAGGAGTATGGTGAGTTCATAGAAGTTTTTATTTTTTTGTCACAAGTTAGCGGAAATTGATTTTAATTGTTTTTTTTCACAAAGTGTCATGTTCCGCTAACTTGTGACAAAAAATAAAATCTTCTATGAACTCACCATACTCCTAACGGAATACCTTGGGGTGTCTTCTTTCTAAAATGGGGTCATTTGTGGGGTTCCTATACTGCCCTGGCATTTTAGGGGCCCTAAACCATGAGGAGTAGTCTTGAAACCAAATGTCGCAAAATGACCTGTGAAATCCTAAAGGTACTCATTGGACTTTGGGCCCTTTAGCGCAGTTAGGGTGCAAAAAAGTGCCACACATGTGGTATCGCCGTACTCAGGAGAAGTAGTATAATGTGTTTTGTGGTGTATTTTTACACATACCCATGCTGGGTGGGAGAAATAACTCTGTAAATGGACAATTGTGTGTAAAAAAAATGAAAACATTGTCATTTACAGAGATATTTCTCCCACCCAGCATGGGTATGTGTAAAAATACACCCCAAAACACATTATAGTACTTCTACTGAGTATGGCAATACCACATGTGTGGCACTTTTTTGCAGCCTAACTGCGCTAAGGGGTCCAAAGTCCAATGAGCACCTTTAGGCTTTACAGGGGTGCTTACAATTTAGCACCCCCCAAAATGTCAGGACAGTAAACACACCCCACAAATGACCCCATTTTGGAAAGTAGACACTTCAAGGTATTCAGAGAGGGGCAT